>NC_134363.1:165850985-166210985 GCF_048569485.1 Anomaloglossus baeobatrachus | reverse complement strand
ATCAGCTGATCGCTCTCATAAGCCGGCAGCCGGGAGATCAGCTGATCGCTCTTATTAGCCGGCGGACGGCTTCTGTGAGCGATCAGCTGATCTCCCAGCCGCCGGCTTATGAGAGCAATCAGCTGATCTCCCGGCAGCCGACTTATGAGAGCGAGGGCTTAGGCACATGACGGTGCATTGGGAAGGACCCGTCTGTGATGTCCAGAACACTGGTGTAATTAGACACCAAGCCACCAGGTGTCACCTGCCGAGTTTGTACACTAGGTGTCACTAGACACACTAGTGAGGGGCACTCAAACAAGCCAGGGGTCAAAAGCCAGGAGATAATGTATATGACAAAAGGAGCGAGCAGAACTGGAGTCAGGGGATAAGCCGGGGTCGATAAACAGAGAAGTCCCATAAGTACAAGGAGTGAGCAGAGCTGAAGTCAGGGGACGAGATGGGGTCAGTAAACAGAGCGATCATGTAAGTACAAGGGAGCGAGCAGAGCCGGAATCAGGGGTCGAACTGAGGTCAGTAAACAGAGAGGTCATGTAATTGCAAAGGAACGAGCAGAGCTGGAGTCAGGGGTCGAACCGAGGTCAGTAAACAGAGAGGTCATGTAAGTGCAAAGGAACGAGCAGAGCTGGAGTCAGGGGTCGAACCGAGGTCAGTAAACAGAGAGGTCATGTAAGTGCAAAGGAACGAGCAGAGCTGGAGTCAGGGGTCGAACCGAGGTCAGTAAACAGAGAGGTCATGTAAGTACAAGGGAGCAAGCAGAGCCGGAGTCAGGGGATGAGCCAAGGTCAGTAACAGAGAGGTCACTTTCCTCCTATTAGGTCATGTTCTGTTTGATACTTTACATTTGACGTGACACACAGGAGAAATGTACATGAATAATATTCCAGGCACATGTGAGATGATTGCGTCAATCGGAATGTCAAGAATGAAGTATGTAGATTATCAAATAGTCAAAAAAGATGGAAAATCCGCAATTTTTTTCATTTTTTTCTTTTTCTTTTTCCAAGTCATGCACTGTGCGGTTCACATAAGATTATACAGTTATTCTTTAGGCTATTTCAATTGTAGTGATATCAAATATGCAGAGTTTATTTAATATTTAACAATATATATTTGCAAAACAAATCAATCTTATGTCCCAGCCTGAATTGTAAGAGTCATGACTCCATCTAAATCTCCTGTCGGTGAAGTTGAATGCTTTGTTTTATGCTGGAAAAGTTTGTACACAAAAAAGCCACTGGATAAGAGATACACAAAGTAAAGTAATAGTAGCTAGGTAACCCAGCAGCTGCATCCATGCGTGCCATGTGTCCGGACCCTGTGGCTGATATGCCGGTCCTTTGATGGACACTAGTCATCTCTTGGACTTATTTCACACTCTCCTGAGGATATGATGAAACGCGTTGAGAGAATTCCTTGTATGTCTATATGTTGGAACCTATACGGTGGATCCTTTTGAATACCTGGTTTAGCCGGGGGACAGGGCCGTATTTACCACTAGGCACCTGTGATCCGGTGCCTAGGGCGGCGCGATGCGAGGGGGCGGAGCCTTCTAGCAGCAAAATAAAAAAAAAAAAAATATTATTATTTTTTTTTACCTATCCCACTAAATCCGCAGTCTTTTCGCGGGGGGGGGGGGGGGGTCGGGGTAAAGGGGGGTGTTGTGTCGGGCGCCCCTCTATTGATTTGTATGTATCCGCATCTTTAGAGCGGATACAAATACATTGCAGGCAACGGGCACAGGGAGCTGAGTGAACCCGGAACTGCCGACAGCTGCATTTCCGGGGTCACAACACGCGCGCTCCAATCAGCTTCTTGCCAAGAGCTGGGACATCCAAACCTGTGCAGAGCTCACAGCAGGCACCAGTGTGACGTCTGGAGGATAATCACCGGGTCCGGAGCAGGTAATAAGCTGTCTATATGTGAAGGGCGGGCTTTACTGCTAACTGTATGTGATGGAGGGAGGGGTGCACTGCATGCATACTCACAATTAGCAGTAAGCACAGGCATTTCTATGTGATGGGGGTAGGGGCGCACTGCATACTCAGAAATGCCTGTGCTAACTGTGATTGGCTGAGGCTGGGGGAGAGGGAGGCTGGGGGGAGAGAGAGGCTGAGGCTGGGGGGAGAGAGAGGCTGAGGCTGGGGGGAGAGAGAGGCTGAGGCTGGGGGGAGAGAGGCTGAGGCTGGGGGGAGAGGCTGGGGGAGAGAGAGGCTAAGGCTGGGGGGGAGGCTGGGGGGAGAGAGAGGCTGGGGGGAGAGAGAGGCTGAGGCTGGGGGGAGAGAGAGGCTAAAGCTGGGGGTAGAGAGAGGCTGAGGTTGGGGGGGAGGCTGGGGGGAGAGAGAGGCTGAGAGGAGAGAGGCTGATGCTGGGGGAGGCTGGGGGGAGAGGAAGGCTGGGGGGAGAGAGAGAGGCTGAGAGGCTGAGGCTGGGAGGAGGGAGGCTGATACTGGGGGAAGCTGGGAGCAGGGAGGCTGATGCTGGGGGAGGCTGAGAGGAGAGAGGCTGATGCTGGGGGAGGCTGGGAGGGGGAGGGGGAGGCTTGGAGGAGGGAGGCTGATGCTCAGGGAGGCTGGGAGGCTGATGCTGGGGGAGGCTTGGAGGAGGGGGGCTGGGAGGCTGGGAGGAGGGAGGCTGATGCTGGGGGAGGCTGGGAGGAGGGAGGCTGATGCTGGGGGAGGCTGGGAGGAGGGAGGCTGATGCTGGGGGAGGCTGGGAGGAGGGAGGCTGATGCTGGGGGAAGCTGGGAGCAGGGAGGCTGATGCTGGGGGAGGCTGGGAGGAGAGAGGCTGATGCTGGAGGAGCCTCATGCTGGGGGAGGCTGGGAGGAGAGAGGCTGATGCTGGAGGAGGCTCATGCTGGGGGAGGCTGGGAGGAGGGAGGCTGATGCTGGGGGAGGCTGGGAGGAGGGAGGCTGATGCTGGGGGAGGCTGGGAGGAGGGAGGCTGATGCTGGAGGAGGCTGGGAGGAGGGAGGCTGATGCTGGGGGAGGCTGGGAGGAGGGAGGCTGATACTGGGGGAGGCTGGGAGCAGGGAGGCTGATGCTGGGGGAGGCTGGGAGGAGAGAGGCTGATGCTGGAGGAGGCTCATGCTGGGGGAGGCTGGGAGGAGAGAGGCTGATGCTGAAGGAGGCTCATGCTGGGGGAGGCTGGGAGGAGAGAGGCTGATGCTGGAGGAGGCTCATGCTGGGGGAGGCTGGGAGGAGAGAGGCTGATGCTGGAGGAGGCTCATGCTGGGGGAGGCTGGGAGGAGAGAGGCTGATGCTGGAGGAGGCTCATGCTGGGGGAGGCTGGGAGGAGAGAGGCTGATGCTGGAGGAGGCTCATGCTGGGGGAGGCTGGGAGGAGGGAGGCTGATGCTGGGGGAGGCTGGGAGGAGGGAGGCTGATGCTGGGGGAGGCTGGGAGGAGGGAGGCTGATGCTGTGGGAGGAGGGAGGCTGATGCTGAGGGAAGCTGGGAGCAGGGAGGCTGATGCTGGGGGAGGCTGGGAGGAGAGAGGCTGATGCTGGAGGAGGCTCATGCTGGGGGAGGCTGGGAGGAGAGAGGCTGATGCTGGAGGAGGCTCATGCTGGGGGAGGCTGGGAGGAGAGAGGCTGATGCTGGGGTAAGCTGGGAGCAGGGAGGCTGATGCTGAGGGAGGCTGGGGGGAGAGAGGCTGATGCTGGGGGAGGCTGGGGGGAGAGAGGCTGATGCTGGGGGAGAGGCTGCTGCTGGAGGCGGGGGGAGAGAGGCTGCTGCTGGGGGAATGAGAGAGAGGGGCCAATGCTAGAGACAGAGGACAAGGGTTGAGGGATAGTGCAATGACAATATTGATGGGGGGGAGTGTAAGGACTCAGAATAAGAGGGGGGCAGCATTGGGAGCTCATTATGGAGAAGTGGCAGCATGTGTGGGCTCAGTATGGAGTGGAACAATGTAGGGGAGTCAATATCAAGAGTGGGGTAGTGTGTGTGTGTGTGTGTGTGTGTGTGTGTGTGTGTGTGTGTGTGGGTCTCAGCATAAGCGTTAGTGTGGTGGTCTTAGTATGATGAGTGGGGCAGCATGGAGGTGTCATTATGGAAAAAAGGAAGGCAGCATTAGGAGCTCATGGAGAGAAGCAGCATGCATGGGACACTGTGAGGAGGGGGCAGCATGCATGGGACATTGTGAGGAGGGGGCAGCATGCATGGGACACTGTGAGGAGTGGGCAGCATGCATGGGACACTGTGAGGAGGGGGCAGCATGCATGGGACATTGTGAGGAGGGGCAGCATGCATGGGACACTGTGAGGAGGGGGCAGCATGCATGGGACATTGTGAGGAGGGGGAAGCATGCATGGGACATTGTGAGGAGGGGGCAGCATGCATGGGACACTGTCAGGAGGGGGCAGCATGCATGGGACATTGTGAGGAGGGGGCAGCATGCATGGGACATTGTGAGGAGGGGGCAGCATGCATGGGACATTGTGAAGAGGGAGCAGCATGCATGGGACATTGTGAGGAGGGGGCAGCATGCATGGGACACTGTGAGGAGGGAGCAGCATGCATGGGACATTGTGAGGAGGGGGAAGCATGCATGAGACATTGTGAGGAGGGGGCAGCATGCATGGGACATTGTGAGAAGGGGGCAGCATGCATGGGACATTGTGAGGAGGGGGCAGCATGCATGGGACATTGTGAGGAGGGGGCAGCATGCATGGGACATTGCGAGAAGGGTGCAGCATGCATGGGACATTGCGAGGAGGGGGCAGCATGCATGGGACATTGCGAGGAGGGGGCAGCATGCATGGGACATTGCGAGGAGGGGGCAGCATGCATGGGACATTGTGAGGAGGGGGCAGCATGCATGGGACATTGTGAGGAGGGGGCAGCATGCATGGGACATTGTGAGGAGGGGGCAGCATGCATGGGACATTGTGAGGAGGGGGCAGCATGCATGGGACATTGTGAGGAGGGGGCAGCATGATGTGAGGTCAATGTGCAGATCATATTTCATAATTGAGGAAGGTGTGGTGGGTATAATTTATAAGGGAGGGCAGTGTGTAGTTTATTAGGGGCAGTGTGACAGTCACAGTATATAAGTGGGGACGGTGTGGTGGGAATATTTTATACTCATGCTATGTTTTGATGTGCCCGTGGTGATCCCCATTGGGGGGGGGGGGGTTTAGTGCCCTTCGTTTCTCATTGATACTTTTTAAAGTGTTTTACAGAGTAGATCTGCCTTAAACAGATGTCGTGTGCGAAAACTCAGTGTTACGTTGTCACTAAGGGGCGCGACCACTTAAAGTGCCTAGGGCAGCACGAAGGCAAAATACAGCCCTGCCGGGGGATCTATTTTTGTGGTCTCACTTGGACATCGGATGATGACTGAGGAACACATATACACAGTATCTTGAAGACTGGTGAGATTGTTCCTTGTTTATTTCCCTATGCAACGTTTGTTTTGTGGGACTGTCTCCTATTACAGTTAGGTAGGACAACACAGAAAGTGACATCTTTTAAGGCGCTAATGCGCATGTTTGTTTGTGGAATGTTTTTAACCTTACCCCATTAAAACTTATATTTTAGGCGTTGTTACTGCTGGAAAAGTTTGTAGTTTTTACGATCAATTAAACAATGCTGTGAAATGCTGATGTTATTGTCGCGGGCGGAGGAGGGGATGCTGCGCTCTCCCACTGCTCGGGTCTGGCTGCTGCTTCGCTCGCTGCTCGGTGGTGGCTCGAGCGGTGGGCCGGATCCCGGGGACTCGAGCGGCGTTCCTCGCCCGTGAGTGAAAAGGGGAATGGTTGTGGGGATTTATTGTCCGTGACGCCACCCACAGTTGTGGTGAGGTTGTGACACCACCGCTGCTCTGGACGGGGATCCCGGGAGCAATGACAGGGAGCAGCTTGGATGTTGTTTTTCCCCTCCGTGGGTAGGGGGTTGGTTGTCCCGGGGCCCGGTGAGGGGAGGATGGCAGGTGGGTTACGGGACCTGGTGAGGTGCAGGGTCGCGGGGGCAGCGCGGTGCCGCACGGCACGGGGGTACTCACTCAGCCAATGATGAATACAAAGTCTCTGGTAAAACAAACGGCTGGATGGACGGGTCCCACAGACGGCTGCGGTGGTTCTTCTTCCGGTAGGTTGGCGGTGACTGCCTTTCCCTGCACCTGTGTTGTGTTCTCAGTTCTGGTGGCTTCCCACCGGTAACCCGCTCCCCAGCTTGAATGGAGGCTGAGGGAGCCCCTTTTGCCCGCAGGCTCTGGCCCTGGGAACAGTAGCCTTGGCGGTGACTGTATTTCCCTTCACGGTTTGAGCTGTTGCCTTCAATCGGGTCTTGACTGCTGGGAAACCCCGGAGGTTCCCTTCGCTAACGGATTTGACCGGTTTTACGGCGACTCCAAGCCTGGTCGGGGTCCGTAGGCCTTGCCGAATGGTGCTGGCTTCTCTTCGCTCCCCGATCCGGTACCGGCGGGCCACCGCCCTTCCCCGGTCCTTACGGTTAACGTCAATCAGCCCCTCCTGCAGACGGTCACCACCGTCTGCCAAACTTGCTGTATGTGCCCGGGCCACGCACCCGGACACGGTCAGTCTCCTTTACTAACACTTTCCTCTCCAAACTGATCTGACTTCATTTTCCCGCCTCCAGGACTGTGAACTCCTCGGTGGGTGGGGCCAACCGCCTGGCTCCACCCCCTGGTGTGGACATCAGCCCCTGGAGGGAGGCAACAAGGATTTTTGTCTGACTTTGGTGTGCCTAGCCGGGGTGTGGGGTGTGTTGTTGCAGTACCAGGACTTCTTAGACTTTGTTGCCCCGATGAGCCTTTTTTGAGGATTTGATGTTGCAGAATTTCTGCATCTATTATGTAAATAGTTTACTTGCGTTTTTCCATGTATTTTTATCCCGTTTTTTATGCTGTTTTTTGTCTCTTGTTGGTGTATCATGCTTTTGATACCTTCTGGTATTTGGCTTTGACAAAACTTTCTTGATATTCTTAGGTGCGGATAAGGCTAAGTGCACACATCAGTTTTTTGCCATTAGGCACAATCCGGCAAAAAAACTGATGCGACGGATCCGGCAAAAAAAACGGATCAGTTGCATCAGTTTTTTGCATCAGTTCCTTCATTTTTTTGACAGATCCGTTGTGATACTGAGCATGTTCAGTTCAAAAAAATGGATCCGGCGTCCGTAATCCATTTTTTGCCGTATTACGCCGGATCCGGCGTCCATAGGCTTGCGTTATAAAACACGCCATACGGCGCTGTATCTGGCGCAATATGGTTTTTCGTCAGAGACAAAAAACATTCACCTCAACGCTCCATCCAATCGCCGGACAAGCACATTTAGCCGGATCCGGTGGAAGCCGGATGGAACGCAAGGCCATCCGGCGCAATCCGGCGCTAATAGAAGTCTATGGGGGAAAAAACGCATCCGGGGTCAACAGATGCGTTTTTTCATGTTTCTGCCGGATTGCGCCTGATGGCCAAAAACTGATGTGTGAACGTAGCCTTACATGTATTTTTGCTGCATTTCTACAGCGGAAATGTACCATATTGTTCGTTTTATAAGACACACCGGATTAGAAAATGCACTCCAAATTTAGAGATAAAAAAAGGTAAAAAAAAAAAGGGGAGGTCCATCTATTTCTCCGGTGGTGTCTTACAGGAGGGGGTTGGCAGCGGTGGTGGAACTGGGTCACAGGAGGCGGTGCTGGAGTATGGCAATGCTGCAGGCGCTGCGGTGGGGGCTGTGAGAGCAGTGGTAGGGACTGTGCTGGCTGTGTGGAGCAGGGTGGTGTAGCGGGTGTCCTAGATGCTCTGTCGGCGGTGTGGGCTTCAAAGAAATGGCACCCAGAGTTGGCGCATGCGCAGATTGAGTTCTCTGCTCAATGACAAGCCGAGAGCTCATCACCTCCAGGTGCCATTGTTCTTAAATCCTCTGCTGGGAGATCAATAGGCCGGAGGCGGCGCATGCGCAGATGAAATTTTGAGCCAAGAGCTCCATCTGCACACGCACCACCTCCAGGCGCCATTGTCCTTAAATCCACTGCTGGGAGATCAATGGACCAGAGGCGGTGCGTGGACAGATGAGATTATGAGCCACAAGCTCCATCTGTGCATGCGCCGACTCTGGGCACCAATATTTGAAGCCCGCACCACCGACAGAGCATCTTGGACACGCGCCGCACCACCCTACTCCACACAGCCACTGCAGCCAGCACAGCGCCCATTCTCCATCTCCAGGTAAGCTACGATTTTAAGACTCACCCCTCATTTTCTTCCCAAATTTTTGGGAGGAAAAGTGCGCCTTATAATCCGAAAAAAGGGTTCTTAATATGCCTGTTTGTTTTTTACCGGATCTCATACAAATCTATGAGAAAATCTGCATAGAAACTCAACGTACCCGAAACAGAAATTGACATGTTGTGGATTCGGAACGCGCACCGCAGGTCAGTTTACAGCAAGTGTAATGAAGCACAGTGGTCAGGAGGGGTCTATAAATCCCATCCACTTTGCTGGAACTGTAAGACGTTGCGTTTTTGACACAGCGAAAATACAAAGCGTCAAAAACTCACCAAAAACTCCTGATGGGAATGTAGCCTTAGCCTTTTTCCACTGAGACCTCACCAGCCAATTCATGATGCGGCATGGTCCTTACCAGAGAACGGCTCCTTCTGCGTGTTGCCCATATTTTCTCTGTAGCATCCCCTTTACGACTAAGGACATACCGGTACATCCTTGGTTATGTTGGCGTAATCCTCACTGGCTGCTGCCGTGAGCTGATGGTGATTCCTGAACATGTCTGATTTGAACAGCAGACATGTGCAGCTATCAGGCATGGGTGGATCTACAATCCACCCATGCCTGTTAATGCCTTAGATAACACTGTCAAAATGTGACAGCGCAATTTAAATGGCTGCAGCGGGGAATACGCCATTCCATGCTGCCATCAGAGGCCCAGTATATATATATATATACATCTTTGGTATCGCCGAGTACAGAAGTGCCCAATCTATCAAAATATAAAATCACTTAATCTGATCGGTATACGGCGTGGCAAGAAAAAAATTCTAAATGCCATAATTCTCACTAATTGTGCAGTAAATAGTTCATAATCACATTGCTCGCACAGTAAATAATATAGCGCTCACTGATTGTATAGAAAATAATCCCTATTCTCACTGCTTGTACATTAAATAATCGATAATCTCACTGATTGCACAATACAGAATCTATAGTCTATCTGTTCATGCAGTAAATAATCCATAATTCCATAGTTTCACTGCTCATATAGTAAAGAATCCATTGTATCACTACTTGTACAATAAATAATTGATATTCTCACTGCTTGTACAGCAAAGAATCCATAGTCTTGCTGTTCATCCAGTAAAGAATCTATAGTGTCATTGCTTTTATATAGTCTAACTGCTCATACAGTAAAGAATATATAGTCTCTGCTCATAAAGAATATATAGTCCCACTGCTTGTACAGTAAATAATATCTAGTCTCACTGCTCGTACAGTAAAGAATATATAGTCTCTGCTCAGAAAGAATATATAGTGCCACTGCTCGTACAGTAAAGAATATATAGTCTCACTGCTTCTACAATAAAGAATATATAGTCTCACTGCTTCTACAGTAAAGGATCTATAGTCTCACTGCTTGTACAGTAAAGAATATGTAGTCTCACTGCTCATACAGTAAATAATATATAGTCTCACTGCTTGTACAGTAAAGAATATCTAGTCTCACTGCTCGTACAGTAAAGAATGTATAGTCTCACTGCTCATACAGTAAAGAATATGTAGTCTCACTGCTCATACAGTAAATAATATATAGTCTCACTGCTTGTACAGTAAAGAATATCTAGTCTCACTGCTCGTACAGTAAAGAATGTATAGTCTCACTGCTCATACAGTAAAGAATATGTAGTCTCACTGCTCATACAGTAAATAATATATAGTCTCACTGCTTGTACAGTAAAGAATATCTAGTCTCACTGCTCGTACAGTAAAGAATGTATAGTCTCACTGCTCATACAGTAAAGAATGTATAGTCTCACTGCTCGTACAGTAAAGAATATATAGTCTCACTGCTTGTACAGTAAAGAATATCTAGTCTCACTGCTCGTACAGTAAAGAATGTATAGTCTCACTGCTCATACAGTAAAGAATGTATAGTCTCACTGCTCATACAGTAAAGAATATATTGTCTCACTGCTTTTCCAGTAAAGTAAAAATATATAGTGTCACTAGTCGTACAGTAAAGAATATATAGCCACACTGCTCGTTCAATTAAAAAAAGTAAAGAATATATAGTCTTAGTAGTCGTACAGTAAAGCATCTAGCCTCACTGCTCATACAGTAAGGAATATATAGTATCACTGCTCATACAGTAAAGAATATATAGTATCACTGCTCATACAGTAAAGAATATATAGTATCACTGCTTGTACAGTAAATAATCCATAGTTTCAGTGCTCAAACAGTACAGAATTGCCCTTCATGATAATGACTTGGTTACTCCACTTCTCTCAGCTGACTCTCAGTGTCGTGTCTGCCTGTTTGGGTAGAGGTGGGCACGGTATTGAGAAATTAAGGCAGTGCCCATGGGTACTCATGTCAGTGACCATTCTTGTGTAATGTTCACTGCTTGGCCTTTCTACATATTGTGTCTTCCTTGATTGTTTACGCTTGGGCTGATGGTGCAGCCGATGTAGTGCTATAATTAAAAAAGAGGCTCGTTTCTGGGGTTGACTGCTCATGTCTTCATGGCTCTTCCCTATATAAACTCAATAAAGCTAATTTTCTGCTAAAGATGGGGGAAGGGAATACTATGTATATATTTTTTTTACTTGAGACATATTGTGTGTTTCTACAGACAATGTAAATGTCCCTCTAGAGCTTTAATGAAAGGCGAATATCTCATTACTTATTAAACAATGGGTGCAACGTGTGACCCATGATTTATAACTCCGAGCGCAGGCAGGTTTTTGATATGACATTTAAGATATTGAGTTAGTCAAGCCTGAAAGAGGCGCGGACGCTGCAAAATCCCATAAAGTGAGACTTCATCAAACATGTCTGTGAAGGCTTAGTGCAATGTAGAAATTCTTCCATCTCACTGATAATTTTCCCTCTATCTCCTCTGAAAATTATCAAATGCATTTTGAGAAAGAATAAAGTAGCAAATTGCAAATTCCGTTGTACGATGGCGATATATTGTATCTGTATGTGAGGCAACACATTGTATCTGTATGTGAGGCGACACATTGTATCTGTATGTGAGGCAACACATTGTATCTGTATGTGAGGCGACACATTGTATCTGTATGTGAGGCGACACATTGTATCTGTATGTGAGGCGACACATTGTATCTGTATGTGAGGCGACACATTGTATCTGTATGTGAGGCGACACATTGTATCTGTATGTGAGGCGAAACATTGTATCTGTATGTGAGGCGACACATTGTATCTGTATGTGAGGCGACACATTGTATCTGTATGTGAGGCGACACATTGTATCTGTATGTGAGGCGACACATTGTATCTGTATGTGAGGCGACACATTGTATCTGTATGTGAGGCGACACATTGTATCTGTATGTGAGGCGACACATTGTATCTGTGTGTGAGGCGACACATTGTATCTGTGTGTGAGGCGACACATTGTATCTGTGTGTGAGGGGAAACATTGTATCTGTATGTGAGGCAACATATTTTATCTGTATGTGAGGCGACACATTATATCTGTATGTGAGGCGACACATTATATCTGTATGTGAGGCGACACATTGTATCTGTGTGTGAGGCGACACATTGTATCTGTGTGTGAGGCGACATATTTTATCTGTATGTGAGGCGATATATTGTATCTTTATGTGAGGCGACACATTGTATCTGTATATTAGGCGACACATTATATCTGTATGTGAGGCGACACATTGTATCTGTATGTGAGGCGACACATTGTATCTGTATGTGAGGCGACACATTGTATCTGTATGTGAGGCGACACATTGTATCTGTATGTGAGGCGACACATTGTATCTGTATGTGAGGCGACACATTGTATCTGTATGTGAGGCGACACATTGTATCTGTATGTGAGGCGACACATTGTATCTGTATGTGAGGCGACACATTGTATCTGTATGTGAGGCGACACATTGTATCTGTATGTGAGGCGACACATTGTATCTGTATGTGAGGCGAAACATTGTATCTGTATGTGAGGCGACACATTGTATATGTATGTGAGGCGACACATTGTATCTGTATGTGAGGCGACACATTGTATCTGTATGTGAGGCGACACATTGTATCTGTATGTGAGGCGGCACATTGTATCTGTATGTGAGGCGACACATTGTATCTGTATGTGAGGCGACACATTGTATCTGTATGTGAGGCGACACATTGTATCTGTATGTGAGGCGACACATTGTATCTGTATGTGAGGCGACACATTATATCTGTATGTGAGGCGATATATTGTATCTGTATGTGAGGCGACACATTATATCTGTATGTGAGGCGACACATTATATCTGTATGTGAGGCGACACATTGTATCTGTATGTGAGGCGACACATTGTATCTGCATGTGAGGCGACACATTATATCTGTATGTGAGGCGACACATTGTATCTGTATGTGAGGCGACACATTGTATCTGTATGTGAGGCGACACATTGTATCTGTATGTGAGGCGACACATTGTATCTGTATGTGAGGGGAAACATTGTATCTGTATGTGAGGCGACACGTTGTATCTGTATGTGAGGCGACACATTATATCTGTATGTGAGGCGACACATTGTATCTGTATGTGAGGCGACACATTGTATCTGTATGTGAGGCGACACATTGTATCTGTATGTGAGGCGACACATTGTATCTGTATGTGAGGGGAAACATTGTATCTGTATGTGAGGCGACACATTGTATCTGTATGTGAGGCGACACATTATATCTGTATGTGAGGCGACACATTGTATCTGTATGTGAGGCGACACATTGTATCTGTATGTGAGGGGAAACATTGTATCTGTATGTGAGGGGAAACATTGTATCTGTATGTGAGGGGAAACATTGTATCTGTATGTGAGGGGAAACATTGTATCTGTATGTGAGGCGACACATTGTATCTGTATGTGAGGCGACACATTATATCTGTATGTGAGGCGACACATTGTATCTGTATGTAAGGCGAAACATTGTATCTGTATGTGAGGCGACACATTGTATCTGTATGTAAGGCGAAACATTGTATCTGTATGTGAGGCAACACATTGTATCTGTATGTGAGGCGAAACATTGTATCTGTATGTGAGGCGACACATTGTATCTGTATGTGAGGCGACACATTGTATCTATATGTGAGGCGACACATTATATCTATATGTGAGGCAACACATTGTATCTGTATGTGAGGCGACACATTGTATCTGTATGTGAGGCGACACATTGTATCTGTATGTGAGGCGACACATTGTATCTATATGTGAGGCAACACATTGTATCTGTATTTGAAGTGACACATTGTATCTGTATGTGAGGGGAAACAAACATTGTATCTGTATGTGAGATAATGGAGAATGTTAAAAATGTCTATAAAATCAGCTCCAATCTCACACATTCAGAATGATCACCATGGCATATTTACCTGTACGATTGGAAGCATCAGCATGGACTGGATCCTCTGTGCTAATGTCACAGCTGACGCTGACGTGAACTTTGCATACCGAGCAGGGATCAAATATACTAAATATCATAAAAATAGGAAAATCAGCTTTTAGCAAATAGCCGGTAAATGCCATGGGAAGCTGAAAAGCAATCTAACATTTTCTATATGCATATAACACCCTTCCACATGGCAAGGGCACATATAACAGCTTTCAGTTACCTTATATGTAGTCTCCACTGTCAGAAAACAGTCATTTTATTCTCTAGTTTCTTAAATGAAATCACAGAGATTGAGCATGAGATTACGGTCGCCTTCACACATCTGTGTAAAAAAACGCACGTATTTCATGGTCCGCTATGGACATCCATATGGTCACCCATGTGAGTGACATCCGTATGACCAGTACTGGGAAAAATGCATAAGATAGATACTGGTACAGCTATTTAGCAGAGTTAAGAAACAATTGAAGAAAACAAATGATGTGGGGTCCCCCCTATTTTTCATAACCAGCACATGGGCAGCAACAGCTGTGAGATCCCACACTTTTTTTTTTAATTCTTTGAAAAAAATAATTTAAAAAAAATGGCTTGGTGTCCCCCCCATTTTTTTCAAAACCAGTCAAGGGACAGCAGACAACTCTGGGCTAATATTGTTAGAGTAGGAAGGGACATGGTTATTTGGCCTTTCCCAGCCTAAAAAAAGCAGCCCGCAGTCACCCCAGAAGTGGCACATCTATCTGATGTGCCAAATCCGGTGCTGCAATTGGCTCTTCCCAATTGCCCTGGTAAAGCTGGGGTCACACTTAGCGACGCAGCAGTGATCACGACGGGCGACCTGACCTTATCAGGATCGCTGCTGCCTCGCTACATGGTCGCTGGTGAGCTGTCAAACAGGCAGATCTCACCAGCGACCAGTGACCAGCCCCCAGCCAGCAGCGACACGTGGAAGCGATGCTGCGCTTGGTAACTAAGGTAAATATCGGGTATCCAAGGAAAGCACTTCTCTTGGTTACCCGATATTTACCTTAGTTACTAGCGTCTGCCGCTCTCACGCTGCCAGTGCCGGCTCCCTGTTCTCCTAGCCAGAGTACACATCGGGTTAATAAGCAAACCTTTGCTTATTTACCCGATGTGTATTCCAGCTACGTGTGCAGGGAGCCGGCACTGGCAGCGTGAGAGCACACCGCTTAGCACTGGCTCCCTGCACTCCTAGCCATAGTACACATTCGGTTAATAAGCAAACCTTTGCTTATTTACCCGATGTGTATTCCAGCTACGTGTGCAGGGAGCCGGCACTGGCAGAGTGAGAGCGGCGGTGCTAGTAACTAATGTAAATATCGGGTAACCAAGGAAAGGACTTCCCTTGGTTACCCGATATTTACCTTGGTTACCACTTACCGCAGGCTGCGAGACGCCGGCTCAACTGCTCCCTGCACATTCAGTTGTTGCTCTCTCGCTGTCACACACAGCGATGTGTGCTTCACAGCGGGAGAGCAACGAGCAAAAAATTAAGCAGGACATTCAGCAACGAGCGGCGACCTCACAGCAGGGGCCAGGTCGTTGCTGGATGTCACACACAGCGACAGCGACGGGACGTCGCTGCTACATCACAGAAAATGGTGACTTAGCAGCGACGTTGTTGTAGCCGTCGCTCTGTGTGACACCACCTGTGCTCCGATTTTATCTGATGAGAAGGAGAAGAACAAAATTTCTCCAACTTCTAGATTCCGTCAGTCCTCAGAAATTGGACTGCATTCTGATGTCATCTGAGTGCAGTCCGACGATTTCCATTGACCCATTAACTTGAATGGCGGAGTGTGATCTCAATATTGGATCAAACTTAGGCATGCAGAATTTTGTTTTTTTCGCACAGACGCTGTCTTCGGACAGACACTGACGCACAGACTAGCATTTATTGGGAGCAATCTTTTTGTCAGATCGCACCTGGACTGAAAATATGGCTTTCTGTCCTTGCCCTTATCTTCTTTCCTCTGAGCTCATCTCGGCTAATTTTTGACCACATGAAAGTTGAGCTGAACTTTGTATACATAAATAAGGTGGGATCAGCTCAGAAGAAAGAAAATAAGATTTACAAACACTCGATCACAATGAGCTCACTGATGGATGCTCACTTAACTCATTCTGTAGTCAGCAGTGAACAATGCAAAGGTTATGGAAAGCAATCGGTGCAAACCCTATCATGGATCCCAATTTTATCGTGCCATCTTCACCTATCTCCGCTGCTCCTGTCGGTCTCTTGTGTTTTGTGACCTGTCGGCAGCTCCAGTGTTTCATAGAGCACGCCCGCTGTAACGCTTCAATGAAACTCTGAGAGCCTCTTTCTGGCCCTCATAGACTTTAACTTAGAGCTTGTGATTTAACTTCTGACATCCGGCCAATCAGAATTTACGGCTTTAATATTCCGCTGTGGAAACGGGCCTAAGCAGATAAAAGGTGAAAATGCCAAAAGGTCGGTATAAGAATAAAGGTAGGTGTCTTAGATTAAAAGCACCACTCTAGATATGATAAAAAAAAAATGGAGTGGTGCTTTAAGGAAGGAGAAGACAAAAGGAGAGGGAGTAGTAGAAGGACGCTTTTTAAGGGACTCTGTTACCAGGTTTTTGCCATCTAATCTGAGAGCAGCATAATGTAGAGACAGAGATCTTGATTCCAGCGATGTGTCACTTACTGACCTGCTCAGTGCAGTTTGGATAAAATCACTGATTAATCAGCAGCAGATTATCATTACAGGACTAATTGGCATGCTGCAGGTAGTCCAGCATTTTCATGAGCTCTGTATAACTGCTAGATCTGCAGAGAAAACCTTGATTTTATTAAAATGATAGCAAACAGCTCAGTAAGTGACACATCGCTGGAATCAGGGGCTCTGTCTCGACACAATGCTGCTCTCAGATGGGGGAACAAAAACCTGGTGACAGATTCCCTTTAATCCCTTCACCCCCGGATGATTTTCGTTTTTTTTTTGTTTTTTTTTTTTTTTGCTCGCCTTCTTCCAAGAGCCGTAACCTTTTTATTTTTCCGTCAATCTTGCCGCATGGGGCTTGTTTTTGGTGGGATGAGTTGTACTTTTAAATGAAACCATGAGTTTTACCATATAGTGTACTGGAAAACAGCCATACAATTCCAAGTGTGGAAAAATTGCAAAAAAAGAGTGATTGCGATTGTTTTGGGGGTATTTTATTCACTGTGTTCCCTATATGGTAACACTGATGTGTTGGTGTGATGCCTCAGGTCGGTACGAGTTCGCAGATACCAAATATGTATAGGTTTACTTTTATCTTAGGGGTTAAAAAAAATAAAAAATTGCACTTTTTGCGCCATTTTCCGTGATCCGTAGCATTCTCATTTGTTAGGATCTGGGACCCAGTAACAGCTTATTTTTTGAGCCTCGAGCTGACATTTTTAATGGTACCATTCCTGCGCAGATGCTACATTTTGATCGCCTGTTACTGCATTTTGAGCAAAATTTGTGAAGATCAAAAAACATTATTTTGGAATTTTTTACCGCTGCCCCGTTTACCAGTCAGGTTAATAGATTTTATATTTTGATAGTTCGGGCATTTCTGAATGCGGCGATAACAAATGTGTGTATATTTTTTAATTTTTTTAACTGATTAATTTTCAATAAGGCAAATAAGAGGTGATTTGAACTTTTAGGTTTCTTTAAATTTTTTAAAACTTTTTTTTAACTGTTTTTGTATTTTACTAGTTCACCTAGGGGACTATAAGGATCAGCAGTTTGATCACCCATTCATTTTTGCTGATCAGAACAGCACAGCTCTGATCAGCAGAAATGCAGCGTTCATCTTAGAGCCGCTGCTCTGTGGGCACAAATAGGAACTACGTCATAATAGCTACAGGGGTCATCACATGACCCATCGCTACCATATTGGCTCCCCATGATCGTATCACGGGGATTTTGATGGTAGCGGGAAAAGGCAATTTTTCTCCCGCAGCCATTTAAATCGCACCGTCACATTTTGACAGCGCGATCCAAGGGGTTAACATGTGCAGGGATCGCCGCAGGCTCACCACAGCAGCCGGTGGTGACTAACCCTTCATGATTTAGGATGCACCGGTATGTCCTTGGTCGTGAAGGTGTTAAGAAGTATTTAACTACTCATCATTGTGCTGGATTCACAACTATACTGCTCAGTACTTCTTCACAATGTCCTCCATGCAGCTGCTTATACTAAACATGTGCTATATAAAGGCAATTAAGCAGGAATCCCTCATGTTTCTGTGTGTGCTGTGTACAGGAGACATCATAGAGGCGAGTCTCCACCCACCAGCTCAGAGACAACTGAAAATTAAAGATTGTGTCACGCTAGGTACGGGGAAGTACGCAGCAAATGGCGAAAGGGAAGGGAAACCCTGTGTCTAGGGAAGGTGGAGATGGTGACCCCTGACCAAACCTACCGCTGGTCCCTGGGGTCCCTCACTGCCCTAGATAGGTTCTGCATCTATGCGCCGAGCCAGATACCTTACCCTAGGTATCCCTACTGCTGGTCCCTGGGGTCTGTCACTACCCTAGATAGGTTCCGCACCTTTGCGTAGAGTCGGATACCTGACCCTAGGTATCCCTAGTGCTGGTCCCTGGGGTCCCTCACTACCCTAGATAGGTTCTGCATCTATGCGCCGAGTCAGATACCTTACCCTAGGTATCCCTACTGCTGGTCCCTGGGGTCTGTCACTACCCTAGATAGGTTCCGCACCTTTGCGTAGAGTCGGATACCTGACCCTAGGTATCCCTACTGCTGGTCCCTGGGGTCCCTCACTACCCTAGATAGGTTCCGCACCTTTGCGTAGAGTCGGATACCTGACCCTAGGTATCCCTATTGCTGGTCCCTGGGGTTCCTCACCTCCCTAGATAGGTTCAGCATCTATGCGCCAAGCCGGATACCTGACCCTAGGTATCCCTACTGCTGGTTCCTGGGGTCCCTCACCACTCTAGATAGGTTCAGCATCTATGCGCCGAGCCGGATACCTGACCCTAGATATCCCTAGTGCTTGACACTAAATAGGGAACAAATGTGATGAGCTCTTCGTCAACCCCACTACACATTATAGAAGACACAAGGAGGACACACAGGGGGAAAGTGCATGGACTACTTATCTACAGATAACACAGGAAGGAGTTCAGCAAAGTAACAGCACCAACTCCACAGCTGAGTACAAGCCACCTGCTTGCAACCAGAGCTTGAGTGAATGGAAAATATCACCAGCATAAGTCCAATGAAAAAAAGGGTAGTTAAGTACATGGGGAATACTAATAATCAGCAGCTGGATGGAAGGATGGGAATAGATGAAAATCCGGCAGCAAAGCTCTCTAATACAATGAAAACTAACACCAGGAACAAGAGAAAGTCAGGGAGCATTTTGTGCAGCCAAATGCTGTGACCTTCTATTGCCAGAGACCACATGACTGTCTGTCACTCGTGACAAAAAGCCTGCAGAGGAGTAAACAGAAAAAAAAAATGCAGGATACAAATTATTTATTGGAAAAAAATAATGTTAGACTTATGACAACAATAAACTATGATTTTATTATTGAAGCTAAGCAGAATGGGGTCCAGTAGAGGTTGAGTTTAGGAAAACTGCATTCGTCTCAGGAGTCTTCATACGGACAAGAATATACAATCCAGCTTTGGGCACCTGTGGAACATATGAAGCTGAAAATCCCAGTTTGTAACTTGGCGAAGGTAAATCTGTAATCTGCTTTCTCCTATTTACTGCACGTTAAATGTAAATCAATGTAATTAGGGTTTGCAATCTGCCTCGCGATAAGAGCCTCAGTGTTTATCTCATTAGCGCTGCGGAGGCTGGAGATTCTAGAATTTACCGACATTGGATGAATAATGCGCTGACACCACCCGATTCTTCAGACTGGATTCCAAGACGTAAAAGTTTAAGAAAAGATATAATTGTTGCATTAAGTGTGTGAGATTATTATTATTATTATTATTATTATTATAGCGTCATTTATTCCATGGCGCTTTACATGTGAAAGGAGTATACATAGTAGGGACAAGAACAATAATCATAGACAATACAAGGCACAGACTGGTACAGGAGGATAGAGGACCCTGCTCACGAGGGCTCACAGTCTACAGGAGGAGAGAACACCCTGCCCACGAGGGCTCACAGTCTACAGGAGGAGAGAGAACCCTGCCCACGAGGGCTCACAGTCTACAGGAGGAGAGAGGAACCTGCCCACGAGGGCTCACAGTCTACAGGAGGAGAGAAGACCCTGCCCACAAGGGCTCACAGTCTACAGGAGGAGAGAACACCCTGCCCACGAGGGCTCACAGTCTACAGTAGGAGAGAGGACCCTGCCCACGAGGGCTCACAGTCTACAGGAGAAGAGAAGACCCTGCCACGAGGGCTCACAGTCTACAGGAAGAGAGATGACCCTGCCTACGAGGGCTCACAGTCTACAGGAGGAGAGAGGACCCTGCCCATGAGGGCTCACAGTCTACAGGAGGAGAGAGGACCCTGCCCATGAGGGTCTACAGGAGGATTGAGAACCCTGCCTGCAAGGGATCACAGTCTACAGGAGAAGAGAGGACCCTGCCCATGAGGGTTTACAGTCTACAGGAGGAGAGAGGACCCTGCCTATGAGGGCTCACAACTACAGGAGGAGAGAAGACACTGCCTGCGAGGGCTCACAGTCACAGGAGGAGAGAGGACCCTGCCTGCGAGGGCTAACAGTCTACAGGAGGAGAGAGGACCCTGCCCATGAGGGCTCACAGTCTACAGGAGGATTGAGAACCCTGCCTGCGAGAGATCACAGTCTACCGGAGAATAAAGGACCCTGCCCATGAGGGTTTACAGTCTACAGAGAGAGAACCCTGCCTGCGAGGGCTTACAGTCTACAGGAGGAGGAAGACTATGCCCGCAATGGCTCACAGTCTACAGGAGGAGAGAGGACCCTACTCACGAGGGCTCACAGTCTACAGGAGGAGAGAGGACCCTGCCCACAAGGGCTCACAGTCTACAGGAGGAGAGAGGACCCTGCCCACAAGGGCTCACAGTCTACAGGAGGAGAAAGGACCCTGCCCGTGAGGGCTCACACTCTACAAGGGATGGGTAGAGATGGTCGTGCAGCGCTATATCAGACTGAGGGTTACGGCAGGTTGTAGACTTGTCAGAAGAGGTGGGTCTTCAGGTTCCTTTTGAAGTTTGTCAAGGTAGGCGAGATTCTGATGTGTTGTGGCAGAGCATTCGAGAGTATGGGGGAGGCACGGGAGAAATCTTGTATGTGGTGGTGGGAAGAGGAGATGAGAGGGAAGTAGAGAAGGAGATCTTGTGAGGATCGAAGGTTACGTGCAGGTAGGTACTGGGAGACTAGGTCAGAGATGTAGGGAGGAGACAGGCTGTGGATGGCTTTGTAAGTCATGGTTAGTGTTTTGAACTGGAGTCGTTGGGTAAAGGGAAGCCAGTGAAGGGATTGGCAGAGTGGAGGGGTCGGGGAGTAGCGGGGGGACTAGTCTGGCAACATAGTTTAAAATAGATTGTAGAGGTGTGAGACTGTTAGAAGGGAGGCTACAGAGCAGGAGGTTGCAATAATCCAGGTGGGAGATAATAAGGGCACGTAATAAGGTTTTTGCAGCTTCTTGGGAAAGGAATGTACGAATCCGGGACATATTTTTGAGTTGGAGGCGGCAGGAGGTGAAGAGGGGTTGGATGTGTGGCTGAAAGAGAGATCAGAGTCTAGAGTTACTCCCAGGCAGCGAGCGCGTGGCACTGGGGAGAGTGAGCAGCCATTGACATTGACGGATATGTCAGGTGGGGGGGGGGGTTGAGTGATTAGGAGGAAAGACAATGAATTCTGTTTTGTCCATGTTCAGTTTTAGGAATCGAAGAGAGAAAAAGGATGAAATAGCAGACAGACATTGTGAGATATCCCTCATGCACATTACGCTTCAGCCCAAATTAGGGTTTGCAATCTGTCTCGTGATAAGAGCCTCAGTGTTTCTGAGATTCTAGAATTTACCGACATTAGATGAATATTGCGCCAACAACCCCCGATTCTTCAGACTGGATTCCAAGATGTATACGTTTAAGAAAAGATCTAATTCTTGCCTTACGTCTGTGAGTTATCCTTCACGCACATAATCAGTACGACCATAGAGATGGCCGGCTCTAGAGACTCGGTTATCGACCTTGGGTTGCACTCTTTTTGCCGCAGCCCGGTCCAGATGGAGAGGATCTCATATAAATAACAGCGACGGCCTCACCCGGACTCATTTTTCCTATCTCGTGTTGGATACACACAGGCTATGAAATGACAGGTCTTGATAATTACCGCGGCTCGTCTAGCCTGCCGAAGATCTGGACAGCGTCGCCTCGTATTGATCATCTTACAACAACACATTAAAAGTTAAAAGGAGGCAAGGTTGAAGCATGGTTAAGAGGAGAATACAACAATCATTACTGCATTTATTTCCTCGTTGGGAGAATTTATCGAAATATTTTTTTTATGGGAAAAAAGAACATAAGAATCCGTCTGGACTGACGAGAAGATCTAAAAAGCAAACGTTTGAAGGGCTAATGGTGGACAACTGATTTTTTTCGAGGGCCAGAAAAAGGGGTGAAAAAATAAATACTCTCCATGATTCCCACCTGTCCTTGTGCTACAATCCCCTCTTCCCGTCATCCAATTCTCGAATTGGTATTGCACCAAGATGTCCACTTAGCATCTACCGGCATCTTCACTTAAGGCCGCTTTACACGCAACAACATCGCTAACGAGATGTCGTTGGGGTCACGGAATTCGTTACGCACATCCGGCCTCGTTAGAGACGTCGTTGCGTGTGAAACGCAGGAACGACCGTTAACGATCAAAATAACTCACCTAATCGTTGATCGTTGACGCGTCGTTCCTTTCCCGAATATTGTTGCTGTTGCAGGACGCAGATTGTTCGTCGTTCCTGCGGCAGCACACATCGCTACGTGTGACACCGCAGGAATGAGGAACAACATCGTACCTGCGGCCGCCGGCAATGAGGAAGGAAGGAGGTGGGCGGGATGTTACTTCCCGCTCATCTCCGCCCCTCCGCTTCTATTGGGTGGACGGTTAGTGACGTCGAACGAACCGCCCCCTTAGAAAGGAGGCGGTTCGCCGGCCACAGCGACGTCGCTAGGCAGGTAAGTATAGTGTGACGGGTGTAAGTGATGTTGTGCGTCATGGGCAGCAATTTGCTCGTGACGCACAACCGACGGGGGCGGGAACGCTCGCTAGCGATATTGATACCGATATCGCTGCATGTAAAGTGGTCTTTAGTGCCAATACTTCCACCATCACCCAATGCGCTAACGAGGGTGACGTACATCACTACATCCTGATATTGTGACTAGAGATGATCGAATACCTCCAATATTGGGCAACACCCATATTCGACGAATAGGTCGCCACTATTCGACTATTTGCGAATATTCGATGCACAATGTAAGTCTATGGGAAACCCGAATAGCAATTATTCTAGCTTCCCATAGACTTACATTGCGCATTGAATATTCGCATAGCGGCGACCTATTCGGCGGATATTCGCGAAGCCGAATATTGCCGAAAATGTGTGATATTCGAGCATCCCTAATCGTGATATTAGAGGCCAATGTGGTGCTTGAAACTCAGGAGCCAAACAGGATATCATTCACAATGTTCCAGGGGGAGCTGCGTGGAGGACCGGCGGGGGGGTCATGGCTGCCGGACAGGTGATTTTTTTTTTTCACTTTACATCTATTGAGATCTGAGGTGTGGAGAAACCTCAGAATTGATTTGCATCAAATAACTTGCATTGTACAAGAGGAGTAGGAGGTGAGCTGTAACATCACCTATTGTAAATGGTAGAGCCTGTCATTGTACTGAAGGGGGAGGAGGTGAGCTGTGATACAACCTATTATGGATGGTGGATCCCTTGCGATAGCTGTATAATAGAGGTGTTACCTGTCATTGGACAGGAGGAGGTGAGCTGTGACATCACCTATTGTGAATGGTGGATCCTATCATTGTACAGGAGGGGGAAAAGGTGAGCTGTGACATCACCTATTGTAAATAGTGGATCCTGTGTTATCTACTGTATATGGAGGTGTTATCAGTCATTGTACAGGAGGAGGAGGTGAGCTGTGATATTGCCTATTGTGAATGATGGATCCTATGTTATCTACTTTGTATAGAAATGTTATGTCATTGTACAGCAGGGGGAGGTGAGCTGGGACATTACCTATTGTGAGTGGTGGATCCTGTGTTATCTACTGTAAATAGACATGTTAGCAGTCATTGTAAAGGAGAGGGAGGTGAGCTGCGATATTACCTATTATTAATTGTAGATCTTGTGCTATCTACTGTTTATAGAGGTGTTATCAGTCATTGTACAGGAGGAGGAGGTGAGCTGTGACATCACCTATTCTGAATGGTGTATTCTGTGTTATCTACTGTATATAGAGGTGTTATCTGTCATTGTACAGGAGGAGGAGGTGATCTGTGACATAATCTATTGTGAATGGTAGATCCTGTGTTATCTACTGTATATATAGGTTTGATCAGTGATTATACAGGAGAGAGGAGGTGAGCTGTGACATCACCTATAGTGAGTGGTGAACCTTTAGTTACCTATTGCATATAAAGGAGTTACCAAAATGTAAAGGAAATGATTAATTAAAATATTCTCAAAAAATACATAGATTATTTACTCTTAGCTTATTACGGAATTGCTTTACTGCAGAACATCAGTAGCTGATCCGCGTACTCTATGGGGGCATTAATCATTCCTATATGCCAGATTAATGTTATTAAAAAGTCACAAAATTCGAACAAAGGTCATAGAAGAACATGCCGGAGCTTGTAAAGATTGTGAGGACAACGGCTGTAAACCAAATGTACGATAATGTAATCCAGACAACGGGTGGAAATTTGTAACTACAATAGCTCATTTCTTCAAATAGTCGCCAAAGACACTCAGATAGCCCAAAGGTGCGATAAATTTATTAAAGGGACAGCCCATTTTAATAGGTCTGAGTTTGGGCCACGGATGAAAAGTCTCAGATCTCAGCTCAGAGACGTCAGCGTCGTAGAAAGCAATGATTAGCAGATCTGATCTCCTGATTCTGCTCCTCACACTGGTTGGGTTTTCGCGCCGTCACTTCTTTTTATCGCGATAGTTACTTTTTCAGAAACATCAAACTCCATTCGAGTTCCATAAATCACAAAACATTTTATTGTCTTTTACATTTTATTGTCTTTTACATTTTATTGTCTTTTACATTTCTACCAAAAATTGCAAAATATATTGTGCAAAAGGGTGGAATAACTGTTTCACCCGTATAAGTTTACAGTCTTCATTTATACCCAAGTGTCGCAATTCTAGAATCTTGGCAACAATAATATTCCACACTTTGCCCAAAGGCAGGAACGATTACTCCTTCCATTTCTTACAGGCAGAAAACTAGGACAAGGAACATTATTCACTTTCCAAAATGTACTTTCCATAGTCTCGTTCATGTATTTTTTTTTCCCCCAACAAGCACAAGGGACATGCTGACAAAATATATATCGAATGCAACTGTGCCACGAGTCTGAAAACTTTAGGATATGTCCATCTTCGCAATATTGTTTTTTTCTCTAATCAATCTGTAATAAAATATACAGCAATCAAATTGCTTTTCTACTAATAGTTCCAATGCAGGCCTAAGTGGGAATTGTTAAAGGGTTAAACATAGAGACAAATTATACTTAAATTTCAGATAGGTCCTCAATATCAGATTCGTCAGGGTGCATCACCAGGCACCCCTCCGATCAACTGCTCTGGGTGCCAGCAGAGGGCGGCTTTGATTAGTTGCGTAACTGCGCAGCACAGCGCTCCTGCAGCCGGGTACTGTACATGTAACGCCCCTGAACCCATCAGGAGCTACAAGGTACTGCATCCTGTCAAAGATGCAGGGCCTAACGGAACCCGGAAGACCAGTGCCGGTAACACCAAAACACATATATCATCCCTGTTTTTCCCTTCCCCAAGGACTGGTGACAGGCTAGGGTTGGACCCAATGGATGGACACCTAGGGGTGGAACCGATCCAGTCCACTAGAAGACAACCAGAGGGAAGGGGTCAGACAGTCAGTTGGAGCAAGTGGAAGTGAAAGGAGACAGACGTACCGTACTGACGGGAGTGTGTAACAGTGACCTGTCAGGTTCAGGCGTGTAGTTGCCGAAGGAGTACGGTGGAGTACTCTTGGAACCATAGCACCGATCGGGTTTCAGAGCCCTAGGTCAGGCAAACGTGTCGCGGGCGGAGGAGGGGACGCTGCGCTCTCCCAGTGCTCGGGTCTGGCTGCTGCTGCTGCTGTTCGGTGGTGGCTCGAGCGGTGGGCCGGATCCTGGGGACTCAAGTGGCGTTCCTCGCCCGTGAGTGAAAGGGGGAATTTATTGTGTGGAATTTGGTATTGTCCGTGACGCCACCCACGGTTGTGGTGAGGTTGGTGACACCACCGCTGCTCTGGACGGGGATCCCGGGAGCAATGACAAGGAGCAGCCTGGATGTTAGTCCTCCCCTCCGTGGGTAGGGGGTTGGTTGTCCCGGGGCCCGGTGATGGGGTAGGGATGGTTGGCAGGCGGGTTACGGGGCCTGGCGAGGTGCAGGGTCGCGGGGGCAGCGCTGTGCTGCACGGCACGGTGGTACTCACTCAGCCAAAGATGTACACAGAGTCTCCGGTAAAACAAACGGCTGGATGGATGGGTCCCACAGACGGCTGCGGTGTTTCTCCTCCCGGCAGGTTGATGGTGACTGCCTTTCCCTGCACCTGTGTAGTGGGTTCGGTCCAATGGGTTCCCACCGGTAACCCGCTACCCAGCTTGAAGGTTGCTGAAGGAGCCCCTTTTGCCCGCAGGCTCTGGCCCTGGGAACTTTAGCCTTGGCGGTGACTGTGTTTCCCTCTCTCGGTTGGACGGTTGCCTTCTGTCGGGACTTGGCTGCTGGGAAACCCAGGAGGTTCCCTTCGCTAACGGATTTAACAAATTGCACGGCGACTCCTAGCCTTGTCGGGGTCCGTAAGCCCCTGCCGGATGGTGCTGGCTTCTCTTTGCGTACCGGTCCGGTACCACCGGGCCACCGCCCGTCCACGGTCCTTACGGCTAGCTCCAATAGGCCACTCCTGCAGACGGTCACCACCGTCTGCCAACCTTGCTGTTCCATCCGGGCCACACACCCGGACCACTTTCTCTCTGCTCCTTTACCACTTCACCTCCTCTCACTTTCACTTCCAAACCTAAACTGCTTCCTCTTCTCTCCTCCAGGACTGTGAACTCCTCGGTGGGCGGGACCAACCGCCTGGCCCACCCTCTGGTGTGGACATCAGCCCCTGGAGGAAGGCAACAAGGTTTTTTGGCTGACTTAGGTGTGCCTGACCGGGAGTGTGGGGTGTGTTGGTGTAGTTATCTGTGGCCCCTGGCTTGTCCAGGGCGCCACAAATTCTCCAGGCAGACCTGCTAAAATCTGCACAGCGAGGGGACCATCCAGGAGCTCACCGGCCGTAAAGTCCGGTGGCACCAGCAGTGATGGGAGAACCAGGGACTGGAAGAGAGCAACAACCCTACAGGAGTCAAACTGCCACCGTATGGACTAAATACTGAAAGACTAACAGGAGGGGACCCCTAGACGCTTCAAGCCATGGGGACCCACCAACCAGAGACAGGTGCAGGGGAAAGAAGCCACCAGGTCACCATACCGGCACTGGGACTAAGGGGACCAGTGGTGAGGACCAGCCTTCCTCAGGTTACCAGCCATAACAACGCTGTGAGTAAAGAGACCAGTTACACTGCAATCCCTTGTGTGGTCTACCTTCTTTCCGCGCCCAACAACAGAATCTATCCCCTGGAGACTGGCCCAACTTGCGGAAGGCCCAACATCCAGGCTGCCATTAACATCAGCCCCAGCGGTGAGAGACTGTGCAGCGGCGGTTCCATCTGAGTAGCCACAACCCGCAAATGGTGTCACGACAAAAACTTTATTATTAATTCCTTGCACATAACCCCTTTCAAGTGGCCCCCATGGTCACGGAACCGGGCAACGGCCACCCAATGAACTGTCTTCGTAAAAATGCGGCCCGGGACAGAGTACCCCATAGCCCTGGGGCGAGTCACACATCCACCTCTCTTATGATGAATAGCGGTGTTTCTGTAGTACTCTGCCGCAACCACTATGCAGTTAATGGCCCTGTGCTATTTTGCTTCACGTCTGACCAGATACAACTGACACTGACACTGGGAACAGCTGATCTGTGAACGTATTAAAGGGAACCTGTCATCAAATTTGGCGACTGTAACCTGCAACCACCACCGCTAAGCCCTTATATACAGCATTCCAGAATACTGTATATAAAAGCCCAGGCCGCTGTGTAGAACGTAAAACATACTTTTATCACACTCACCTAGGGAGTGGTCCGGTCCGATGGGTGTCTCTGCTCTCTGGTGCGGCACCTCCTCTCTCCTTTCTGATGGGCGTCGCTGCTCTCTGGTCCGGCACCTCCTCTCTCCTTTCTGATGGGCGTCGCTGCTCTCTGGTCCTGCACCCCCTCTCTCCTTTCTGATGGGCGTCGCTGCTCTCTGGTCCGGCACCCCCTCTCTCCTTTCTAATGGGCGTCGCTGCTCTCTGGTCCGGCACCTCCTCTCTCCTTTCTGATGGGCGTCGCTGCTCTCTGGTCCTGCACCTCCTCTCTCCTTTTTGATGGGCATCGCTGCTCTCTGGTCCTGCACCCCCTCTCTCCATTCTGATGGGCGTCGCTGCTCTTTGGTCCGGCACCTACTCTCTCCTTTCTGATGGGCATCGCTGCTCTCTGGTCCTGCACCCCCTCTCTCCTTTCTGATGGGCGTCGCTGCTCTCTGGTCCTGCACCTCCTCTCTCCTTTCTGATGGGCGTCGCTGCTCTTTGGTCCAGCACCTACTCTCTCCTTTCTGATGGGCGTCGCTGCTCTCTGGTCCGGCACCTCATCTCTCCTTTCTGATGGGCGTCTCTGCTCTCTGGTCCGGCACCTCCTCTCTCCTTTCTGATGGGCGTCACTGCTCTCCGGTCTGGCACCTCATCTCTCCGGTCCGGCGCCTCCTCACTCCGGTCCGATGGGCATCGCTGCTCTATGGTCCGGCAATTCCTCTCTCCTTTCCGATAGGTGTCGCTGCTCTCTGGTCTGGCACCTCATCTCTCCGGCCCAGCGCCTCCTCTCTCCGGTCCGATGGGCATCGCTGCTCTCTAGTTTGGCACTTCCTCTCTCCGGTCTGGCACCTCCTCTCTGTGTTGGTCACCGTCCTCCTTCTCTGCAACCCAGTATGGATGACATGTCCTACATCATCCACACATGCCGACATTGTAGTCCTGCGCAGGTGCCTTTTGATCACTCATGCTCAGGGCAGATCAAAGTACTGTAATGCGCATGCACAATCAAAGGTTAAAAACTGCTCGCGCATGCGCATTACAATGCTTTGATCTGCCCTGATCAAGGTGCGCCTGCGCAGGACCTCACTGCCGGCCTGTGTGGATGACCGTCACGACATCTCTTGTATATGTACAAGGTTGGCAGTGGCATATACACAGTATCAAAGTTTATTTAATCCTACGTCCTTGCAATTTTAATTATTTTTCCTTAAAATAATATAAGTAAATCCCTACAAGTTAGATTTTCCTGCCATTATAATATATTCAGTAACTCATCAACACCAAAAATTATATGTATTTAGGAAGAGATCCACAGTAGAATTATAAATCACCAACAAAGAAAAAAAGTCAATATAAAAATTAATTTTTCTTGGTTATAAAATATAAAAACATACACAGGATGTCTCAGGGAAGCAAGCCCCACAGAAGGGGTTAAAAAATAGATCTCATTATTATGTTGGGAACACCATAAATTTCACATAATCATTATTGTACTAAATATCAGCCCGTATGAAAAAATAGTGATGGTATATGAATGTAGCTATAGCAGTATGTAATAACACAAGTGTGCTATGATAATGAAAAGCTAAGAGAGAAAATAGCAAAGTAACAACCAATATACCTACGGGATATGACAAAAAATTATGAAGAACTGTCCCACACCCTCTCCGACGCACGTTTCGCGCTGTGTAGTGCTTTTTCCAGGAGTCAAAAAAACTGGAAAAAGCGCTACACAGCGTGAAACGTGCGTCGGAGAGGGTGTGGGACAGTTCATCATTTTTTGTCATATCCCGCAGGTATATTGGTTGTAACTTTGCTATTTTCTGTCTTAGCTTTTCATTATCATAGCACACTTGTGTTATTACATACTGTTATAGCTACATTCATATACCATCACTATTTTTTCATACGGGCTGATATTTAGTACAATAATGATTATCTGAAATTTATGGTGTTCCCAACATAATAATTAGATCTATTTTTAAACCCCTTCTGTGGGGCTTGCTTCCCTGAGACATCCTGTGTATGTTTTTATATTTTATAACCAATAAAAAATAATTTTTATATTCACTTATTTTTCTTTGACGGTGATTTATATTCAGTAACTGTTACAAGCTGATTTTAATTTTGTCTTGTTATGACTTTATTAGAATACATAATTTATGACTTGGGAGGTTTTCTTCGGAATTCTTGACGTATTTGCTGCGAGTGTATTTTTGATTAGCGGTTTCTCTTTAGTTTAATTGTCAGAGGATACATATATTGTGCTGACATATTTTAAACGACCTTGAAACAACATAACAAACAGGCCGGGGAGCAAGCACAATGGTAATTGGCTTCCGAACAGGTTTCCTACAAGTGCTCTTTCTGCATAACTGACCACTGAGCCTGGAGTCTAATATCCGCTAATGACATCTTGGTCCGCTGCCTAGACATACTGCAGGTGTTTATGGATATTGCTTGGCACGACGCACCGTCCAAGACATTTTGGAAAATATTTGCCACCGATACCCGATATCCATATTAACCAATTACTTTTAATAAGTTGCCACACAATGAACGATGATATGAATTATATTGCTCGATTGGTTGTACTAATGTGTTTTCCATCAAAGCGTAATATATTACAAATGGAAAGGACGGACCATAACAAAATTGTGAATGGCGACTCTGACTTATGAATATTTCATATCGCTTTGGCACTGTTAGTTCTAGCAATTATACTAATTAGAAAAATATCTTCAAAAGCATAACAAGCCTGAATGTATGACCTGCTACAAATATTTTAAAAAAACTGACCCGCACATCCCTCAAGTGTGTATAGGTGCCAGCTGAAAAAACATAACAATTACAAGATACATACAGCTGCACACAAAATGCCATCAATGTATAAGGGAACTCTGGTACGGCATTACTGCTATATGAAAAAGTGAGATTTTTAGTTTACGAATTGGCCAATGCTACTATCTAGGTTAAAAACATCCATGTCTGGCAACTGCCCAGACATGGATGTTTTTAACCTAGATAGTGGCATTTTAGTTAGGTACCAAGAATATTGAGAGTTACCTTGCCGTTGGTTCCGGGCTTACGTGCATTGGCCAATTCATAAACTAAAAATCTCATTTTTTCATATAGCAGTAATGCAGTACCAGAGTTCCCTTATACATTGATGGCATTTTGTGTGCAGCTGTATGTATCTTGTAATTGAATGTATGACCTGGACTCTGCTTTTTCTTTTTTATTGAGCTCAGTGTATAAACCAGGACTTCTTCAATTGTGGATAAAGGCTTATTGGCTAGTAAGGTTGAGTGTCCGGCAATGGCAAACCCAAGGAAGTCTTGTCTTGAGAGACTAGGTCTCATCTGAGGCATCTTACTCACAGTTCTGTGGCGCCCTATGCCTAGTCGCCACAGATAATAACTGCATGTGTATTTCCATCTGTATAACATGTATTGTTAGCCTTGATGAGATACATTTTTCTCTGCTGTTCACTATAAACACACATTTGCCCACACTCCCTTTCTGGGGCTGTTCACTAGAGATACAACCAACACTTGAGTGTGAGCCCTAGAAGAAGAAAGGAAAGAAGCTGATTTATGAGGTAAAATTCAGAAAGTTGCAGTGTGAGGTGAAGAGAGGTGTGTAGTATGGAGATGGTCCTGTCCTGAGGTGAATGATAAAACCTCTGGAGGGGCCAGCTATACATTAGCAGGGTATCAGTCCCTAGGCCACCAGGACTTCCAAGGTCAGTGGAAAACTGAGAGACTACTATTAGCCTTTTTATAAAGAGCAGTGAATTTCCTGGGAGCACAGTGTCACGTTTGAGTCTGGAAACTTCTAGAAGAAATAGTGAGTTTTCCTTCAGGATTCAAGTCACTTGCTCGCCAGAAAGGATTAAAAGATCCAGATTGTTCTTGTCTTGAAAACCCCAGGACTTCAAGATACGTAGTCCCAGGTAGGGAAATAGTAGCAACAGGAAGAATACACTACCACCACACAGCAGAGAAACCAACTCTCATTAGGGCAGGAAAAACCACCATCTTTGTAACGGCTGTGAGAAAACTTTCTGAAAGTAAAGGTAAAAGCTCGCTGTCCTGTCACTGGTTGAAATATTCTCTGTTGCGCCATCCCTACCTCAACCAGTCCTAGTTGGGGGGTGACAGGACAACCCTCTGGCATGGCGCATCACCACCTATCTCCTGAGGACCTCCAGCAGTGCCCGGCCATACCAAAGCCGAACATCCCAACTGGCGTCACAAGCTCTTTATTTATTTATTCTATTTTGTTTCTCCCTTTTTAAACATTATTTTTAACCAACCTTAATAAAAGCCTGTCGCTCACAACCTTTACGGCCACATCACCAACTGGACCCACCACCGTGACATCAGAGGTCTACCAGGGGCGGCACAGTTTTAGAAGGAGGCACAGTCATGTATGAAAAGGCAAGGTTAGAAATAGAAGAGAAGAAGAGGAAAGAGAGAAATGCTGTGTGGAGTTGGTGCAAATTGATTATCATGACCCGATCTATTGGCCACATCAGTAATCTGTGGTCACTGTATTCAAGTCATGTCCAGAAATATATTCAGGCGGGCTCTACCCCTTTCTCTTTGTGCTTGAATCAGAGGGTGGACTCCAGATATATGAATTGTCAAAGACCGGATTTTTTTATGTCCATGGACTTACTTTGGGCGGATGCCGGATTTTTGTCATGCCCATGGACTTACTTTGGGCGGATATCAGATTTTTTCCATGTCCATGGACTTACGTTGGACGGATGCCGGATTTTTTTCATCCATGAATTTACTTTGGGCGGATGCCAGATTTTTTTTTAAGTCCATGGACTTAAGCAGGCTTTACACGCTACGAGAACGCTACAGCGATCTCGTTGGGGTCACGGATTTTGTGACGCACATCCGGCCGCTGTAGCGATGTCGTGTGTGACAACTAGGAGTGATTTTGGATTGTTGCAAAAACGTCCAAAATCGCTCCTCGTTGACATGGGGGTCCTCTCCCAATTATCGCTGCTGTCGCTTGGGCGAAGTTGATCCTAGTCCCTGCGGCAGCACGCATCGCTACGTGTGACGCCGCAGGAACGAGGAACCTCTCCTTACCTGCCACACGCATGCAACGAGGAAGGAAGAAGGTGGGCGGGATGTTCGTCCCGCTCATCTCCGCCCCTCCGCTTTGATTGGGCGGCCGCTTAGTGACGTCGCTGTGACGCCGAGCGAACTGCCCCCTTAGAAAGGAGGCGGTTCGCCGGTCACAGCGACATCGCCGAGCAGGTAAGTATGTGTGACGCTACTGTAGCGATAATGCACATATCGGCATAACGATAGGGGCGGGTGCTATCACGCTCGCCATCGCTAGCATCGGCTAGCGATCTCGTAGCGTGTAAAGCCACCCTTACTTTGGTTGGATGCCGGATTTTTATCATGTCCATGGACTTTCTTTGGGCGGTTGCCGGATTTTCTTTATGTTGATGTGGATTCATTTGCTATTAAGAACCAGCCTGCTGTTTCCGAGCACCACACCCTATTGAGTATCCTCTGCCTTAGTGAGCTGTTATAACTTTCTTTGTCTCTGTCTGATTCATGCTGTCTGGGGTTCAGGCAGAATGAATCATCTAACAGATTCAACTTATCTTTGAAAGATAGCACTGATCCCTCTTGGCCAAAGCAAGATTTACCGCCACCAAATTTGAGGACCAAATTACTGTTCCCTATTGAATTCTATAGAGTGCGGAGGTGAAAGAAGAGAAGGGCAATAAGATTGTATGTAGCCTCTCACGTCAGTTCTGGATACACTGCTATTCTGCTCAGTGGTACAATTTGTTACATAGGCTAACAGGAATGTACAGTATGGGTCTGCTGGGGGACATAATAGCAGCTAATCTCCACCCACCAGCTCAGAGACAACTGAAAATTAGAGATTGAGCCTGCAGAGGAGAAAACTGCTGAAAATTCAGGATATGTAATCCAAAGGAAACAGGGGTAGTCAGAATAACAAATTCAACAATTAAATACATATTTATTTTCCTGAGAATGAGGCAGATCACATAATATGTTATTCTGATCATTAAACAGCTTTTTAGATATACAAATAGTGCGACTTTATAGAATTAGATAGTGGGGTGCTTCTTCTAAAGGGTTAATATTTGAAATGTTGTTAATTGATTATCACATTCATGTGTGTTTTGTACTAGGTTGGTTTTATATATGGATTTGTTTTTATTTATCTGTATATGCCTATGACTAAAGGCCCCGTCACACACAACGACGTATCTAACGATATATCGCCGGGGTCACGGATTCCGTGACGCACATCCGGCATCGTTAGCGACGTCGTTGCGTGTGACACCAACGAGCGACCATTAATGATGGAAAATACTCACCAAATCGTCCATCGTTGACACGTCGTTCCTTTTCAAAAAATCATTGATTGTTGAGGACGCAGGTTGTTCGTCGTTCCATCGCTACGTGTGACACCTCGGGAACGACAAACTACAGCTTACCTGCCACTGCCTGCAATGAGGAAGGAAGGAGGTGGATGGGATGTTACGGCCTCTCATCTTCGCCCCTCCGCTTAGTGACGCCGAACGAACCGCCCCCTTAGAAAGGAGGCGGTTTGCCGGCAACGGTAAGTGCGCGTGATGGCTCCGAATGATATTGTGCGCCACAGGCAGCAACTTGCCCGTGACGCACAAACGACGAGAGCGGGTACGCTCGCTAGCGATATCGCTGCGTTTGACGGGTCCTTTAGGCATCATTTCCGAAACAAGTAAGGTGGGGTCCTCATTAAGTCCACATCATGGGATATATTTGATTTTTATCATGTATGTGATTTCTCAATAAAGAAGACAGAATTTTTTATGGAAAATTTTGTTGCTGGACTTTCCTTTTTTTTTTTTTCTGAAATTTCAGGATACAAAACATTAAATGGCCAGAAATAATGTTATATTTCGTGTTCTGAACACACATGACAGCTTATTTGAAACAGTTACCTGAAATTGCAGGTTTGCTATAAACGACCGGCTTTACTATGTATTCGACCCAACAATCAGGTCTCTTTGCAGAAGATATCAAGCCGTTCTGATAAACCGACGTGATTGACGTTCGGCGTGTCTATGCGATTAAACATTTTTTTTTTCTTCTATTTATGGATTTAAAATGGTAAGACGTCCAAATGTCTTTTAATATTGGCAAAATTTCATTCCACATATGGCTGCCGTATGGATTCCTATTCTTCAGATGAAGGGGGAGTTCATTCACATAACTCTCAGCCTGACTAATTATCTCACCAGAGGATTGTGCAGTCAGGTTGGGTCAAGCAGTTCATACCATTGTGAAACAGCATTGTATTAACCCCTTCCTCATATATGATGTAGATATGTGCCGCCCCGGCACAGACCAGGGTGCTCGGATCCAGAGTGGTCGTGGCTCGAGGGGTCAGGACCCGGGCTTGGCTAAAGGCCACTTTACACGCTGCGATATCGGTACCGATATCGCTAGCGTGGGTACCCACCCCCATCGGTTGTGCGACATGGGCAAATTGCTGCCCGTGACGCACAACATCGCCCGGACCCGTCACACGGACTTACCTGCCCTGCGACGTCGCTGTGACCGGCGAAACGCCTCCTTTCTAAGGGGGCAGTTCGTTCAGCGTCACAGCTGCGTCACTGAACCGCCGCCCAATAGAAGCGGAGGGGCGGAGATGAGCAGGATGAACATCCCGCCCACCTCCTTCCTTCCGCATTGTGGGCGGCCGCAAGTAAGGAGATGTTCCTCGTTCCTGCGGTGTCACATGTACCGATGTGTGCTGCCGCAGGAACGAGGAACAACTTCGTTACTGCTGCAGCAACGATATTAGAGAATGGACCCCCATGTCACCGATGAGCGATTTTGCACGTTTTTGCGACGATGCAAAATCGCTCATAGGTGTCACACGCAACGGCATCGCTAAAGCGACCGGATGTGCGTCACAAATTCCGTGACCCCAACGAGGTCACTTGGGCGATGTCCAGCGCGTAAAGCGGCCTTAACACTCCGATTCTTGGAAAGGATCCTTGGAAAGGGGATATTTACAGGGGAGAAGTTTGTGACGCCACCTGCGGGTTGCGGTGAAGGAAGTACCGCCACTGCTGGAAGGAGTACCGGGCAGATGGTGTAGAGCAGCAAGGTGTCGGTCCCTCCGCAGGTAGGGAAGGCCCTGGCCTCTGGGGTTTTTGGTGAGATGTTTGGGAGCGCAGGGTGCAGGGGAACCAGGGTACTTACTGTGGGTAGTCGTGGTGCAGAATGAGGATTATAAAGCAGACACTCACAATGAAGATAAACCAAAGTCTCTGTGTATCACAGTCTCTACAGGATAGCCCGTCCAGGTGTCCGCTCCCTTCGGTGTCACTTAATAGTCCGGACCCTGCCTCCGAGCACAATTTTAGTTGTTTGTTGTGGCCCCTTGGCATGAAGCTGTTGGGGTCCCGCTACCTGTGTGTAGGGCAGCTGTGCTCTTGATGGCTGGCACTTGGGATTTCAATTGGGCTACTTTTTATGGAGAACCCTATCCCCCGCGTTGTGCTGATGCATTCAATATCTGAGCTCTTAGGGAAGTTCGTGAAGATACTCTCCCTACCAGGTTAATTATCAGGACGGATAAACCTGCTCCCGACATAGGGTCCTGTACCCCGTCGTGCTCGTTACGGTCAGTTCTTTTGGGGTTCTGATGCCGACAGTCCTCCTAGACTATGTCCGTCACACCCTTTCCAATGTCACTGCCACCGGTCACCGACTCTTGTGGTCACGGACCACCATCTGTGACCCAACCTTGTTCTCGCTCCCCGGGAGCTACCACTCCCAGCTCCTCACTCCTCGAGGGCTTCACTCAACTCCTCGACTCCCCTGAACTCACTGGAACTCCCCTCCCACCAGTCTGCCTGACCCCTAGGTTGGTGGCCCTACTCCAGCTTGACTATCCCACTGGTGTGTCTGACAGGTTTGATGTGAGGTGTTGTTGGGATTTGTAGTGCTGATAGTGTGACACCGGTTATTGGGAACCTGGAACCATGGGGGTTGGGTCCTGCACCCTAGGGGACAGGATGCAGTTCCCTGTAGCACCCTGATATAGTCAGGAGTGCTACAGATACACGTCACATGGCAATAAGAAGTATATAGCACTGGCTCAGGAGATGTTTCGCACATGGAAGGTGCCAGCTGTGGTATACAGCCATCACTCACCTGAAACTGTCCAGATCGGAAATTAACCATAACCAGTTCTGATCCTGGAGTACAAAGGATTGTCAAGGCATGCCAGGGGTCTAATGAGGCCCCCAATGTCGGGTATGTTGGTTCTCCTATGTAGACTAGTCATATGTGTATCTGTATAGGAAAATGCACTTGAGGATATTTGCTCATCTCTACTAATACTCTCTAACTATGTATGTTATGTCAGTATATTAAATACCGATAGCCGTCTTCCCTGGTGTCTAAGGCCAATTCACGCTGGGGTTGATGCTTGGATTGGAAATCGATTTCTCAATTTAAGGCTATGTGCGCGCTGAGCGTTTTTGGCGCTTTTTTTGGGTGCATTTTTGTGCGTTTTTGCGCTCAAAACTACATGACTTTGCTTCCCCAGCAAAGTCTATGACTTTTCATTTTCCTGTCCGCACACAGCTTTTTTTTTAGCTGCGTTTTTGAGCTAAAAAGAAAAAAAGAAAAAAGAAATGGACATGTCAATTCTTTCCTGCATTTTACTGCATTTTTCACTCATGCAATGCAATGGAAAAATGCAGAAAAATGCAGTGATCAAAAATGCATCAAAACGCAGCCAAAAACGCACCGAAACGTGGTAAAAACGCATAAGTTTTTGCTGCGAGTGCGTTTTTGTGCGTTTTTTGCAGCCAAAAAAGCAGCGTTTTTGAGAAGGGCAAAAACGCCATAGTGCACACATAGCCTTAGGGGTACTTTACACGTTGCGACATCGCTGCCGATATATCGTCGGGGTCAGGTCGTTAGCGACGCACATCCGGCACCGGTAGCGACATCGCAACGTGTAAATCCTCGGTGCGACGATGAACGAGCATAGAAGCGTACAATATCGCTGATCTGTGTAACGTCGTTCATTTCCATAATGTCTATTCGACCGCAGGTACGATGTTGTTTGTCGTTCCTGCAGCTCCACACATCGCTGTGTGTAAACCCGCAGGAGCGACAAACATCTCCTTACCTGCATCCCGACAGCAATGCGGAAGGAAGGAGGTGGGCGGGATGTTACGTCCCGCTCATCTCTGCCCCTCCACTTCTATTGGCTGGCTGATTAGTGACGTCGCGGTGATGTCGCTGTGACGCGGAACGCACCTCCCCCTTGAAGGAGGGATTATTCGGCGGTCACAGCGACGTCGCCGAGCAGGTATGTGCATGTGAAGCTGCCGTAGCGATAATGTTTGCTACGGCACCGATCACCACATATCGCATGTGCGACGGGGGCGGGTGCTATCGCGCTGAACATCGATAGCAATCGCTAGCGATGTCGCAACGTGCAAAACCCGCCTTAGACTATGGCGCTTCTTTCTAACTCTGATAGACTTACATTGAAAAAGCAGCTCCCACTCTATAAAGTAGAAGATATCTGCATTGACAAAGTGGAGAGAAGTAGACTGGAGACCAACTGGACATTGGACAAGTTGGTCATCGGAAAGAGTGATAACAAGCTAGAAAAGTTACTTTAAATTGCCCATTTTTATGCATCTAATATATAAAGCTGAGTGTATGTATGTGTGTGTGTGTATGTATGTTTGTGTGTGTGTGTATGTATGTGTGTGTGTGTGTGTGTATGTATGTGTGTATGTATGTATGTGTGTGTGTATGTATATGTGTGTATGTATGTTTGTGTGTGTGTGTATGTGTGTGTGTGTGTGTGTGTGTATGTATGTGTGTGTGTGTGTGTGTGTGTGTATGTATGTGTGTATGTATGTGTGTGTGTGTGTGTGTGTGTGTGTATGTATGTGTGTGTGTGTATGTATGTGTGTGTGTGTGTGTATGTATGTGTGTGTGTGTGTGTGTGTATGTATGTGTGTGTGTGTGTGTGTATGTGTGTGTATGTATATCTGTCCGCTAAAGGAATCCGCACCGTCGCATTTACAATCACAAAATTTTGCACAGACGTCCATGTGACTCAGGGAACATCATAGACTATGTTTTGACGGGAAAATGTAACCCTGCACTTTACAGTTATGCTCTAACATCCTGCCTCAATTAAACTGAATGGAGCTGGGAGCTGCAAGTTAATAGCAACTGTCAATGGTTGCTATAGGAACAAAATAAACTGTTAGTATAAGAAGCTTATATGTGAGGTAATATGATGTCGGTGGTGAGATGGGTAGAGAAAGACAGAAAAAGACAGAGACACAGACAGAGACAGACGGGGAAAGAGACAGCCGGGCAAAGAGACAGACCTGAAAAAGACAGACCTGGAAAGAGACAGATGGGGAAAGAGACAGACGGGGAAAGAGAGAGCCATGGAAAGAGACAGCCCTGGAAAGAGACAGACGGGCAAAGAGAGACCTGGAAAGAGACAGACCTGGAAAGAGACAGACGGGCAAAGAGACAGCCCTGGAAAGAGACAGACCGGGAAAGAGACAGACGGGCAGAGAGACAGACCTGGAAAGAGACAGCCCGGGCAAAGAGACTGCCCGGGCAAATAGACAACCCAGGCAAAGAGACAGCCCTGGAAAGAGACAGTCCTGGAAAGAGACAGTCCTGGAAAGAGACAGACAAGCAAAGAAACAAACGGGCAAAGAGACAGCCCTGGAAAGAGACAGCCCTGGAAAGAGACAGCCCTGGAAAGAGACAGACTTGGAAAGAGACAGACCGGGAAAGAGACAAAGACAGACGGGGAAAGAGAGAGACAGACACACACATAGAGACAGACACAGAGATAGAGACAGACAGACACAGAGATAGGGAGAGACAGACAGACACAGAGATGGAGACAGATAGACTGATACAAATACAGACAGAGAGATAGAAACAGACAGACAGAGACATAGACACAGACAGACAAGGAAAGAGACAGACAGACAGACAGAGACTGGGAGAGAGACAGAGAGACAGTTACTATCCCGGGCAACGCCCGAGTGCTACAGCTAGTTTGTTATAACAACAAAATGTAAAATATATCTAAATAAACACACAAAAGGATAAAAGTTCCAGAATTAAAAAAATACAAAAAAGTTAAAATACAAAATGTATAACTGGTGGAGGAAGGTTGAACTTGATGGACCTAGATCTTTTTTCAACCTATGTAACTATGTAACATGGATAAAAAAGCAAAAATGAAAAAGAAAACCTGGTTGTAGAAGGAAGAGATTATCATTCGAAAACAAGAGTCCCCACTAAATGTCAATTTGATTGTTTTATTCCTGTGGAATGACAAGTGTCATGGTGCTTGGAGGAATACATTATGTTCTTCGTACAACTGCTCGTATGAGGGACACCCGGTGATCTCAGTGGCTTTCCCCACCGTTGGCCATCACAGTCCCACTTCTTACTGCATTAGTCGCATAATACGATTTATACCATCTCTGCCCAAGAAACCTGGATGGGAATTGAAAATGTTCTTTGTCTACGCGGGAAATGTGACTTCGGTAATAGTGATTGATCTTAGCATCCTGTAACGCGGAGCTAACTGTCTTGGAACGTTTGTTATCTGAAATTACATTCACCAGAGCGACGTAAACTTCCATTTTTCCCATTGCTTTATTTAATCTCCGCACTCTGATGTGTGTTTTATTGTCTGCATAACAAAGTTGCAGATCGAGAAGACTGGCATGAACGCCATATGTCACTCCTGACACCCACGCCATAGGCGTCTGACAATAAAACTCAATCAGATTCGCATTTCTCAGATTCCAGTGCCGCAGAAATATTCATTTTTGATGCGTGTTTAAGCTTTAAATGAATGTCATGTTTGTGGAACGCTTATCAGGTTCAGTTTATCGTGACGATATCATTCTCTTCTTATTAAAAACCTCATCTATTACTTACCTGACAGCAGATTACACAACGCTGTTATATGCTCCATCTCCCCATAGATAGACGGAACCATTTCTGTACTAGAAATTACAAATACCGGGGGTTGACAAAGACCAGCCCCCCACTCAAGATCATTCCCAGAACTAGACAGATGTTCTGCTCAATATCAAGACCCTCTCATTCCGGAGAAAAAGCAGTGGTTGGGTGTGGAAGTGGAGTAACATAGAATCCATGGCCAATGCCAAAAAATAGACACCACGTGTAGGGACACATATCATTGTTCTAGGTGTCCAGGAGGGGATTATGAGCCAGAGGAAAACAAAGCAGAGAATAATCATGGCTGAGGCAGAACAACAATGTAAGGTTTGCCCGGGAACAGAGACTCAGGATGGCTGTCACGGATAGACTAGAGGCTAAATGCTCCCTCAGCAGGATCCCAAGGGCCCCGAAACCCAATAACTCCTGTACAGGGATCTGGAATTACTACAGGACCTAGCAGGTCACTGTCTATAGAAGGTTACAATCCAGAGGAGAGTGGTTGCGAGGCAGAGTCAAAACCAGGAGATACAAAAAGGACAAAATCAGCAGGCAAGAGGGTGGTCAGGTACCAGGCAGAGGTCAAAACAGAGATGGCAGCGAAGTACAAAAATAGCAGGCATGAGAGTATTCAGAGAACAGGCAGAGGTCAAAACACTGGAATAAATAGTACAAAAGCAGGATGTGAACCAAGCAGCAGCAATAAACTACAAGACTATATCTGGCAGCTACCAGCAGACTGGAGGAGGAATAAGAAGGGTGTGGTGTCTTCCTATTGACCCTGGCTGAAAGGTGGTGACTTCAGCTGGAAGGCACACGTCACCACAAGCAGCCAGTGGTACTGCAGGTCCTAGTGTAACCCACCTTAATAGATGAGCGGAGCCTGCGCCCACCAAAGCCACTGACTCCTGCCCCATCACCAGCGCTGCCCTCGGTGGGAATATGGCATTGTCTGGTGATTCTGGTGGAGATGTTACAAACATATCACGATGTACTGAAATAACTTTACATGGGAGCACTTTTCTCATAGCACCTTCTGCTCTACTACCGGTGCTGCCACATCTGTTTTCTAATACACACCACTTCAAATGGTCTGATGAAGGCCAGATAGGCCAAAACGTTAACTGGTGCATTATCCAATTACACATACCTTGCATCAACACTGGAGTGCCCAAATTTTACTTATGCGCTAAAAAGAGAAAGCACAATGGGTCCTGTCCAGGTGTAGAGGTGGACATGCTTCCTATGTGCTCACCTTGAGGTTAAAACGTTTTCCATGTAAACGAAGGCTGCTGCATTTCTATGATTTTCACGAGCCAAGAGATCTGTCCGAAATGTAAAGGCGTGTATTGACCTGTGCTGCCATCAAGAAGTGGAATCATGCAGTTTAACAATGGCTGGTAATTGAGTCTATGCATTTCAAAGTCTCTGACACCAGAGCCCTTGCGAAGAAGTTGTAGACTTTGAAATGTGTAGACTCAATAAACAGCCATTCTTAAACCACATGATTCCACTTCTTGATGGCAGCGCAGGTCAACACCCTTTTTTTCACTATCGTAAAGAAGAAAGGTTGACACTCAACAAACTGCTTAAAATCATTCCTTTATTTCATCTGTAAAACTGGATCAATAGGAAGGGGGATGTGGGGTGGAGGGTGGACAATGGCAGCCGTTTCGAGCGGGCACTCGATCTTCAAGTTGTACCTGTTGGACTTACTGTTTCCAGTAACTGAAGCTATCATCGGCGCATACTGGAAGAAACCCATGACTTAAATAGGAAGGAGACAGCTGCACGAGGCAATGAGCAACCTGAGCTCAGTTCCTGCTCACCGGTCTGCAGGAATTAACTCCTTTAGAGTTGAATATCAGTGAGCCTGAATCAGCCGATGTCCAGCTCTGGCTGAACACTTCACAAGCCTCAGGTTGCTTGTCAGATTCTGTAGTGTGAACAGAGTCTGATGCCGCTGTACCACCAAGTGCTTGCAGAACAGTATATTGCTTTTTCACCTATTTTGCCTATAATTGACGATCTTGCTGGGCTGTTTATGGTTTGATTTTTCCATGGCTGGATCTTTCCGCTGTGCGCATGCCCATCGCGTCTGTGACGCGTCCCTCTGTCCCGCCCGGCACCCGTGTGGAGAGGGGAGTGACGCCTGGCGTCCTTAGTTACCTGGAATTGTGTGAGGGTGCCTCCTCTTTCTGCATTGCCGGACGGGGCGGAAGTGGCCGCCTGCCGAGCAATGCGCATGCGCCACAATAGCGATATCTCAGAGTGAGCTTTGAGTGATCCAATGGGATCATTACACGTGTAATAAAAGGTCTGCTTCCGGGGTTGAGAGTTAACCCGCCCTGAGGAAGCTGATATGTGCGACGCGAAACGCGTGTTAGATGGGTTTTGCTGGTAGTGGGACTTATGAGTGACGTTCTTTACTAATGGGTAAGCGATCTATATGGGGCTTTACTTGTTGCTATATACTTTGATTCATGTACTTATTCAGCCTTGTATTGGCAGGCACCCTCGCTATTGCAGTATTATGAACGTGCTCCTCTGTCCCACATGCCTTTGGGTGTTTTCCCTTCTATATCACTTTTAACCTTCATGTTTGTTTCACATTATATGTCATTATATGTCATTTTAGTATGAATAAAACCCTTTTTACTGCCTTTCAAAAGCTTCTGGTCTTTCTGGTTTTTCAGGAATTAACTCCTGTAGAGTTGAAGACCAGTGAGCTTGAATCAGCCGACGCCCAGCTCTGGCTGAACACTTCCCAAGCCTCAGGTTGCTTGTCAGACTCTGTAGTGTGAACAGAGTCTGATGCCGCCGTACCACCAAGTGCGTGCAGAACAACGCATGATGAGGACCTTTGATATGCATGGGTTTGACCTTGAACAACTAACTAACTGTGACTATAATCATGGATATCTAAGGTCCTGCAATGCCCTGCACATGAGCTAAGAGACATCACTACATTTCTAATTGGAGGTATTGGCTAATATTATTATTATTACACCTACTATATATTAAGAAAGGATCTTAGAGATGGAAATACCCCTTTAAATTAATACCTGTCCTCCTGACAGCTATAACTGAACACTAGGCACCCGGGTGGGAGGATATTAAGAATCTCCTTATTTTAGCACCGTGAGATCTGTATATACGATTCCACTAATGGTTCTATTCTCTCATTCGGTGATGCAGCCTTTCATGCAGATCAGCATATATACTTTATAATTGGTACACAGGTTTCATGTATGGTTTTTATTCTCATAAATAAGGCTTTTTGTGTGTTTTCCTTCTCACAGTTGTGTTATTTAATGATACCCTTGAGGATGAACCCTAATGAACGCCACGTATGGAAATGATACTAAGCAGCGCAGCACGACGCACGTTTTTTATGTAGTAAGCGCACCAGGTGCTGCTCATTATATGGACAAACTCTAACCCCATATAATAAAGAATATATATAATGGTGAGGATGTGTTTCTGCTAGATGTCATGCATTTTACTGTCTGTGTATATATTTTATATTTTATCATAAAATATACACTTAAAGAGCATCAACCACCAGGATTTTCCTATATAAACTAAACCCAGGGCTATACTGGTGCTATCATGCTGATTCTATACATACTTTTAGTTGTGAGATCAGATGTATAGTTTCTGAAATACAGGCAAGTAAAGTTTGTGAAATGCACTGTTATTCAATTGACAGCAGCTACAGAATATCTAATAGGTGGGTCGGGTTTTGCTAGTTATTCCTGCCCCTGTCTGCTGCCTGTCCTTCCTCCCTCTTTTCTCCCCCTGTAATAACAGAGACAAGGGGAGGAAGGACAGGCAGCAGACAGGGGCAGGAATAACTAGCAAAACCCGACCCACCTATTAGATATTCTGTAGCTGCTATCAATCCAATGACAGTGCATTTCACAAACTTTACTTGCCTGTATTTCAGAAACTATACATCCAATCTCACAACTAAAGGTATGTATAGAATCAGCATGATAGCGCCAGTATAGCACTGGCTTTAGTTTATATAGGAAAATCCTGGTGGCTGGTGCTCTTTAACTAGAGGATAATTGTTGGCAATTTGACCAGTTTTTTTTAGAATCGACCAACAATTTAATTAGCATTGTACGCACTTATATAGCACATTACAGACATCATCGTCACTCTCCCCATTGGGGCTCATAAACTAAATTTCCTATCAGTCTTTGGAGTTTGGGAGGAAAACAGGGAAACTAACAGAGAACATAAAAACTTCTTGCAAAGTTTTGTCCTTGGCGGGATTTCAACCCAGGACCTCAGTGCTGCAAAGCAACAGCGCTAACCACTGAGCCACCATTGTATATTACCACAGCCTCCTAATCTGCCGACACCTATTTGTATATCCCGTAGCCAAAATCATTTTTTTCCGACTCCATCTCACTTATTGTATATTTGGATTAGTGATGTCTACTGTGCTGTTGCATCCACAAACTAGACTAACAAGACTGACGGCAATCCCAAAATGCAGTCTGAACAGGTGCAAAACTGAATATGACATATAGTAACAAAAAAGACAGTTGCACTCTGATATGCGAAATCATGCAAACAATGAATGAAAGAATATAGATATGCATTATTGCTAAAGGGACTCTGGGAAAAATTGAGATATTTAGCATACAAAAATGGCCATTTTTATATCTGCCCAGTAGCCACATCAAGGCACTTCTCTCCTATTAGCCACAAGTGATATTATTCTTCAATAACAGGTTCCTAGAAGCCCATACATATGGAGATTTGTAACCCTGAGAGAGGCTTCAGTTCAGTGTAGAATCCCAGTATATGAGATATGCCGTGGCTACTGGGCAGGTGTAGAAATGGCCATTTTTTATGCTAAATATCTCATTTTTTCCTGGATTTCCTTAAGCAGTAACGCATATCTATATTCTTAAATTCATTGTTTGCATACTTTAGCATTTCAGAGTGCAACTGTCTTTTTTTGTTGTATCCACAAATCCATAAAAAAAAAAAAAGAAGACGACAATGTATTCAGCCCAAAAGAAAACCCAAAGGACATGGTTGGAGTGCATCGCCATGGACATGTTGTGATATATTATGAAGAGCTGTTTGTAGTATGAAGACAAAAGCTAATGTGAACAGAGTCATATGAGGACTGGAAGATGGGCAAAATACAGACTCCAGACACTCTGCTTTTGACTAATACTTAAGGTAGCAATAGAAGGCTAAAACAATAAAGTTGCACAGTAGCACGGTGGCTCAGTGGTTCACATGGGGGCTCAGTGGTTAGCATGGCAGCTCAGTGGTTAGCACGGTGACACAGTGGTTATCATGGTGGCTCAGTGGTTGGCACGATGGCTCAGTAGTTAGCATGGCGGCTCAGTGGTTGGCACGGTGGCTCAGTGGTTTTCATGGTGACTCAGTGATTAGCACAGTGACTCAGTGGTTAGCACTGAAGTCTTACAGCGCTGGGTTCCTGTGTTCAAATCCCACTAAGGACAACATCTGCAAGGAGTTTGTATGTTCTCCCCGTGTTTGCGTGGGTTTCCTCCAGTTTCTCCCATACTCCATAGACATACAGAAAGGGGAGAACAATGGGGACAGTGTTGCTGATGTATGTAAAACCCTGCAGAGTTTGTTGGCGCTATATAAAAATAAAGATTAGTTGGTAAATTTGAGAAAAATATAATATAATAATAACAACGATTAAAGGGATTTTATCACCAGGTTTTATCACCTAATCTGAGAGCAACATAATGTAGGGACAGAGGCCCTGATTCCAGTGATGTGTCACTTACTGGGCTGCTTAGTGTAGTTTTGATAAAATCCCTGCTTAATCAGGAGTAGATGATCATTACAGGACTACTTGGTGTGCTAACAGGTAGTCCAGCATATTCATGAGCTCTGTATAACTGCTAGATCTGCTGCACAGAAAACATTGATTTTATCAAAATGACAGCACACAGCTCAGTAAGTGACACACCGCTGAAATCAAGGTGTCTGTCTCTACATTATGCTGGTCTCAGATGAGGAGAAAAAATTTGGTGGCGGATTCCCTTTAAACACTCATGCAAAGAGGAAATTTCTTTCGGATGCAACTTTACAGATGTGTCTGGGATCCGTCAGTATCTGTACATTAAAGGGAACCTGTCACCAGTTTTTTCAGAATTGAACCAAAAGTATCACCTTTTGCACCTCCTGGGATGCATTAGTGCCGCCCCCGCGACAGCCGACGGGCTGCTCGGACCCGGATCCACAGTGGCTCGAGGGGTCTCCGGATCCAAGGTGCGGTCGCGCGGCTACCCGGAATAAAAAGGGGGATTGTTTGTGGATAGTGAACGGGATAATTTTTGTGACGCCACCCACGGTGTGTTGTAACGTGAGGGACCACCGCTGCCGTTTGGGGAGCCCGGTGACGATGGTGTGGCAGCTTGAGATGTTAACCCCTCCGTGGGCAGGCTACTGGTGTCCCGGGACTCGGTGATGGTTTGAGCGGGGGGCCCGTCGGGAGTAGAGGGATATCAGGTACTCACACAGTCCAAAGTCACTGACACTGACACTAGGTAAACCAAACTCTTGTATGTTCTGTCTCTGTTGGTCGAGCACGCTGGGTCCGTGCCCCTTTGGTGTTGCTGGTTGGTCTGAAGCCTTGTCCCTTGGCACAGTGTGTCTTTTGGATGGATCCCTTTCGCCTAGAACTACTCGGGTCCCGCTCACCTGCGTGGCTAGCAAGATCAGCCTGCTTTCAGGGTTCATGCTTGGGATTTTCTGGACGATTGTGGGAAGTCCTATCCCCCTCGTTGCGCTAGTATCCCGATTCTGAAGCGGGTGGGGAACGGTTCCTGAAGACTCCATTCCCGTTGGGTGAATTACTGGGCTGCGTGAAGCTTCTTCCCAGCCTAGGGTCCGCATACCCCGTCGTGCCCTGTCCCCTGCCCGGTTGTAGTACAAGGCAGCCGGCCCGCTCTCTGTAGCAGCACCATGCCCCCTGTCACTACTCCCTGCGACCGGGGTTCCGGCTCCTTCTGGCCAGGCCAACGTCTGGCACCTGGGACGGGTACAGGAGCCCAGCTCCGCAGCGTGACCTGTCCTGTCACCGCTGCTCACTGCTCAACTACTACTCCTCAATTGACATCTCTGCTCTCCCTCTTCCATCCCTCCATCTGGGTGGCCCTATTCCCCTCAGGCTGCCCAATGGGTGTCTGGTGGGTGTGGTGCAGAGTGTTCCTCAGGATTTGTGTACACCTGTTGGTAGCAACACCAAATTGACAGGACCCGTAAATAAGGAGGAGCGGGTACCATGCAGAAGGGGAGATTGCCCGGCACCCTTGTGACGACCTGATAGGCCAGGGCGTTACACATTCTATGACGCTGTACCTTGTGCCGTGACTCCCCTTTCAGACCCCAGAAATAACTTTATAAAATCTGCCGCCACGTACTTAAATGAACCGTTTTGGTCGTATGGGCTCCTTTTCTTGGTTGGATGGGCATCTTCTTCTTTGGCTCCTTCTGCTGTTGATCGCCGTCCTCCTTTCATGATTGATGTGGGTGACGCCTCCCTGATCATCCAAGTTCCTCTACAAAATCTCGTGCCTGTACAGAGCCATTCCCGGCTCGCGCAGGTGCAGTTTGTTCTGCCCCATCGCGGGCATAGCCGAAAACATAGGTTCGCTTGTGCGAGCTGGTGAGGTCTTTGCGCATGCGCGAGACTATGGTTAGCAATGTGGATGATGTCACCTGCGTCATCCTCATACCTGACCTAATTCTCGTGCATACGCAAACACCTCACCAGCTCGCGCAAGTGCACCTATGTTTTCAGCTTTGCCCGTGATGGGGCAGAGCAAACTGCGCCTGCACTAGCCTGGAATGACTCTGCACAGGCGTGAGATTTTGTAGAGCAACTTGGATGATGAGGGAGGCATCACCCACATCAATCATGAAAGGAGGACGGCGATCAAAGGCAGAAGGAGGGACAGGAGCTGAAGGAAAGGACGCCCATCTGACCAGAACAGGTAATTTACATACTTGGCACCAGATTTTAGAAAGGTATTTTTGGGGTTTGCAAGGGGAGTCAGGGAACAAGGTGCACCTGCATAGAATGCAGCCCCGGAGCTGCAGAAGGGGAGACTTTTGGTTCAATTCTGAGAAAACTGGTGACAGGTTCCCTTTAACAGAGTTTGTTATAATAAAGTATGTGACAATTCGGAGCTAATTTCCGTCTCGCTCTTGTTTCTGCACTCTGCTCAGTGATATTTTTTGATGTGCTACAATTGAACAGTATGCAGCTTCAATGTAGACACTCAGTCTGACCTTATTAGCCGTGTGGTCGGCACACCGGGCGCTCTCCGGTTTCTGCGCCCTCTTTAGCCTCGTTGGTTTGTCTTTTTTCTTTCAGAAACCAAGTATACAGGATCACAGAGCTTGCACTGACGCCGTTCCGGCAGGCGTCCTCCCTAACACTGAATATGCTGTGCTGCTTGCCAGATATCTCTCTGCTAGAGATGAGCCCATCTTTTCAAATTCAAATTCTCCGGCTTTGCTGAATTTTACACAAAAATATAATTAGCAGCGAATAAATTAATGGAAATCTCAGTACTGGGAAGATTGTAATTGCTCGGAAAGTACATGGTGGGAGAGGAGCGATAGAGGACCGCTCTGACCATAAGGATACTGTTACGGTTGATGTGGTTCTAGAGACTATGTTCGGATTTCTTGCTACTGCACATGTGCAAGCGCTGGAGACTAAGTCCAATCTTGGAGCTATTGCACATGTGCGGGTGACATCATCGCTGACACGAGGTCACATGTCTCTGACACCTTCTATGCCGATTGGTTGCTGGTCATGTGCTTGTGACGCTTTGCTCGGTGATAGGCCAGCGTGACGTCATTGCTGTCATTCTGGCAGCGGATTGGCTCTGGTGTCCTCCATCTTGGATGAGGCACAGAGTCTATATAAGACCCTGACGCACGCCGCCCTGCGCTCAGTCCTCTTGGTTCATGCATGAGGGTAGACGCCCTGTGCACGTCCCTCTAGGCATCTCTCTGTCTATGTTAGGTGAGCTCTACCGGCAGGGTAGCGTTCTTATACCTTACAGCTTCGGCTGCTGTCTGTATCCTTACCTCTTAGTGGAGCGGACATAGGCAGGTGCCTGAGGCACATGGTCCGGCTGGGCCTTGTGATTCTACTCATAGGTGGACGTTGCCGCTAGGGTAACGTTCCTTATACTGCGTCTGGCAGTTGTTCGTATCCTCGCACACTAGGGGAGCGAACAGAGGTAGGAGCTTTGTGCGGCTTATGCTGCTGTCCGTCTCTTTTGCACCACTAGAAGAGCGGACCTAGGCAGGTGCCATATCCAGTGGTTTGTGCCCTCACACACTAGTGGAGCGAACGCAGGTAGGAGCTTTGTGCGGCTTACGCTGCTGTCCGTCTCCTGGCACCACTAGAGGAACGGACATAGGTAGGTGCCATTTCCCACTCACTGCTTTTGTCTCTGTGATCATTAACAGAGATCATTCCACACATCCTCCAAGTAAGGGAGGAATTGCTTTATTATCTAATTATATTCCTCTGTGAGTTTAACAGAGGTATTGCACTCTGCCATAGTCTGCAGCAGAGTCTTTGCACGGTGGACCCTGACTGTCTGATATTCCTTTAGGTTTTATTATCAGACAGCCCCCCGTAACAGCTACTTTCACACTTGCGTCGCTTGGCAGCCGTTGCAATCCGCCGCTTTGGGAAACAGCGCAATCCGTTAACGGATGTGCGCTGTTTCCCATAGACTTGTATTGATGACGCATTGCGACGGAGGGCCTTGCGTTGTATCCGCCGGCCAACGCTGCGTTGCATCTGCTGGGCGGAAAGAACGCCGCATGTAGCGTTTTCTGCGCTTCCCAGAGCGTAAAAAAAAACCGCAATGTGCTGGATTCCGACGGCGTACATTGTTTTTATGCTATGGATGCCGAACAACGCAAGTATGAACCTAGCCTAAGAGCTTACACTATACAGAAGACAGACAAGACCCCACTAACCATAAGAGCTTATACTCTACAGGAGAGAGACGATCCCACTGACCATAAGAGCTTACATTCTACAGGAGAGAGAGAGGATCCCACTGACCATAAGAGCTTACACTCTACAGTAGAGAGGACCCCACTGACCATAAGAGCTTACACTCGACAGGAAAGACAGGACCCCACTGACCATAAGAGCTTACATTCTACAGGAGAGAGGGGACCCTGCTGACCATAAGAGCTTACACTGTACAGGAGAGAGAGAGAAAGAGAGAGAGGACCTCGTTGACCATAAGAGCTTACACTCTACAGGAGAGAGAGGACTCTGCTGGTCATAAGAGCTTACACTCTACAGGAGAGAGAAAACCCCGCTGACTATTTTTTTTTTTAGGGTAAATAATGCAAAATATATTTTTTTTTTTACAATCCACAAATTGTATCTTGAAAATTGTTCGAACTCATGTGAAACCACAATTTTTTGGATGTTCAACGTAAACTCGATTGTCTGCTCATCTCTGCTGTTCTAACACTCAAGAATATTCATTGCCTACACATCAGATCCGTTGACTAACTACTCACTGCAGAGACTGCCAAAAAGTTGACTATGTCCACTTCCGGTCACCTTCTACCTAAACGGACCCCCAAACCCCACTTCAGCGCTAAGAAACCTCCTCTTGTTTTGACTTACACATGAAGTGCAGACAGTAAAAAAAATATGGAACGCAAAAGAGTAATAGTGTTCGAATTCTTCAGATCTGCTTTGTAATAAAACATTTATAATATGTGAAAAATACAAAATGTTACATTTTTCTGATACAGTGAAGCATTTTCCTTCTAAACTCTTACAACTGCCATTTCAGATTATCTCGCAGAAACACATGTTAGCGAGTTTAATAAAGAGGTTCTTGTAGCGGAGGCTTAAATTATACATTTCATGTTAATGTAACCTTTTATAGAATAATTGCTCTCACAACTGGAGTTGTAGCTCTCCAGAGATAACACTTCCAATTCTTTTATTATTTTTTTTTATCAAAGTTGGTTTCTCGGAATGTACAATGTTGAATGTGTGCAAGCAATGGTAAATGATTTTCTTTTTCAATGTTTTGCTGTTATTAAATTATTGAAGTTGAATGGTAAGAGGCGCCATCGTGGGATTTTCTTTAGGGTACAAAAGGCATTGTTCGCATAACCGGAGAATGGAAACAGTGGAGCGAACTGTGATTTATATTCTCTACCACACACCTCACTTTTTCTGCTTTTGTGATTTGTAAAAACTTAGCAAAGAGCAAAGAACAAACAAAAAAAACCCTATATTTGTTTCTTTAGTCTTTTGTGGGTTCGATGATGCCTATTTGGTGTCCAGCCATGCACTGACCTTATAATTTACATGTCACAAATGTCTGTGTCATAACTTATGCAACTGCGGCTGATACGTGGATGATCTATTGCTCAAAATCAGTGCAGGAGGCATGTGCAAACAAACAGGAACTACTAAATGAAGGAAAAGGAACCTGCACATACATAAACAATATTTGCCTTCATTTATAAGGGTACTCCTCAAGTACATAGCATTTACATCTTTTGTAGCCAGTTCACTGGAGCAGTGGCTACAGGGAAAAAATAATTTTTTATTCTCCTAGCAGCCACTGGTGTTGTGAATGTCATCCGACTTGATGCTGGTCTGGAGCTCCATCTGGTGGACAGAAATGGTAATGAAGCTGAGGCTGAATCTGTGACCCAGACAGGTGTTGGAGTTAATTGGGAATCCAGGAAATCCTATTGCAAATCAGCCTAGTGTATTTAGGGGAGCATTTTCTGCCTGGTGGCCGATGGTGGTAGTGCTTCCTGCCTCCTTCTGAAGATGTCTGGGAGTTTTCCCTTCAGTTTCTCCCATTTCTTCTGTGCGTGAATCTACTCCAGATATGTTTGCTAGTTTCTGTGTTTAATTATTGAAATTGTTTCTGCTTATTCCATTTGGTTCTGTGTTTTGGTTTCTTGTTTGTGAGAATGTCTTTCTGCTTCTGTGAGCAGGGCAGTTCCTCCAGCAAGAAAGGCAGCTTGTTACCTGTTCATGTTTGGATTATTTGCACTTGAATATTATTTGTTCTGGGATTTCCTTCCTTCCCATTATATTTGCAGTTCTGTCTGATGTGTCTGGCACAAGAGTACCTGATATAGTGGGGGAGAGACAGTGTGGTCTCAGTATTTTTTTCCTATTAGGAGTTTGGTGTTTTTTGCAGGGTTTTTGCTGGCCACAATCAGGTATCTGTCCTTTCCTATTCTATCTAATAAGTTGGGCCCCACCTTTGCTAATCTATATTTTCTGTGTATTGTGATTTCTTACATCACCGTTGTTGCATGTTGTGGGCTTGCTATTTCTTTGGGGACTGGTTTGAGGCAAGTTAGGATTCCTCATTTCTATCTTTGAGGTATAGCAAGTTTCTCAGGCAGTGACAAGGTGTCTAGGTGTGTTAGGAACATCCCACTGCTACTTCTAGTGTTGTCTGACAGATAGGGAATTGCGGTCAGCTCAGTTTCCAACTACTCTTGTGGTTTTGTTTTTTCCTAATTATGGTAATAGGATTTTTTGTGATCTTCCACGGTTACCAGGTCCTAACACACTGTCTTACATTCATTGGGTTGGTGGAAGAAGCAGAAAAGTCACCTCTCACTAAACTGTGAAGGTGCTGTAATCCCTTACCAACACTTTGATTGACAGTCTTATCTATACGCATACGCTGCAAAAAGGTAATTTAATTTCTAAATGTCACAGGTTCATTTTAAACATAGGAGAAAATATAGGTTTTTTTCTCTATTTAATCCATTTGCACCTCTTTGCAACTTTTTTTTGGTAAATACTAGAAAATCCTCTTCATTAGCATAAGATTATCTCATTTTTGATTAGCTATAGACAGAGTTCTGAAGACTGACAGTAAGTGAATTGAATTTTCAATGAATTTCTAAACAAATTACAATGCCCTACAGATTTCAGTTTGTGTGAGCCTCCAGTTTGCTCGATTCTGAAAACTGAGAAACAAAACAAATGTTCTACTCACCTCCTCTTGGCCTTCACTAGTCACTAGTCTGGTCAATTACTTTGCAGATGGCCCATCGTACTCTAATGTGATCATCTGCCTAGTCCTATATAAAACCCACCAATACACAGGTGTGTAGTTTCCCTGTGTTCTGTCTGCTTGCGGTAAGGCATCCAGTAATACTAGTACCTGCTTCCGGTCTCCTGTTTGCCTGCAGCCTCCAGTGCTTCCACTACTTGCATCCCAGTCTTCTTTCTGCCTTCAGCGTTTCTCCAACCTTCTTCATGGTCTCCTGTCTGCCTACAGTGCGTCTGCTACATTGTGCCTGGTGTCCTGTAGCATTCAGTGCTTCTGCTACCTGCTTCCCAGTCTTCTGTTTACTTGCGGCCTCCAATGCTTCTGCTACCTACTTCCTGGTCTCCTATGTGCCTGCAACCTCCATTGCTTCTCCTACCTGCTTCCCAGTTTCCTGCTTGCCTGTGGCCTCCAGTGCTTCTGCTACCTTCTTCCCAGTCTCCTGTTTGCCTGCAGCCTCCATTGCTTCTTCTACTTGCTTCCCAGTCTTCTGTCTGCCAGTAGGCCTCCAGTGCTTCTGCTACCTGTTTCCTGGTCTCCTATGTGCCTGCATCCTCCATTGCTTCTCCTGTTTCCAAGTCTCTTGTCTTCGTGCAGCTTGCAGTGCTTCTGCTACCTTCATCCTGGTCTCATATTTGCCTGCAGCCTCCAGTGCTTCTCCTACCTGCTTCCCTGTCTCCTGTCTGCCTGTGGCCTCCAGTGCTTCTCCTAATTTCTTCCTGGTCTCCTGCCTCCCTGTTGCCACCAGTGCTTTTGCTACTCATTTTCATCACCTTCCTGTGGCACCAATGCCCATGGCCCCTGTGCCCATCCGGACCATGGGCATGGAGGATCGCCCTCACCAAGTGAGCTAAAACAGATTGTCTCCTATCCTTTATTCTCCTTCTGGGTCTTCAGATGATGCCATTGCTGAGTAGACCCCACATTGCCGCTTGGGTCATCAATTACAATCATGGCATTCCACGTGAGATGAGTAGACAACTAACTGGAGAAGCCAAACAGTAATCCCTCTGGAGGGACAACATAAAAATAAATACCTGACCACAGAATGTTGTATACCAACCCAGACATGTGTCTTGGTTACCCATCGTCTGCACCCACTAGAAAACCAGAGATGCCCTCAACCCTAGATATTTAAATAGTTGTGTGTTAACTATCAATTTAAGGTCTTTAAGGATCATGTAATCAATAATTACATTTAAGGGACAGATGTATAGGAGTTTGATTTCAATCTGTTATTGGGAAGAAAGTGAAAAGGAGTAGTACCGCACAGCGGACAAGTTGATGAATGGTGCGCTGATCGGATATCCAGGTCCGGACACTAGGTAAATTACTGCTAATGAAAGACAAATGGATTAGCACCAGAAATAAATTAAAAATTGAATTTTATTGCAAATTTTAAAAGCAAAGTGTCATGATTCTGATTGGTGGTGTTCTGCTCTCCTGCAGAGCTGATGCGTGGTTTTGTATTATTTCCCGGTGGTCTGGTTGTTTCCGGTCTCGGGTCCTTTGGTAGGGGCTTGTTTGTTTGAGCATTGTTCTGGGTGACTGCTGTGTTTTATTTTGGAGCTACTTCACCCGGAGCACCGCCAGTGATAGTTCTTGTGTTGCAGCAGTTGTTGCTGGCTCCTATAAGCGACCGTCCTGATTTTGTCTCGCTACCTCATTCCTAGTACCCTCCCCACTTGTTTCTCCGACCCTGACTTGACTCCCTGACTCTCTGACCTCCGGCTTGTATCCCAAACTCGGCTCCGCTCTTTCCCTTTGTACCTAACATGTTCTCCTGACTTCCAGTCCCCCAGCTTGTATCCTGACCTCGGCTCCACTCTCGCTCTTTGTGCCTGATGTGTTCTCCTGGCTTCTAGTCCCCCAGCTTGTATCTTGACCTCGGCTCCACTCTCTCCCTTTTTACCTGACGTGTTCTCCTGGCTTCTAGATCCCTGGCTTGTATCCTGACCTCGGCTCCGCTCTCGCTCTTTGTACCTGACATGTTCTCCTGGCTTCTAGTCTTCCAGCTTGTATTCTGACCTCGGCTCTTCTCTCTCCCTTTGTACCTGACATGTTCTCCTGGCTTCCAGACCCCTGGCTTGTATCCTGACCTCAGCTCTGCTTTTTCCCTTTGTTCCTAATGTGTTTTCCTGGCTTCCAGTCCCCTACATTGTATCCTGACCTCGGCTCCATGCTCTCCCTTTGTACCTGATATGTTCTCCTGGCTTCCAGTCAGTCAGCTTGTATCCTGACCTCGACTCCGCTCTGTCCCTTGGAACAGATGAGAATTCCTGGCTTCTGACCTTTGGCTTGTTTAACTACTCCTCCACCAGTGTATCTAGCGCCACCTAGTGTTCTGTCATCTCATGTCTCCTCCACTAGTGTATCTAGCACCACCTAGTGTTAGAGCATCATACCAAGCTGTATAAGCATATTAAGGCATAAAAAAAGGGGGAAAACATCAACGCGTTTCAAGAAAAAAGTACTCCTAATCATGAAAATGATTACAATCTGTTACCAAGAAGACACATATGGGTGCATTATTTTTTTTAGTACATTTATGCAATAAAAAAGTGTTTCAGTAAATATTATATTCTAGAATAAAACTATTCTACAGTATAAAAGATAATAAAAAATAGCTTTTATTAAAATCTTAAAGAAACATAAAATATTCGTACATAAAATTGTATAAAATTCCAGTTGTCGTCCTGAGCAGTGTCCTTAATGACTGCCTCATTCAATATTCACTATAACCTTGTCAGAGGGAGGAAGAGAGATTTATTTTGTCACCGTCCTGTAATTGTTATAGAGTTTGTGGACTAATTTCATGCCATGTCCTATTTTTGTTAGCAGCTCTGTCAGGGAAATTACATATTCAACTCTAATAGACAATTTGTTCCATCAAGTTTGATTACACGTGGCCACAACTTGACCTTTTTAGTATTCTCTCTTCTTTTATATGCCACTTTCAACAATGCCCAAGAGTCTGAAAAACATTATCAATTAACGGTCGGAACGTTGGAAGGATTTTGCAGAGGTAAGAAGGACAAACTGATATGGAACTAATGATAAATATCAAGGCGGTTACGGCAGACGAACAATGTGTTACTCAATTTTTTATTTTTTTACTTAATATAGGCACAAATTTTATTCTTTTAACAATACCACACGGAATGTTACGGGAACTTTCTGACCCAATGTTCTTACCAGGAAACGCATTGTGTAACAGTTGGTCATAATATATTAGGCAAAAAATGAAAAATGTGAAGAATTTTTCAACTGTCTATTAAAACATTGCAAATTGAGATCACGAGTATTGAGAAACAGTAATTGGCTCCGAAAATCACAATTAGAAGAACTAATAGAGTTAAAGAAAAATAATAATGATAAATAAAATAATAATAAATAAAAAAATGAATAAAAAAAGAGATACTGGAGGCTAAAGAGTAAAAAACAGTATTGTACATGTAGTACAATTAGAAAACAACACAACGAAAGCCGTACCGAATTAAAAAAGAGGTACTGGAGGCATGAGAGTAAAAAACAGTATTGTACATGTAGTACAACGAGAAAACAGCACACCAGAAGCAGTGCAGAATTAAAAAATACTGGAGGCTAGAAAGTAAAAAACAGTATTGTACATAATGTATATTTAGAAAACAGCTCTACAAAAGCAATACAGAATAAATACTGGAGAAACTGGAGGCTAGAGAGTAAAAACCAGTATTGGACATGAAGTATAACTAGAAAACAGCACAACAAAAGCAGTACAGAATAAAATGATTAAAAAAAGACATATTGGAGGCTAGGGAGTAAAAAACAGTATTTTACATGTGGTACAACTATGAAACAGCTCAACAAAAGCAATACAGAATAGAATGAATAAAAAAAGAAATACTGGAAGCAAGAGAGTAAAAAACAGTATTTTACATATGATACAACTATAAAACAGCTCAACAAAAGTAGTACAGAACAAAATGAATAAAAAAAGAGATACTGGAGGCTACAGAGTAAAAAAAACAGTATTTTACATGTAGTACAACTATAAAACAGCTCTACAAAAGCAGTACAGAATAAAATGAATTAAAAAAGAGATACTGGAGGCTAGAGAGTAAAAAACAGTATTGTAAATGTAGTACAACTAGAAAACAGCACAACAAAATGAGTACAGAAGTAAAAAATACTGGAGGCTAGAGAGTAAAAAACGGTATTGTACATGAAGTATAATTAGAAAACAGCTCTACAAAAGCAGTAGAGAATAAATACTGGAAATACTGAAGATACTGGAGATACTGGAGAGTAAAATACAGTATTCTACATGAAGCATAATTAGAAAACAGCACAACAAAAGTAGTACAGAATAAAATGATTAAAAAAAGAGATACTGGAGTCTAGAGAGTAAAAAACAGTATTTTACATGTAGTACAATTTTAAAACAGCTCAACAAAAGCAATACAAAATAAAATGAATAAAAAATAAATACTGGAGGCTAGAGAGTATTGTACATGTAGTACAACTAGTAAACAGCACAACAAAAGCAGTACAAAATAAAATTATTTAAAAACGAGATAGTGGAGTCTAGAGAGTAAAAAACAGTATTTTACATGTAGTACAACTAGGAAACAGCACAACAAAAGCAGTACAGAATAAAATTATTAAAAAAAAGAGATACTGGAGTCTAGAGAATAAAAAACAGTATTTTACATGTGGTACAACTATAAAAACAGCTCTACAAAAGCAGTACAGAATAAAATGATTAAACAAAGAGATACTGGAGGCTAGAGAGTAAAAAAAACAGTATTCTAGATGAAGCATAATTAGAAAATAGCACAACAAAGGTAGTACAGAATAAAATGACTAAAAAAAAGAGATACTGGAGGCTAGAGAGTAAAAAAACAGTGTTGTAAATGTAGTACAACTAGAAAACAGCACAACAAAATCAGTACAGAACAAAAAGATTAAAAAAAGAGATATTGGAGGCTAGAGAGTAAAAAAACAGTATTTTACATGTGGTGAAACTATAAAACAGCTCCACAAAAGCTGTACAGAATAAAATGATTAAAAAAAGAGATACTAGAAGCAAGAGAGTAAAAAACAGTATTGTACACGAAGTACAATTAGAAAACAACAGAACAAAAGCAGGACAGAATAACATGAATAAAAAAGAGATACTGGAGGCAAGAGAGTAAAAAACAGTATTCTTCATGTAGTACAACTATAAAACAGCTCAACAAAAGAAGTACCGATGAATTGTAGTGTAAGCTGAGAGCGCTATCGTATATATGGTGCAAGTAGAGACCAGTACAGTATACCCATCCCAAGTAACAACAGAACATGTAGTACAGGTAGAGAGAAGTTTCTGTAATACAAGCATAAAGCACTATAGTATATATAGTCATAGCCGAAAGTGTTGGCACCCTTGAAATTGTTCCAGAAAATGAAGTATTTCTCACGGAATATTATTGCAACTACAAGTTTTGTCATGTTTGTCCCCACAGTGATGTTTTATTTTATGGATTGGAAATAATAAAAAAACTTATTATTTTATGGAACTACTGAAAAATATATATTTTTTCAAAACATGTTTGCTCATACTCATGTTAGTTTCCTTTATATGTATTCGAACAACACAAAAAAATAAAAAATAAAAAAGGCAAAGAGATTATTTCACACAACTCCAAAAATGAGCCAGATTAAATTTCCAAAATTATTTGTAAACAACTTTGTTCCAAGCATGTGATGCTCATTTAAGCTTACCTAGGACAAGTAACAGGTGTGGGCAATATGAAAATCACACTTGAAACCAAATAAAAAGGGGAGAAGCTGACTCAGTCTTTGCATTGTGTGTCTATGTGTGCATGGAGAACAGAAAGAGGAAAAGAGAACTTTCTGACAACCAAAAGTTTTGAAAAATATTAATAATCCTAAGGTTACAAGTCTAGAGATCTTGATGTTCCTTTGTCCACAGTGAGCAACTTATTCAGAGAGTTTACAACCGATGACACTGTAGCTAATCTCCATGGATGTGGATGGCATAAAAAATTGCTGAAAGGTTTCAATGCAGGATAGTCCGGATGGTGAATAAGCCACCCCAAGCAGAACAGTAAATGTAGCACAGAACCGAAGCAGTACAGCACATTTAGTAAATATAAGAGCATGTATAGTGCAGTATATAGTACAGATATAGAGCAGTACAGTACATATAATACAGGTAACAGCATTACAGTACATGTAGTACAGGTAGAGAACAGTATAATATATCTAATACAGCAAGGGAGGAAAATAGTAAAGATAATACAGGTAGAAAGCAATACAGGTCATATAGTACAGGTAAGAGCAGTACACTACATATAGTACAGGTAAGAGCAGTACAGTACATATAGGACAGGTGGAGAGCAGTACAGTACATATAGTACAGGTAGAAAGCAATACGGGTCATATAGTACAGGTAAGAGCAGTACAGTACATATAGTACAGGTAAAAGCAGTACAGTACATATAGTACAGATAGAGAACAGTACAGTACATATAGTACAGGTGGAGAGCAGTACAGTTCATATAATACAGATAAGAGCAGTACAGTACATATAGTAGAGGTGGAGAGCAGTACAGTACATATAGTACAGGTAAGAGCGGTACAGTACATATAGTACAGGTAAGAGTGGTACAGTACATATAGTACAGGTAAGAGCAGTATAGTACATATAGTACAGGTAAGAGCAGCACAGTACAGGTAAGAGCAGTACAGTACATATAGTACAAATAGAAAGCAGTACAGTAAGAGTAGTATAGTACAGGTAAGAGCAGTACAGTACATGAAGTACAGGTAAGAGCAGTACAGTAAATATAGTACAAGTTAGAGTTGTATAGTACAGGTAAGTGCAGTACAGTATATATAGTACAGGTAAGAGCAGTACAGTACATATAGTACAGGTAAGAGCAGTACAGTACATATAGTACAGGTAAGAGCAGTACAGTACATATAGTACAGATAGAGAACAGTACAGTACATATAGTACAGGTAAGAGCAGTACAGTACATATAGTACAGATAGAGAACAGTACAGTACATATAGTACAGGTAAGAGCAGTACAGTACATATAGTACAGATAGAGAGCAGTACAGTACATATAGTACAGGTAAGAGCAGTACAGTACATGTAGTACAGGTAAGAGCAGTACAGTACATATAATACAGGTAAGGGCAGTACAGTACATATAGTACAGGTAAGAGCAGTACAGTACATATAGTACAGATAGAGAGCAGTACAGTACATATAGTACATGTAAGAGCAGTACAGTACATATAGTACAGGTAAGAGCAGTACAGTACATGTAGTACAGGTAAGAGCAGTACAGTACATATAGTACAGGTAAGAGCAGTACAGTACATATAGTACAGGTAAGAGCAGTACAGTGCATATAATACAGGTAAGAGCAGTACAGTACATATAGTACAGGTAAGAGCAGTACAGTACATATAGTACAGGTAAGAGCAGTACAGTACATATAGAACAGGTAAGAGCAGTACAGTACATATAATACAGGTAAGAGCAGTACAGTACATATAGTACAGGTAAGAGCAGTACGCTACATATAGTACAGGTAAGAGCAGTACAGTACATATAGTACAGGTAAGAGCAGTACAGTACATATAGTACAGGTAAGAGCAGTACAGTACATATAGTACAGGTAAGAGCAGTACAGTACATATAGTGCAGGTAAGAGCAGTACAGTACATATAATACAGGTAAGAGCAGTACAGTACATATAGTACAGGTAAGAGCAGTACAGTACATATAGTGCAGGTAAGAGCAGTACAGTACATATAGTACAGGTAAGAGCAGTACAGTACATATAGTACAGGTAAGAGCAGTACAGTACATATAATACAGGTAAGAGCAGTACAGTACATATAGTACAGGTAAGAGCAGTACGGTACATATAGTACAGGTAAGAGCAGTACAGTACATATAGTACAGGTAAGAGCAGTACAGTACATTTAGTGCAGGTAAGAGCAGTACAGTACATATAGTACAGGTAAGAGCAGTACAGTACATATAGTGCAGGTAAGAGCAGTACAGTACATATAGTACAGGTAAGAGCAGTACAGTACATATAATACAGGTAAGATCAGTACAGTACATATAGTACAGGTAAGAGCAGTACAGTACATATAGTACAGGTAAGAGCAGTACAGTACATATAGTACAGGTAAGAGCAGTACAGTACATATAGTACAGGTAAGAGCAGTACAGTACATATAATACAGGTAAGAGCAGTACAGTACATATAGTACAGGTAAGAGCAGTACGGTACATATAGTACAGGTAAGAGCAGTACAGTACATATAGTACAGGTAAGAGCAGTACAGTACATTTAGTGCAGGTAAGAGCAGTACAGTACATATAGTGCAGGTAGATAGCAGTACAGTACATATAGTGCAGGTAAGAGCAGTACAGTACATATAGTGCAGGTAGATAGCAGTACAGTACATATAGTGCAGGTAAGAGCAGTACAGTACATATAGTACAGGTAAGAGCAGTACAGTACATTTAGTGCAGATAAGAGCAGTACAGTACCTATAGTGCAGGTAGATAGCACTACAGTACATATAGTGCAGGTAAGAGCAGTACAGTACATATAATACAGGTAAGATCAGTACAGTACATATAGTACAGGTAAGATCAGTACAGTACATATAGTACAGGTAAGGTCAGTACAGTACATATAGTGCAGGTAAGAGCAGTACAGTACATATAATACAGGTAAGATCAGTACAGTACATATAGTACAGGTAAGAGCAGTACAGTACATATAGTGCAGGTAAGAGCAGTACAGTACATATAGTACAGGTAAGAGCAGTACAGTACATATAATACAGGTAAGAGCAGTACAGTACATATAGTACAGGTAAGAGCAGTACGGTACATATAGTACAGGTAAGAGCAGTACAGTACATATAGTACAGGTAAGAGAAGTACAGTACATTTAGTGCAGGTAAGAGCAGTACAGTACATATAGTGCAGGTAGATAGCAGTACAGTACATATAGTGCAGGTAAGAGCAGTACAGTACATATAGTGCAGGTAGATAGCAGTACAGTACATATAGTGCAGGTAAGAGCAGTACAGTACATATAGTACAGGTAAGAGCAGTACAGTACATTTAGTGCAGGTAAGAGCAGTACAGTACCTATAGTGCAGGTAGATAGCACTACAGTACATATAGTGCAGGTAAGAGCAGTACAGTACATATAATACAGGTAAGATCAGTACAGTACATATAGTACAGGTAAGATCAGTACAGTACATATAGTACAGGTAAGGTCAGTACAGTACATATAGTGCAGGTAAGAGCAGTACAGTACATATAATACAGGTAAGAGCAGTACAGTACATATAGTACAGGTAAGAGCAGTACAGTACATATAGTGCAGGTAAGAGCAGTACAGTACATATAGTGCAGGTAAGAGCAGTACAGTACATGTACCTGGCAAAATAATAAAAATGTGTTTTTCTTTACTTGTCATTATGTGATATGTTACACCGGTGCATTGTGGTTGCAGATGACATATTGCAATTACTGGAGTTTACTTTACAGTCAGAGCCACAAATGTGCTTTCTACCAGTGAAATTGTGCAGCCATAATCACTGCTGATGACGAGCCCCCTATTGTAGTCATGATTGCAGAATGCTGCGCTCTGTTCCCAGTTATTGTGCAGTCACCAGTCACATACCGCGTATAATTAATTCCTGGGACGCTGTAATGATTATGAACAACCTCAGTTGTGTGATCACATTGCTAGAAATCACGCATGAAGCCTAGAAAATAGAAGATATATGTTGTTAAAGTTCAACATGTTGACTTTTGAAAGTGAATCTGTCTCCAGGTTTTTGCCACCTAACTGTAGAGTAGCATAATATAGAGACAGAGACCCTGATTCTAGTAATGTGTCACTTACTCGGCTGCTTGCTGTAGTTTTGATATTATTTTTGATATTAATTTTATCAATAGGACATGATCACTAGAGGACTAGTAAACCTTTGGCAATGTATTCCAACCCTGCCCCCACCACTGATGGGTAACACAGTGTGCACATAAAGAAGCCACTCAGTGGTGTGGGCAGCGTTATACAGAGCTCCGCATTCAGAGAACTGCTACATCTGCAGCAGAGAAAACACATTTTATCAAAACAATAGCAAGCTTGGGTGCTTGGTACTAATTAGTAATGAACAAGCTCTACCATGCTCGGGTGTTCAGTACTCGTAACTAGTGATGAGCGGGCACTACCATGCTCGGGTGTTCAGTACTCGTAACTAGTGATGAGCGGGCACTACCATGCTCGGGTGTTCAGTACTCGTAACTAGTGATGAGCGGGCACTACCATGCTCGGGTGCTCTGTACTGGTAACTAGTGATGAGCGGGCACTACCATGCTCAGGTGCTCAGTACTGGTAACTAGTGATGAGCGGGCACTACCATGCTCGGGTGCTCAGTACACATAACTAGTGATGAGCGGGCACTACCATGTTCGGGTGCTCAGTACTCATAACTAGTGATGAGCGGGCACTACCATGCTCGGGTGCTCTGTACTGGTAACTAGTGATGAGCGGGCACTACCATGCTCAGGTGCTCAGTACTGGTAACTAGTGATGAGCGGGCACTACCATGCTCGGGTGCTCAGTACACATAACTAGTGATGAGCGGGCACTACCATGTTCGGGTGCTCAGTACTCATAACTAGTGATGAGCGGGCACTACCATGCTCGGGTGCTCAGTACTCATAACTAGTGATGAGCGGGCACTACCATGCTCGGGTGCTCGGTACTCGTAACTAGTGATGAGTGGACACTACCATGCTCGGGTGCTCTGTACTCGTAACTAGTGAGGAGCGGGCACTACCATGCTCAGGTGCTCAGTACTCGTAACTAGTGATGAGCGGGCACTACCATGCTCGGGTGCTCAGTACTCATAACTATTGATGAGCGGGCACTACCATGCTCGGGTGCTCAGTACTCATAACTAGTGATGAGCGGGCACTACCATGCTCAGGTGCTCAGTACTCATAACTAGTGATGAGCGGGCACTACCATGCTAAGGTGCTCAGTACTCATAACTAGTGATGAGCGGGCACTACCATGCTCGGGTGCTCAGTACTCATAACTAGTGATGAGTGGGCACTACCATGCTCGGGTGCTCAGTACTGGTAACTAGTGATGAGCGGGCACTACCATGTTCGGGTGCTCAGTACTCATAACTAGTGATGAGCGAGCACTACCATATTCGGGTGCTCAGTACTCGTAACTAGTGATGAGCGGGCACTACCATGTTCGGGTGCTCAGTACTCGTAACTAGTGATGAGCGGACACTACCATGCTCGGGTGCTCAGTACTCGTAACTAGTGATGAGCGGGCACTACCATGCTCGAGTGCTCAGTACTCGTAACTAGTGATGAGCGGGCACTACCATGCTCGGATGCTCAGTACTGGTAACTAGTGATGAGCGGGCACTACCATGTTCGGATGCTCAGTACTCATAACTAGTGATGAGCGAGCACTACCATGTTCGGGTGCTCAGTACTCGTAACTAGTGATGAGTGGGCACTACCATGCTCGGGTGCTCAGTACTGGTAACTAGTGATGAGCGGGCACTACCATGCTCGGGTGCTCAGTACTCATAACTAGTGATGAGCGGGCACTACCATGCTCGGGTGCTCAGTACTCATAACTAGTGATGAGCGGGCACTACCATGCTCGGGTGCTCTGTACTCGTAACTAGTGATGAGCAGGCACTACCATGCTCAGGTGCTCAGTACTCGTAACTAGTGATGAGTGGGCACTACCATGCTCGGGTGCTCAGTACTCATAACTAGTGATGAGCGGGCACTACCATGCTCGAGTGCTCAGTACTCATAACTAGTGATGAGCAGGCACTACCATGCTTGGGTGCTCAGTACTCATAACTAGTGATGAGCGGGCACTACCATGCTCAGGTGCTCAGTACTGGTAACTAGTGATGAGCGGGCACTACCATGCTCGGGTGCTCAGTACTCATAATTAGTGATGAGCGGGCACTACCATGCTCAGGTGCTCAGTACTGGTAACTAGTGATGAGTGGGCACTACCATGCTCGGGTGCTCTGTACTCGTAACTAGTGATGAGCAGGCACTACCATGCTTGGGTGCTCAGTACTCATAACTAGTGATGAGCGGGCACTACCATGCTCAGGTGCTCAGTACTGGTAACTAGTGATGAGCGGGCACTACCATGCTCGGGTGCTCAGTACTCGTAACTAGTGATGAGTGGGCACTACCATGCTCGGGTGCTCAGTACTCATAACTAGTGATGAGCGGGCACTACCATGCTCGGGTGCTCAGTACTGGTAACTAGTGATGAGTGGGCACTACCATGCTCGGGTGCTCAGTACTGGTAACTAGTGATGAGCGGGCACTACCATGCTCGGTACTTGTAACTAGTGAAGAGCGGGCACTACCATGCTTGGGTGCTCAGTACTGGTATCTAGTGATGAGTGAGCACTACCATGCTCGGGTGCTCAGTACTGGTAACTAGTGATGAGCGGGCACTACCATGCTCAGTACTTGTAACTAGTGAAGAGCGGGCACTACCATGCTCAGGTGCTCAGTACTCGTAACTAGTGATGAGCGGGCACTACCATGCTCAGGTGCTCAGTACTCGTAACTAGTGATGAGCGGGCACTACCATGCTCGGGTGCTCAGTACTGGTAACTAGTGATGAGCGGGCACTACCATGCTCGGGTGCTCAGTACTCGTAACTAGTGATGAGCGGGCACTCCACTACCATGCTTGGGTGCTCAGTACTGGTATCTAGTGATGAGTGAGCACTACCATGCTCGGGTGCTCAGTACTCGTAACTAGTAATGAGTGAGCACTACCATGCTCGGGTGCTCTGTACTCGTAACTAGTGATGAGCGGGCACTACCATGCTCGGGTGCTCAGTACTGGTAACTAGTGATGAGCGGGCACTACCATGCTCGGGTGCTCTGTACTCGTAACTAGTGATGAGCGGGCACTACCATGCTCGGGTGCTCTGTACTGGTAACTAGTGATGAGCGGGCACTACCATGCTCGGGTGCTCAGTACTGGTAACTAGTGATGAGCGGGCACTACCATGCTCGGGTGCGCAGTACTCATAACTAGTGATGAGCGGGCACTACCATGCTCGGGTGCGCAGTACTCATAACTAGTGATGAGCGGGCACTATCATGCTCGGATGCTCAGTACTCGTAACTAGTGATGAGCGGGCACTACCATGCTCAGGTGCTCTGTACTCGTAACTAGTGATGAGCGGGCACTACCATGCTCAGGTGCTCTGTACTCGTAACTAGTGATGAGCGGGCACTACCATGCTCGGGTGCTCAGTACTCATAACTAGTGATGAGCGGGCACTACCATGCTCAGGTGCTCAGTACTGGTAACTAGTGATGAGCGGGCACTACCATGCTCAGGTGCTCAGTACTGGTAACTAGTGATGAGCGGGCACTACCATGCTTGTTACGAGTTCTGATCACCCGAGCATGGTAGTCAGTAGTGATGAGTGAGCCTGCTCTGCACTTCTCGGTACTCAATTGAACATTGGGTTGGTTGGGTAATCGCGGAACGCGGCCAAGAATCGCAGGTGCTCTGATATTTTATTGGTGAACCAACGACCACAACGCAAAGGCTTGCTACAGTGCATGATGTGTGCGGCCATCCCAGGGAGAGCCAGTTTAGGCTCAGAATGGTTCTACCGGGGCATAAAACAATGTTTTCAGATGTACTGTAACAAAAAAAAAGCTGGATCCTTACTGCTACCTTTTATAATTTGAGAAATAGAAACAGAGGAGTAGGAATTCCTCATGTCTCAGTGTGTGCTGTGTATGGGAGACATCATAGCAGTTAGTCACCACCCACTAGCTCAGAGTCAATTGAAAATTAGAAAAGAGCCTGCAGAGGGGAAAATTGGTAAAAAAGTACAGGATTAAAGTCATCTAAATGTCAGAAATATTTTATCTCATATTAGAGCTGGATTCATGCGACAGCTGCTTTTTATGATTTGGAAAATAGAGAATGGAACAGGAATTACGTCACGAGGATTTGTGGGAGACATCATAGCAGCTAGTCTCTACTCACTAGCTCAGAAACAACTGAAAATTAGAGATAGAGCCTAGAGAGGGCAAAACTGGTGAAAAAGTGCAGCATTAAACTCATCTAAATGGCAGAAATATTATATCTCATCTTAAACATCATAGTAGCTAGTCTCTACCCACTAGCTCAGAAACAACTGAAAATTAGAGATAGAGCCTGCAGAGGGGAAAACAGGTGAAAAAAGTTCAGGATTAAAGTCATCTAAATGTTAGACTAGTATATGTCATCTTAGAGTTGGATCCATGTGACAGCTGCCTTTTATGATTTGCAAAATAGAGAAGGGAACAGGAATTCCGTCACGAGGATTTGTGGGAGACATCATAGCAGCTAGTCTCTACTCACTAGCTCAGAGACAACTGAAAATTAGAGATAGAGCCTGCAGAGGGCAAAACTGGTGAAAAAGTTCAGAATTAAAGTAATCTAAATGTCAGAAATAGTATATCTCAGAGCTGGGTCTATGCTACAGCAGCTGCCTTTTATAATTTGCAAAATAAAGAAGGTAACAGGAATTCCGTCACAAGGGTTTGTGGAAGACATAGCAGTTTGTCTCTACTCACTCGCTCAGAGACAACTAAAAATTAGAAATGGAGTCTATAGAGGAAAAAACTAGTAAAAACAAATGCAGGATTAAAGTCCTCGAAATGTCAGAAATATTATATCTCATCTTAGACATCATAGCAGCTAGTCTCTACTCACTAGCTCAGAGATAACTTAAAATTAGAGACAGAGCCTAAAGAGGTCAAAACTGTTGAAAATGTGCAGGATTAAAGTCATGTAAATGTCAGAAAAATTATATCTCATCTTAGAGCTGCCTTTAATTATTTGCAAAATAGAGAACGGAACAGGAATTTCATCACGAGGGTTTGTGGAAGACATAGCAGCTAGTCTCTTCTCACTAGCTCAGAGACAACTGAAAAATAGAGGTAGAGCCTAGAGAGGGCAAAACTGATGAAAACGTGCAGCATTAAAGTCATCTAAATGGCAGAAATATTATATCTCATCTTAGACATCATAGCAGCTAGTCTCTACTCACTAGCTCAGCGACAACTGAAAATTAGAGATAAAGCCTAGAGAGGGCAAAACTGGTGAAAAAATGTAGGATTAAAGTCATGTAAATGTCAGAAATATTATATCTCATCTTAGAGCTGCCTGTAATTATTTGCAAAATAGAGAACGGAACAGGAATTTCATCACGAGGGTTTGTGGAAGACATAGCAGCTAGTCTCTACTCACTAGCTCAGAGACAACTGAAAATTAGAGATAAAGCCTAGAGAGGGCAAAACTGGTGAAAAAATGTAGGATTAAAGTCATATACTGGTCAGAATTATTATATCTAAACTTTGAGCTGGATCCATGCAGCAGTAGCTTTTTATGCTGGCGAAAATAGAGAGAGGGGAGCAGTAATCCGTCATGTCGCTAAAATGGCTTTATTAGGTTTTTGTCACTGTCGTGTCCTTTTAAATTAGAAAGTTATTCCACATTTGCATTTCATAATATCCAGTCGTGTCCACAGCTTCTTCAGATGCATGTGACTTTATTCAAATTATCCACATAAAATCAGGTGTCGCTTCACTCGCCGTGTGCTCATAGATCACAGTGACAGCATGGACTATATTAAAAGTTAATGTTGCCGCTATGTTGCAGTGCCAATGACAGTTACTGCCCGGGCACCGTCTCCTCTGGAATCATAATAAGCTGATCCAGGCTTCTAAGCAAGGATCTATAGAGGATAAATAGTGTCTGCGGTTTCTTATTAATGCTGTCAGATTAAGCAGCGCTCACCTAATAGACCTTAAAGAGCAATGACAATGAGCCGTATGACAAGAATACATAACATAACTAACTAACTACCAGGAAGGTAGCATTAGAAAATAAACTATTGTTTCAATCTGTTTTTTCAAACATGTATTTCTTTTTAATTGTTGACAATGTTTGCTTGTTTTTTTTTGTTTTTTTTTTTGTTTTTTTATGGAATTCCATAAAAAGAAAAAAAATTGTGTTGCGTCCAGTAGATTAAGTGACACATCACTGGAGTCATGATTTTTGTTGTCCCTGCATCATGCTGCTTTGAGATTGCAAAAAAATGCAGGGACAACAAAAATCATGACTCCAGTGATGTGTCACTTAATCTGCTGGATGCAGCACAATTTTTTTCTGCGGCAAATCAAGCAGAGCTTGGATTGCTGAGCTCTGTATAACCCTCGCCCACATCACTGATTGGCAGATTTCTGTGTACATTGTTTATTGACAGAAATCTGCTAATCAGTGCTGAGAGTGTGGTTGATCAGGTAGCATGAGACACTTAGTCATCAAGTGATAATCTCCTGGTGATAAAACACTGATTTCACTGAAATCACACAGTTTAGTAAGTGAAATGTAGCTGGAATCAAGATTTCTACCCCTACATTGGGCAGCTCTCAGATTACATAGCAAAAATCTGCTGACAGATTCCCTTATTAACAGGATCTATTTTAAAATAAAAATTAATGAAGCAATAAATCTTGCTATTCTTAAATGGATTCTATGTTATCTACTCTTGTAGAGATGTTATCAGCCATTGTACAGAAGGAGAAGGAGGGGGTGAGCTGTGACATCACCTATTGTGAATGGTGAATCCGGTGTTATTGTGAAGGCCTAGGCTATGAATCGTTTATCCAGTATAATAATAATAATAATAATAATAATAATAATAATAATAATAATAAGATAATCTGTTCTTTGAATTCTTTATGTATTGCTTCTCCACATATACCTAATTGAAATATTAACGGAATATATAACCAAAACAAATTATGCTCAGGGCTAAGTAGAATACGTTTTAGTTCATGAATAAGTAACTGACATTCATGAATGGAAGAGATACTTATCTGTGGTTTCAGATAGGTAACTAGCATTCTTCTATTCATAGATGAATGCTTATCTGTAGTTTCAAATAAGTAACTGACATTCATGAATAGAAGAGAATAAGTAACTGACATTGTTCCATTCATAGACTCTCTATCTATGTCTAAGCACACTTGAATGTTTTGCTAACGAATGTTGCTAATACTGTTCAGACAAGGAATGAACTATGCCCGGCTAACTTGTTGGTTAATAGATAATATGGATGCATTGAGTAAGCTGTATATATATGCTATGTTTTGAATACAAGGGTCAGAAGAGCATTGAGCTTCTCCTGGATAGAGACGTGTCTCTTTGTGGTCATTTTCCTGATTCATCTGCGCAGTTCTGATTTAGAATCCTCCTCCGAGACTCTGAGAGAGACCCCCTGGAGGTCTCCCCCAACATTATCAGCTGTGTAAAGAGCTGTTATTGATTATATTGTACAGGAGGAGGAGGTGAGCTGTGACATCACCTATTGGGAATGATGGATTCTGTTATCTACTGTACATAAAAGTGTTCACAGTCATTGTATAGGAGGAGAAGGTGAACTGTGACATCACATACTGTGAATGGTGGATTCTATTATCTACTGTACATAGAGGTGTTCTCAGTCATTGAACAGGAGGAGGAGGAGGTGAGCTGTGACATCGCATATTGTGACTGGTGGATCCTGTGTTATCTACTGTACATAGAGGTGTTCTCAGTCATTGAACAGGAGGAGGAGGATGTGAGTTGTGACATCACCTTTTGTGAATGGTGGATTCTGTTATCTACTGTATATAGAGGTCTTCTAAGTCATTGTACAGGAGGAGGAGGTGAGCTGTGACATCACCTATTGTGAATGGGGGATCCTGTGTTATCTACTGTAAATAGAGGTGTTCTTAGTCATTGTACAGGAGGAGGAGGGGGGGGGAGCTGTGACATCACCTATTGTGAATGGTGGATCCTGTGTTATCTACTGTAAATATAGGTGTTCTTAGTCATTGTACAGGAGGAGGAGGAGGAGGGGAGCTGTGACATCACCTATTGTGAATGGTGGATTCTGTTATCTACTGTATATAGAGGTGTAGCACAGAGCAGGGCACCGCCCACAGTACAGAGCTACTCACAGCCCGCAGCATTGCCCCTACCTCCTGTGACTCCTCTCCACCACCCCCCGGTAAGCTGCATTTGCATTATAAGACGCACCCCTCATTTTTCTCCCAAATTTTTGGGAAGAAACGTGCGTCTTATAATCCGAAAAATACGATATGCGCAATTAAAGACAACGCAGCCACATCCGCGCCTGGCTTATAAAGTGTTCCTTATGATAACCTCCCCCAGTGTTCTTGCAAAGTGTTTTCAGTAATCACAGAATTAGAAAAGAATAAAATTAAAACTGTGATTTGTGCTCACTTACTGATTTCTAAGGAAATTTTCATAATATTTCGTTGATGAAATATTTCCGTAGATCTTTGTTTTTCATCTCGTGCTGAGATCATATAATAATGAAACTTCGGTTTGAACTTTTTAGGGTTTGTGTTTACGGTTTATGAACACGAGATCCGCTTTGTCTGTCTCTCTTTGGAAAATGACGAGTTTTAAGCATTTAATTAATCACGCTTTGCTTTGACTGTTTTAGTGGCTTTTATCTTCTCTGAGCTCTATTTGAAGCAGCCGCATTTACAAATGTTAATTTCTGAATGTAATTAGCCCTTAATCTAATTGCATCTTTGGTTCTACATTGTATTTCCATTTCAAAAATTAAATATTTTGTCAAAATGTCCGTTTCATAGAAATATGTTCTGCATCCTGCTATGTAACAATGTATTGTAACATCTCGCAATTCTTCGACTTTTTGGGCTAAATCTTCTTTTTACCATACATTTAGAAGGATTTCTTCATATTGGGCAATGAACGGTTGTCCTTCTCCTGAGACCGCAAGTGATCAGCTAAAAATCGAAAGAAGAACTCAGTAGCAAGTGTTTAATTTCCCAACAGCACTCCCGCTGGTAAAATAAAGAACTGCATAGGCAATGACTAGTTAACCCCTTCACCCTGGACGATTTTCTGTTTTCTTTTTTTTTTGCTCCCCTTCTTTTTTATTTATCCTTTAATCTTGCCATATGAGGGCTTGTATTTTTGTGGGACGAGTTGTACTTTTAAAAGAAACCATGGGTTTTACCATATAGTGTACCAGAAAATGGTAAAAAGTGCAGAAAAATTGCAAAAACGTGTGGTTTTTGTGATATTTTAATCACTATGTAACCTATATGGTAAAATTGATGTGTTGTGAATGTCAGTTATGCTTTTGCTGCTGTGAGGCTCCCTCTTGGGGCCAGGAATGGTTTGGACAGAGACCAGGTGTGTTGAGCAATGGGCGTTTCCATTGCTAACTCTCTGCTTATTTAAACCCTGGTTTGATAGCAGGCTATGCCGGATGTCAGTTGTTCTTTGTTCATCAGCCTGCTTCATCTTGCTCCAGACCACATCTACCCCAGATAAGTGCTTGGTTCTTTATTTGTTTTTTGGTTCTTTTTGCTCTTATCTGAGTTTGTCATTTACTGTGGTTCTTGTCAGTTTATTTGCATGCAGGGATCTTCCCTCTCAGTTGCTTAGCTGGGAAGCTCCCTGCAGCTATGTTTGGAGTATTGCTCCTATTAGTCCATGTGTTTGTTGCTTCTTGAATTTGTAATGATTCCTGCTTTCTGTTCATTGGTATGACAAGAGCACCTGATATAGTATGGAGTTCAGATCTAGAGATCTGAGGGCTTTTTGTACTATCAGGTTTTTGGATTTTTGCAGGGTTTTTCTCTGGCCACCATCAGTCCCTTTCCTATCCTGTCCTATTTAGTCAGTAGGGCCTCACCTTTTGCTAATCCTGTCATCTACCTGTGTATTGTGTTTTCCTATATCACCGCAGTCTTTGAATGTGGGGGGCTTGCTATTCTTTATCTATTTTCTGAGGCAGAGAGTTATTCATCTTTCCTTCCTTTAGGATAGCTAGTTCTCTGGCTGGGTTCGCGGTGCACAGGATGTTAGTTCACCCCTCGGCTACTTCTAGTGTTGATGGTTAGTAAGGGGATGGCGGCCAGATTAGTTGCCAATTCTCTTGTCCACTTTTACCAATGATTTATAGTGGTCTTCCATGGTTCTGGATCATAACACTGATGTGTCGGTGTGATTCCTCATGTCAGTACAAGTTCGTGGACACCAAACATGTATAGGTTTACTTTTATCTAAGGGGTTAAAAAAATTAGGATGTTGCGCCATTTTCTGCGACTTGTAGCGTTCTCATTTTTCAGGATATGGGGCTCAGAGGTGACATTTTGCGTCTCGAGCTGACATGGTACCATTTTTGCAAATATGCTACATTTTGATCGCCTGTTCAAAATTTGTGACGACCAAAAAAGATAATTTTGACGTTTGGAATTTTTCTGCCACTACGCCGTTTACCAATTAGAGTAACTGATTTTATATTTTGAGAGATCGGGCATTTCTGAACTCGGTGATGCCAAATATGTGTATATTTTTAATTTTTTTAACCGTTTCATTTTCAATGGGGCGAATGGGGGATGATTTGAAATTTTAGGGTTTTTTTTATTTTTTTAAATTTTTTAAAACTTTTTTTTTAACTTTTTTTTATCTTACTGGTCTCCCTAGGGGACTATAAGGATCAGCAGTCTGATCGGTGATTCATTTCTGTTGATCAGAGTTGCACAGCTCTGATCAGGAGAAATGTTGCTTTCCTGTTAGAGCCGGCATTCTGACGGCTGTAACAGGAACTACGAAATGATAGTGACAGGAATCATGACATGACCTTGTGCAACCACGGCAACCATCGGTTCCAATGGTGGAGAGAAAAGACGATTTCCCTTCTCTGACCATTTTAAATTGCGCTGTCACATTTTCACAGTGCAATCTAAGAGGTTAACAGGCGCAGGTGGATCATGGATCCACCTGAGCCTGATCACTGCATGTCTGCTGTTCAAATCAGCAGATATATGCAGGGATCACCATCGGCCCACCGCAGCAGCCAGCAGTGATTGCCCCTTCATGATTTAGGACGTACCGGTATGTCCTTGATCGTGAAGGGGTTAAGCATGAGATGGCCTTCATTATATAGACAATCATCCTGGTTATCTCATACATAAATATGACTTGTACCTATGTAGCATATGATTAGTTATGCAGATTCTTGTCCTGTCACTGCATTGTTACTGTTTTGCTCCTGTTGGTGGAAAACTTTTATTCTTCCTGTATAGTACAAATTACAACCTGTTCTCACATTCCCTAAAAGCTCAGTGTGTTATTAGGTTGATTGAAGTGGTTTCAATCGAGGACCGGTCATGAAGAAGATTTCTCAAGAATGGAGAACCAGCATCATCCAGCTCATCGATAGCGGTCTCTCGGCCTAGAAAATGGCCAAACTGCATCATGCGAGGCCATGACGGATGGAGGAATACGAAATAAAGACTTTCCATCCATTCAAAAGCCAAGTGGTGACACCCATGCACAATATCTGTAACAAAAAGTTGGCTCATCACCAGGTCTATCAGTTCTGGTGCGAAAAACAGAGCAGTGGAGTCGGCTTGTAACTTCATAACAATGAGATCGCAGACGTCCATGCAAACACCGAGCAACGCATGTTACACAAGCCTGGAATGGCGGCCAGAAAAAAGGTGAAGAAGCCTTGACTTCAATATCATCATAAGAAGCTTTGTCTTGAGTTTACAAAAAAGTATGAAAAATGGTAGATTGGAAACGGGTGATTTGGAGCAATGAGATGAAAGTCAATAGATTGCTCTGATGGGGGCAAATGGGTCTGGAAGAAACAAAGGAAAAAAAGGCTAATGAATCAAGCAAATGAAGGAACAGTCAAGTTCAGTGGAGGAAGCTTGATGATATTGGGCGTTGGATACTTGACCAGGATCGATGGTGGTCTTAATGCTGAGCTATATGTGAGGATCCTATAAGACAAGTTACTTTGTACATTTGAGTACTATTGGTATTAAAAGGACGACTTAGTGTTCCAGCAGGACAATGACCAGAAGCATATGTGGTGCCCCAGTGGCTTCAGTCGCCACAGGGCACTGCACCTCACTTAAGGGGCAGTATTCATTTCGGGTAAGGAGGGGGTTAATCACCGGTGACTGGACTAGAGTAGGCAGGGGGGTGGCCATCACTAAGCATGGGACTTTCCCGGTCACTAGGACAACTACCTGGGGGGCAAGCACCACTTGGGGTAGAAGTAGGAGCAACCCTTACACAATCTCAGTCAAGCCTGGACTACAGTTGTGGCAACATGACACCACTTTCTTCTTCTCTCACGGGACCCGAGGCTTGGAGCAAGAGGCTCAGCCCGGGTTCCTCACTTCTGAAGGAGCATCCCTTAGGAAAGGACACTTTCAAACACCAGTGGCTACCTCTAACTTATTCGGAATCGGCTGGAGCCCATCACGGCGGAGACCGGCACCTCCTGGGCAACCCACGGACAGTGAGTAAAGACCTGGAATCGCGACTACTGTGTCCGCCCCTTCATTGCCGATGCCATCACCCCGTGCTTTGGCGCCAACGGTCGTTCCTACCTCCATCATCCTCCCGGGGGCTTAGCTTCACCTGCGGGAAGCTGAACTATCCCTGAGGTCACAGTGGCAGCTAATTCCTGGCCGCATACCGCAGGTGGCTTCACAAGACATCTACTACTCCCATCATCCCATCCATCCTTATCCTTTTTATTTTACACCTTGGGGCCACGAAGCCAGGCAGGGCCACCTGTGACATCCCGGACCCGACATCGAGTACATTTAACCCCTACCCGTGGGTGCTACAAATACGGCAAGAAATTGATGAATGACAATGAAGTAGAGGAGCTGGATTGACCACCTCGGTATATGGACCTCAACCCAATGGAACATTTGTGAGTAGAGTTGAAGAAAAAGCTGTATAAATCCCCAAGTGAGCCGACCAGTATGCCCCAATATTGGGCACATGTAGAAGAGAACTGGGATCAGATTTCGGTTGAGACATGTCTGAAACTGATTGAGATCTCAGAAGGATTCAGGCAGAGGTGAAAGCCAAAGGTGGATTTACAAAACACTAACAAAATAATAAAGATTAAAATTTAGATTTTTTTTCTTGGTACAAAACAGTAACAATGCAGTGACATGATAAGAATCTGCATAAATATAATGTTTCATCCATGAATTGCCCAGTAAATTTCTGGGTTCAGAAAGAAGAGTGTGACGCTATGCCTCCACAGACAATAACTCCACTTGTGACCAGCAGGAGGCGTCGTTGTCAGCTGTAATTGATGGTCAAGGCCACATGACAAGTTATTGAGACACTGACATTTTTGGGGGTGTACTCACCACTGGTGTTGACTTTTGTATCACTAAATTATTTGAGATGAGGAAATCCCCATTGCTGCTTCTGCTTAAATGCCCAATCTTTCATGATAAAGTATCACTGTAGCGTGAACTTTTTAAGTTTTCCATAAATGTCACCAAAAACCAAATATCCCTAACTTTTTGTGAGTAGTGTATATACTGTATATTGTGATGGGGTCACTCAGCATGGATTTAAAAGTCCTGTGGATTTATTAAAATAACACTTAAACCAAACTTCTAGTCACATGCAAAGTCTCTTCTGGCTTAGAAGAACACACATGGTTTCATAGTCTACGTTGTGGTACGTCAGCAGGTTTGGATATACGTCTCCGCTGAACTATTCCAGTGGAGGTATCTCCCTCTCTACTTACTCACCTCGGTCAGTACATACAACGCTGCTCTCAGAGGTTCTTTCCGGAGGTGTTACAAACCTCCACACACTGACCCCGGTCAGAAGAAGCAAACTCTCACTTCATTGTGGTACACCAGCAGGTTTGGATACACTTCTCCGCTGAGCTATTCCAGTGGAGGTATCTCCCTCTCTACTTACTCACCTCGGTCAGTACATACAACGATGCTCTCAGAGGTTCTTTCCGGAGGTGTTACAAACCTCCACACACTGACCCCGGTCAGAAGAAGCAAACTCTCTCTTCATTGTGGTACGCCAGCAGGTTTGGATATACTTCTCCGCTGAACTATTCCACTGGAGGTATCTCCTTCTCTACTTACTCACCTTGGTCAGAACATACAACGCTGCTCTCAGAGGTTCTTTCCGGAGGTGTTACAAACCTCCACATACTGACCCCGGTCAGAAGAAGCAAACTCTCACTTCATTGTGGTACGCCAGCAGGTTTGGATATACTTCTCCGCTGAACTATTCCAGTGGAGGTATCTCCCTCTCTACTTACTCACCTCGGTCAGTACATACAACGATGCTCTCAGAGGTTCTTTCCGGAGGTGTTACAAACCTCCACACACTGACCCCGGTCAGAAGAAGCAAACTCTCTCTTCATTGTGGTACGCCAGCAGGTTTGGATATACTTCTCCGCTGAACTATTCCACTGGAGGTATCTCCTTCTCTACTTACTCACCTTGGTCAGAACATACAACGCTGCTCTCAGAGGTTCTTTCCGGAGGTGTTACAAACCTCCACATACTGACCCCGGTCAGAAGAAGCAAACTCTCTCTTCATTGTGGTACGCCAGCAGGTTTGGATATACTTCTCCGCTGAACTATTCCACTGGAGGTATCTCCTTCTCTACTTACTCACCTTGGTCAGAACATACAACGCTGCTCTCAGAGGTTCTTTCCGGAGGTGTTACAAACCTCCACATACTGACCCCGGTCAGAAGAAGCAAACTCTCACTTCATTGTGGTACGCCAGCAGGTTTGGATATACTTCTCCGCTGAACTATTCCAGTGGAGGTATCTCCCTCTCTACTTACTCACCTCGGTCAGTACATACAACGCTGCTCTCAGAGGTTCTTTCCGGAGGTGTTACAAACCTCCACATACTGACCCCGGTCAGAAGAAGCAAACTCTCACTTCATTGTGGTACGCCAGCAGGTTTAGATACACTTCTCCGCTGAACTATTCCAGTGGAGGTATCTCCCTCTCTACTTACTCACCTTGGTCAGAACATACAACGCTGCTCTCAGAGGTTCTTTCCGGAGGTGTTACAAACCTCCACATACTGACCCCGGTCAGAAGAAGCAAACTCTCACTTCATTGTGGTACACCAGCAGGTTTGGATACACTTCTCCGCTGAACTATTCCTGTGGAGGTATCTCCCTCTCTACTTACTCACCTCGGTCAGTACATACAACGCTGCTCTCAGAGGTTCTTTCCGGAGGTATTACAAACCTCCACACACTGACCCCGGTCAGAAGAAGCAAACTCTCACGTCATTGTGGTACGCCAGCAGGTTTGGATATACTTCTCCGCTGAACTATTCCAGTGGAGGTATCTCCCTCTCTACTTACTCACCTCGGTCAGTACATACAACGCTGCTCTCAGAGGTTCTTTCCAGAGGTGTTACAAACCTCCACACACTGACCCCGGTCAGAAGAAGCAAACTCTCTCTTCATTCAGATCGTTTCTTCTAGAACCTTCACAACTTCTACACAGTCAGAACCAGTTTATCCTCGCTCTCAGAGGGTTCCTTCAAGAGGCAACACAGCCTCCCCACACTGACCATGTGTCAAACAATCAGTCTCCATTTGGACACATGAGAAACGCCAATGGATGGAGGTATGTGGATAGCCAGATCCACCCGTCTCTCCAGCTATTCATAAAACCTGTCACTGGATAAGCCTCATGGCTCTACAGGTACCAAAGCAGACATCCAGATACCATATAAATTAAAATATATATCTTAGGCTATGATGACTGGAGGCCACTTATTCTTGACCCTTGTCGTATATTTCTTTTCAGATTGGAAATATATGGAAGACTTTTTCTTTCAGAAGCAATTTTTGTGTGGCATGCTCCATGTTTTATGCCACTTGGGTGACACAAAGCACTATCTTGTGCTGGAAAAAATAAATATAAAATAACCTCCTACTAATAATAACATGATCATTAAATATTTATTGTATCTAAAATTGATATCCATTGGTTAATTATAAAGAATTACCATATTTTTCTTTTTATAAGATGGATGCCCCAGATTGATAAAACACCCCCAAATTTCCAAATGAAAAAGGTAAAAAAAAAGGGAGGTCTGTCTTATACTCCGGGGGTGGTGGTGTCATACCAGAGGGGGGGAGCAGCAGTGGTGGAGCAGGGCAATGCGGGCTGCTGTGCTGGCACCACTGACAGAGTATTTCACCTGCCGCACTGCCCTCCAGACAGCCCCCACCGCAACCAGCACAGCCCTTCACCGCTGACAGAGCATCTCACTCGCTGCACCACCTTGCTCCACACAGCCCCACCACAGCCAGCAGAGCGAGCCCTGCACCGCCAACAGAGCATCTCACCTGCTGCACCACCCTGCTCCACATGGCTACCACCATAGCCAGCACAGCCCCCACCGCAGCCATACACCGCTGACAGAGCATATCAGCCGCCATACCGCCCTGTCCACACAGCCCCCACCGCAGCCAGCACAGCCCCCACCGCAGCCATACACCGCTGACAGAGCATATCAGCCGCCATACCGCCCTGTCCACACAGCCCCCACCGCAGCCAGCACAGCCCCCACCGCAGTCAGCACAGCCACCACTGCAGCCAGCACAGCCACCACTGTAGCCAGCACAGCCACCACTGCAGCCAGCACAACCCCCACTGCAGCCAGCACAGCCCCCACTGCAGCCAGCACAGCCCCCACTGCAGCCAGCACAGCCCCCACTGCAGCCAGCACAGCCCCCACCGCAGCCAGCACAGCCCTTCACCGCTGACAGAGCATCTCACTCGCTGCACCACCTTGCTCCACACAGCCCCACCGCAGCCAACACAGCCCTGCACCGCCAACAGAGCATCTCACCTGCTGCACCACCCTCCTCCACATAGCTACCACCATAGCCAGCACAGCCCCCACCGCAGCCATACACCGCTGACAGAGCATATCAGCCGCCATACTGCCCTGTCCACACAGCCCCCACTGCAGCCAACACAGCCCCCACTGCAGCCAGCACAGCCCCCACCGCAGTCAGCACAGCCACCACTGCAGCCAGCACAGCCACCACTGTAGCCAGCACAGCCACCACTGCAGCCAGCACAGCCACCACTGCAGTCAGCACAGCCACCACTGCAGTCAGCACAGCCCCCACTGCAGCCAGCACAGCCCCCACTGCAGCCAGCACAGCCCCCACTGCAGCCAGCACAGCCCCCACCGCAGCCAGCACAGCCCCCACCGCAGCCAGCACAGCCCTTCACTGCTGACAGAGCATCTCACTCGCTGCACCACCTTGCTCCACACAGCGCCAACACAGCCCTGCACCACCAACAGAGCATCTCACCTGCTGCACCACCCTGCTCCACATAGCTACCACCATAGCCAGCACAGCCCCCACCGCAGCCATACACCGCTGACAGAGCATATCCGCCGCCATACCGCCCTGTCCACACAGCCCCTACTACAGCCAGCACAGCCCCCACCGCAGCCAGCACAGCCCCCACTGCAGTCACCACAGCCCCCACTGCAGCCAGCACAGCCCCCACCGCAGCCAGCACAGCTCCCACTGCAGCCAGCATAGCCCCGCACCGCCAACAGAGCATCTCACCCGCTGCACCACCCTGCTCCACATAGCTACCACCATAGCCAGCACAGCCCCCACCGCAGCCATACACCGCTGACAGAGCATATCAGCCGCCATACCGCCCTGTCCACACAGCCCCCACCGCAGCCAACACAGCCCCCACTGCAGCCAGCACAGCCCCCACCGCAGTCAGCACAGCCACCACTGCAGCCAGCACAGCCACCACTGTAGCCAGCACAGCCACCACTGCAGCCAGCACAGCCACCACTGCAGTCAGCACAGCCACCACTGCAGTCAGCACAGCCACCACTGCAGCCAGCACAGCCCCCACTGCAGCCAGCACAGCCCCCACCGCAGCCAGCACAGCCCTTCACCGCTGACAGAGCATCTCACTCGCTGCACCACCTTGCTCCACACAGCCCCACCGCAGCCAACACAGCCCTGCACCGCCAACAGAGCATCTCACCTGCTGCACCACCCTCCTCCACATAGCTACCACCATAGCCAGCACAGCCCCCACCGCAGCCATACACCGCTGACAGAGCATATCAGCCGCCATACCGCCCTGTCCACACAGCCCCCACTGCAGCCAACACAGCCCCCACTGCAGCCAGCACAGCCCCCACCGCAGTCAGCACAGCCACCACTGCAGCCAGCACAGCCACCACTGTAGCCAGCACAGCCACCACTGCAGCCAGCACAGCCACCACTGCAGTCAGCACAGCCACCACTGCAGTCAGCACAGCCCCCACTGCAGCCAGCACAGCCCCCACTGCAGCCAGCACAGCCCCCACTGCAGCCAGCACAGCCCCCACCGCAGCCAGCACAGCCCTTCACTGCTGACAGAGCATCTCACTCGCTGCACCACCTTGCTCCACACAGCCCCACCGCAGCCAACACAGCCCTGCACCACCAACAGAGCATCTCACCTGCTGCACCACCCTGCTCCACATAGCTACCACCATAGCCAGCACAGCCCCCACCGCAGCCATACACCGCTGACAGAGCATATCCGCCGCCATACCGCCCTGTCCACACAGCCCCCACTACAGCCAGCACAGCCCCCACCGCAGCCAGCACAGCCCCCACCGCAGCCAGCACAGCCCCCACTGCAGTCACCACAGCCCCCACTGCAGCCAGCACAGCCCCCACCACAGTCAGCACAGCCCCCACTGCAGCCAGCACAGCCACCACTGCAGTCAGCACAGCCCCCACTGCAGCCAGCACAGCCCCGCACCGCCAAGAGAGCATCTCACCCGCTGCACGAACCTGCTCCACATAGCTACCACCATAGCTAGCACAGCCCCCACCGCAGCCAGCACAGCCATACACCACTGACAGAGCAAATCAGCCTCCATACCGCCCTGCTCCACACAGCCCCCACCGCAGCCAGCACAGCCCCCACCAAAGCCAGCACAGCCCCCACCAAAGCCAGCACAGCCTCCACCGCAGCCAGCACAGCCTCCACCGCAGCCAGCACAGCCTCCACCGCAGCCAGCACAGCCACCACTGCAGTCAGCAGAGCCCCCACTGCAGCCAGCACAGCCCCCACCGCAGCCAGCACAGCTCCCACTGCAGCCAGCATAGCCCCGCACCGCCAACAGAGCATCTCACCCGCTGCACCACCCTGCTCCATATAGCTACCACCATAGCTAGCACAGCCCCCACCGCAGCCAGCACAGCCATACACCCCTGACAGAGCATATCAGCCACCATACCGCCCTGCTCCACACAGCCCCCACCGCAGCCAGCACAGCCCCCACCGAAACCAGCACAGCACAAAGTCAACACAGTTCCCACTGCAGTCAGCACAGTCCCCACCGCAGCCAGCACAGCACCCACCGCAGCCAGCACAGCCCCCACCGCAGCCAGCACAGCCCCCACCACAGCCAGCACATCCCACACCGCAGCCAGCACAGCCCCCACCGCAGCCAGCACAGCCCCCACCGCAGCCAGCAGAGTGCCCATTCTCCACCTCCCTGTAAGTTACATTTGGATTTTAAGATGCACCCTTCATTTTCCTCCCAATTTTTTTGGAAGAAAAGTGCATTTTATAATCCAAAAAATACAGCACCTGCACAAAAAAAGCAAATTCTGAATCCAAAACCAGACCAGATTTCATCTTTTCCTTGCAGCAACCTGTACTGTTATAAACAAGCCGGATGCGCTGTTTATTGTCTGCATTAAGAAAGGTAAAAAAAAAAAAAAGAAAAAAGAAAAAAGTTCAAGAAAATGTTTCTTTGTTTAGCATAAAGCCCTCCTCCCCCTCTCGCCAGCTCGGCTTTGAGTCACTCGCTCCTAACATTTAATTAAATTGTGACACCTTGACAGCTAGCAAGCAAAAATACATAGAATAATCAACCAAACGTCCCCGCCTGTCAGGGGCCTTTCAATTAGCTGTTATTAGGGCTCATAAGTAATGAATTTCAATGTCCCTTCACAATACAAATATTCATTGAAGGAAAGAGGAAGCGGGGAAGCGGTGTGGCATAAATGAATTTTTAACTAAACAGCATCAGTCCTATTTATTTTTATATTTTTCTTATTTTTTTTATTTTTATATTTTTTCCTGACTTATTGCCTGTTGTAGAGACAATGTAACAATTTCAAAGGACCCTTTGTCGAAGGGGGCAAAGGTTAATTATGGGTAAGCCAAGGTTTTCCTTTTCATTCGTGGTGTTCTATGGCAACCTTTGAAGTACAGTTGGCTTTTTATTGTTACATTAGACAATGCACGATTTCTCCATTTGCTTTACAAGTAACCAATCAAGTATTTAGATTAAATATTTGTTGTTTTTTAAACATGTAATGAGTAGAGATGAGCGGACTCGCGGAAAACCGGGACCGGCAGGTCTCTGCTAATTTTTTTTTAAAAACCCGGTTCCGATCTGGAATCCGGTACCCATATAAGTCTATGGGCACCAGAATCCAGTGGTGGAAGGGAAAGGGGGATAGGAGGACACACCGCACCGCGGCTTCCAGGTCACGCTTTCACTTCCGGGGCTGCGTGCATCTAGCTCCTGCACTAAAGATAAAGGTAGATGCTAGAATGTATGGGCTCCTTCCAGGTATGACGTAATTTGTCACGTGATAGAGGGGCGTGTTCAAAATGCAGCCCGGTTTAGGATAAACATTATTTTTCTAAGTCCACATGGGCATAGAGTAGTTTATAATAGAAGTGAGGATCTGGGAGTAAGACCCCTAGATGGGGGGGATGGATGAGCTGATCTCTGCAACCATGATGATGTATCCATCTCTACTCATCCTGAGCCTTCTGCTTCTTGCAGCAGGAGGCTCAGGATGAGCGTGATGTGTCCTCCTTTGCTCGCCCTGAGCCAGCGATGATGTATCCTACTCTGCTCATCCTGAGCCTTCTGTTTCATTATTCATGATGCAAGAGGCTCAGGATGAGCGCAATGTGTCCTCCTCTACTCATCCTGAGCCTTGGTTCTGCACCTATGCGCCGAGCCGGATACCTGACCTCATGTATGTTTAGTGGTGGGACCTAAATATTCAACGCATGGGATGAGCTCTTCATCAACACCACTAAACACTATACAGGACACAAGGAGGACACACAGGGGGAAAATCATGAACTACTTATCCACAGATGACACAGGTAGAATTTCAGCAAAGCTTCAGCAATGATACCACAGAGGAGTACAAGCCACCTGCTTGCAACCAAGGCTTGAATTAACTGAATAATATCACTAGCACCAGTCCAAGGAAGGAAGGGGTATTAAACACTAGGGGAATACTGATATCAATAGTTGGGTGGAAGGTGAGCTCCTGCTGGGTCCAAAAGGGAGAGAGATGAATCCAGTAGGAAAGCTACCTATACCAATGAATACTGACAGCAGGAACAATAGAAAGTCAGGAAGGAGTCTGTGCAGCCAAACGCTGTGACCTTCTATGGCCAGAAGCCACATGACTTTCATTTTTTGGAGGGTTGATGTCAGCTGTGTAATGTCAGCTGGAATCAAGCCCAGTGGTTAGTAAAAGAGAGGCATCTATCACACCCCCCCACTACTAATCCGGTAAGTATAAAAAGAAAAAAAATAAACACTAAAAGCATTTTTATTTGAAATAAAGCACTCCCTGACTTCCTTGTTGAACAATTTATTTAAAAAATTTTTTTTTCTAAAAACAGGCAAGGACATGTTTTACCTCACAAAAAGAATAAACTGTAATCCCAAAATGTTTTACCTCACAAAAAGAATCAGCTGTGATCCCATGCTGTATTGTCTATATACCTTTTGCTTCCTCCTCAGCCCTGGAGATGTGGTATGATCAGACAATGTCCCTGTACGGTCAGACACGGCCATTACACAGTACACAGCAGGGACACATATATAAGATTATCTCAGCGCAGGAACGTTTTTGTTAAACACATGCAATTGTGGAAATTATTATTATTCTAAGATCTATTGATTAAAATAAACTTTACATTTAATTTTGTTTTTGAGAAAAATCCCTTTAAGTTCTGGAGATTAAACAATCTATTGCTCAGAATCTCAGTGTTTAAATCCATAGCATTAACCGCACAGAGAAAAAGTGGAAAGAAAGAACTGTAAACTACTGTGCAGAATGTACAATAGAATGTAACACAATAGCAAATTAGAAATCAGCCCACATAGAAAGTCATTGTTCTTCCCGCATCTGACACTTTTTATTACAATGTTGTCAGTCAACAAACAGCTATAGAGAGGAGAAAAGAAGTGTTCTGCGGGTTGTGATCCTAATCAAGGTGAATAAACCACCCGTACATGGCACCAATGGGTACAATAATGGTTATATAGACTTTTGAAGAAAGCTTTTATATTTTTGAAAATGATTGTATCACAAAGTTTTCACTCTTTAGTCTTTAACCCCTTCCTGACATCCACCATAAATGATGTGAGCCAGGTCCATATGCGGCAGATAACGTCAGTGGCACACACCCAGGGTCTGCCAATAACAGTCCTGCATGTGTTAGGGGTGAACACTTTGAAATGTCAACTAGTTGCCTATTCCTGACCTAATTCGTGTGGATCAAATGCATGCACGAAAGAATAACATCAGACAGGCTCGGATGTGAGCCTCTCCTTGATCAGAGTTTGGCACAGCTCCAAGAGATTTATTTCAACAACATAGACTTATATAAACTAGTAAAACGGGCATGGTCGGCTCAGTAGTTGGCATGCCGCCGCCATGGCCGGATGTGTTCATTGGTCAGTGGGTTAGTTAATCGGTTTAGTCCATGGGCTGGTCTGTGGGCTGGTCAGTGGGTTGGTCCATGAGGTCATCAGTGAGTTGGTCCGCGAGATCATCAATGAGTTGGTCTTTGAGGCCATCAATGGGTTGGTCCATGAGGTCATCAGTGAGTTGGTCCACGAGGTCATCAATGGGTTGGTCCGTGAGGTCATCAATGGGTTGAGCCATGAGGTCTTCGGTGTTTTCATCCGTGAGGTCATCAATGGGTTGGTCCGTCAGGTCATCAATGTTTTGGTCCATGAGGTCATCAGTGTTTTCCTCCGTGAGGTCATCAATGGGTTGGTCCATGAGGTCATCAGTGAGTTGGTCCGCGAGGACATCAATGGGTTGGTCCATGAGGTCATCAGTGAGTTGGTCCGCGAGGTCATCAATGGGTTGGTCCGTGAGGTCATCAATGGGTTGGGCCATGAGGTCTTCGGTGTTTTCATCCGTGAGGTCATCAATGGGTTGGTCCGTCAGGTCATCAATGTTTTGGTCCATGAGGTCATCAGTGTTTTCCTCCATGAGGTCATCAATGGGTTGGTCCATGAGGTCATCAGTGAGTTGGTCCGCGAGGTCATCAATGGGTTGGTCCATGAGGTCATCGGTGTTTTCATCTGTGAGGTCATCAATGGGTTGTTCCGTCAGGTCATCAATGGGTTGGTCCATGAGGTCATCAGTGTTTTCATCCATTGGGTCATCAATGAGTTAAAGTGAGGTCATCAATGGGTTGGTCCATGAGGTCATCAGTGGGTTGGTCCGTGAGGTCATCAATGAGTTGGTCCGTCAAGTCATCAATGGGGTTGTTCCATGAGGTTATCAGTGGGGTGGTCCTGTAAGTTGGCCAGTGGGTCTTTTCCCTATATGGTGATTCTTCTTACATCTGGACATTCCTTGCATACCAGGGCAGGGTGTGAAAACAGGAAATGGTGGCCATCTTTAACTTGTGTCACATGATGATATATCTGAACTGACTACGTAAGGTTAAATAATATGTTTCGTTGTGATTTCCTACAACCCCCTATGTCTTGAGGTTAATTAAGTATTTGATCCAATGGCCGTCCTTAACACATGGAGTGGAGCAACATTTCCAATTATTAGCCTGTTAAACGCCACTGTCAATCTCTGACAGTGGCATTAACAGTGCGCCAACATGGTTGTGCATCATTCTATACTCCCATCACCTGCCCCACAATAGAATCAGAGGGTGCTAATGGGTTGCAAACACAGCTGGGGGTCTGTAGAAGACCCCATGTCTGTCATCACAGAGCTCCATGAAAATCCAGACATCAAAGGAGTCAATGATTTTTGTAAAATACTGTAATATTGCACAATTGATTGGGCGTTCGCAGGTTCTAGTCCCCTAAGGGGACTAACAGGTAGAGATGAGAAAACTGAGGCTCGACTATCGAGGTTTATGTACAGAAACTGACTTCCAAAAAAAAGAAGGTTCGAGTTCAAGCGAGTGACGAGTACGAACCACTCAAGCGAGATCGCTGTGCTGGGGTATGAGTGATGCTCAGCCTTGTGCGGGTCGGGTGCAGGGTATGAACGGCTCACATTTGGGATAAAATCAGCATGATCAGATGTAATGTGCACACACAATCCCCCACCCCCAATAAAAATATAAATCCCGCCACCTTTCCCCGGAAGTGTTTTGTTAATGGTCCATAAGCTATGGCTCATAGAGAAAAGGGAGGAAAAAGCAACTGCACAAAAATAGAAAATCACCTGGTTGGGAAAGTTTTACCTGTAACCCTTATATTGTCTCAAATGAAATTTAAGAATATGGAAGGAAGATAATAACTCAACATTCTATTTCATATTCTCTATTCTAAACTATGCTGCCCGACTAATCCACCTGTCCCCTCACTACTCCCTGACCTCTCTTCTCTGCCAATGCCTTCACTGGCTTCCCATTGCCTAATGACTCGGTTCAGAACCCTAACCATGACATACAAAGCCATCCACAAGCTGTCTCCTCCTTACATCTGTGACCTAGTCTCCTGGCACTTATCTGCATGTAACCTCCGATCCTCACAAGATCTCCTTCTCTACTCCCCTCTCATCTCCTCTTCCCACCACCGCATCCGAGATTTCTCCCGTGCATCCTACATAGTCTGTAACTCTCTGCCCCAACATATCAGACTATCTCCCACCTTGACAAGCTTCAAAAGGAACCTCAAGACCTACCTCTTCCAACCAGCCTAAAACTTGCCACATCCCTCAGTCCACTATAGCACCGCATGACCATCTCCACCCTCACCTACTGTATCCTCACCCATCCCTTGTAGACTGTGAGCCCTCGTAGGCAGGGTCCTTACTCCTCCTGTAGACTGTGAGCCCTCGTGGGCAGGGTCCTCTCTCCTCCTGTAGACTGTGAGCCTTCGTGGGCAAGGTACTCTCTCCTCTCCTGTAGACTATGAGCCCTCATGGGCAGGGTCCTCTCTCCTCCTGTAGACTGTGAGCCCTCATGGGCAGGGTCCTCTCTCCTCCTGCAGACTGTGAGCCCTTGTAGGCAGGGTCTTCTCTTTTCCTGTAGACTATGAGCCCTCGCGGGCAGGGTCCTCTCTCCTCCTGTAGACTGTGAGCCCTCGTGGGCAGGGTCCTCTCTCCTCCTGTAGACTGTGAGCCCTTGTAGGCAGGGTCATCTCTCTTCCTGTAGACTGTGAGCCCTCGTAGGCAGGGTCCTCACTCCTCCTGTAGACTGTGAGCCCTCGTGGGCAGGGTCCTCTCTCCTCCTGTAGACTGTGAGCCCTTATAGGCAGGGTCATCTCTCTTCCTGTAGACTGTGAGCCCTCGTAGGCAGGGTCATCTCTCTTCCTGTAGACTGTGAGCCCTCATGGGCAGGGTCTTCTCTCCTCCTGTAGACTGTGAGCCCTCGTGGGCAGGGTCCTCTCTCCTCCTGTAGAATGTGACCACTCATGGGCAGGGTCTTCTCTCCTCCTGTAGACTGTGATCCCTCGTGGGCAGGGTCCTCTCTCCTCCTGTAGAATGTGAGCCCTTGTGGGCAGGGTCTTCTCTCCTCCTGTAGAATGTGAGCCCTCATGGGCAGGGTCTTCTCTCCTCCTGTAGACTGTGAGCCCTCGTGGGCAGGGTCCTCTCTCCTCCTGTAGAATGTGAGCCCTTGTGGGTAGGGTCTTCTCTCCTCCTGTAGACTGTGAGCCCTCGTGGGCAGGGTCCTCTCTCCTCCTGTAGACTGTGAGCCCTCGTTGGCAGGGTCTTCTCTCCTCCTGTAGACTGTGAGCCCTCGTGGGCAGGGTCTTCTCTCCTCCTGTACTGGTCTGTGCCTTGTATTGTTTATGATTATTGTACTTGTCCCTACTATGGCGCTATAATAATAAATAATAATATATTACGAGTGACTTTTATGTAAATCAAGACCCAATATATTAACTTTTTGAGAGTAAAAATTAGCAATTTCGGAATTTTTAAGCTTAGTACCATGCTCTACTAGGAGTCAGTGGTTATAACAATGAGTCATTATTTTGCCTTAAACTTAGTTTCCCAAATATTCCTTGCCGAGCGCAGACATGCAAGTGCAGTCAAGGAGAAATTAAGTAGCAAAGCTGTTATCTTGCGCGCAGTCATACACCGCATTACATCCGAGAAATGAAAGCGGAGACACAGAGATTTGGAGGCTGCTTAAATTTCCTGCCTGTTTTGCTGATTAAAAATTCATGAAAATCAAGAGCAAAGAGTCTCTCAGCATGAAATTACAGTTATAAAAGACAGCTCGCATGTTCGCTGGCTGGAAATCCAAGACAACCACACAGGCAGTCGCAACTGAAGAGCTTTGTAAAGCATTTAACCTTCCCCACTGACTCCAGATACAGAGTTACAATTTTCATTGACTCTTCATTACTTTCAGCTTTTTACCTAAAAAAACGTAAAACGTTAATGGAGGGTGGTTGAGCTTGTAGAAACGCCACAGGTATTCATGAGTTTATCTAGAATGCATACAGTTTGTAATGCTCGCGGTTGGTGTAGGGGCAGTGAGCGGGATTATTGGACCCACTGGACCACATTAGGGACCCCGTACTTACCCCTTAGTGTGAGGGGCTTAAATAAGCACCCACCAAAAGGCGGATTCCAAGTACCACACCCGTGGCAGTGACAAGAACTGTGCCAGCTGACTCCACGGACTCAGGTATATACAGGACAGGCAGATACGGAGGGGTATGGTGGGAATGGCAAGAACAGACAGGTATGGGAAGGAAGACTCAAGTATAGGTAACAGACACATAGATAGCGGGACCTGACAACTAACTAGGTAGCAGACTGACTTAGTAACTAACTGAAGACGTTGCCCAGGCACCTCCCCTAATGGTAGGATGCCTTAATACATAGTGCCTCTTAGCCATAGGCTGAGACGCATTTCCAGAAAATGGCCTACCGGCCCTTTTAAGAGGAGGGCCGGTGTGTGCACGGGTATCTTAGGTGCACTCCCAGGAACCCTCTACAACATGTTCAGGACCTGGGAGGGAAGGAATGTAGGACAGGACAAGCGAGGCTGCGCGGCAGCAAGTGAGAATGGGATCCGGCCAGGGCGGTGAGTAAGTCGGCGACCTTGCAGGGACGCCTCCCTTCACTACACACTTTCAAAGCCAATTAAAAATCAAAATGGTGCCCATGTTGTATCCAAAGTATTGGGTGCACCTAGAGGAAATATAATCTTGTTTCAAGGGTTAAAGAAAGAATAAAAGATTTTAGTGATTATTTTGTCTCTCTAATTTAAATTTAGTGACTGACCACCGAATAGCAAAGAATAGAGGACCAATCTTGCCTAAATGGGTATGGAATACCTTTTCCTTGATTTGTATATATTTATCAAACCTCTTTGATAAGTGTGCCATGTTATCCAGACCACAATTATTCTGACATAATTTATTTTACCATACAGTAAGCTCAGGGCTATTTTATTTTAGAAGACCCATCCCTGGAAGACCAATGTAACTTTGGACTATTGTCTCAAAGATGTTTCCTTGTATAGATCCTCTGAGCTTTACCATTGAAATTTGTATGATATTTCCAAATCTCGGAGAATTTTTTTCCTGTTCGAAATCCTCCAGTGCTTAAAGAAAAATTCCCATCAAAGTTTTTGTCCTCTTCATACATTTCAGTCATCATATTATACAGCACTGTATAAAACTAAGCAAACTAAGGACATGGGTTACTGGAACCACGCCCTGTGGGTTGATGAGACCAAGATGAACTTATTTGGTTCAAATGGTGTCAGCAAGTGTGGCAGCAAACAGGTGAGGAGTACAAAAACAAGTGTGTCCTGCCTACAGTCAGGCATGGTGGGGAGAGTGTCATGGTTTGCTGCTGCATGAGTGTACTCAACTTTGTGTTACATCATATATATATATATATATATATATATATATATATATATATATAAAAAACACAGATAAGATGCAGTGTAGTGTAGGACCCAGCAAAGGAGGGTGCCGTGAAGGGGCGCTGGGCTACTATTACAATGGCCATTATAATATTCCAAATATATCCATTTATGTTTAAGGTAGAATTTATTTTGGTTTTTCACAGTGTGCGACTGGTCCCCCTTTTTTGTCTTGTATTTATGCACATCACCCAGATACGCACCCGTCCACATTGTAAAGGTGCTGCCAGTACGGTTTGAAGTCAGGGTAGTACCAGCGTGGGAAACCAGCAAGGGAACCCCTGTTTCATTCTGTCTTTTTCTATTGTATAATATATATATATATATATATATATATATATATATATATATACAGTACAGACCAAAAGTTTGGACACACATTCTCATCTCTAGAACAGCTGTTAAGAGGAGATTTTGTGCAGCAGGCCTGCATAGTAAAATAGCTGCTAGGAAACCACTGCTAAGGACAGGCAACAAGCAGACGACACTTGTTTGGGCTAAAGAACACAAGGAATGGACATTAGACCAGTGGAAATCTGTGCTTTGGTCTGATGAGTCCAAATTTGAGATCTTTGGATCCAACCACCGTGTCTTTGTAGAAAAGGTGAACGGATGGACTATACATGCCTGGTTCCCACCGTGAAGCATGGAGGAGGAGGTGTGATGGTGTGGGGGTGCTTTGCAGGTGACACTGTGTTACATCACCGCCGGAGTTTGCTCCAGCGACTTCTACTCTGATCGCCAGGCGACATCATGTGCTTGCCATGGATGGTGCTGGTGATGGGAGAGGAGTCGATGCCAGCAGCACTGGTGGGCGCAGCCTCCGATCATCCACTGGGCTGGGTTATCTTGGGATCTGCAGTACCACTGGCTGACTGTGGGTGGCATGTGTCTTCCAGCTGAAGTTGCCAGCGTTCAGCTACAGCCAATGGGAAGACACCACACCCTTCTTATTCCCCCTCCTGTCACATGACCACTGCCAGAGATAGTTCTGATTTTCCTGGCTCCTATTACGTCCTATTCTGTTTGGTTATTCCTGTGCGCTGACTTCTGCGTGTTTTCTGACTACCCTCCTGCCTGCTGTTTTTGTACCTCGCTGCCCGATCCGGATTTGACCTCTGCTACGTTTGCTGACTACGTCATTCCCTGCCGATTCTGTCCCTGTTCTGCAATTCCTGGTTTGACCCTGCCTGACGACTACTCTCATCAGACTGCAGCCTTCCACAGGTAGTGATCACCAGGGCCCTGTGTAATTCCAAATTCCTGTATAGGGGTTAAAGGGTTTCAGGGTTCTGGGGGTCCTGCTTGGTGAATGGCTTCCCTCTAGCTTCCCCATTACAGCCCATCTGAGTCTGTGGCTCCAGGCAGGCGTTACACACTGTTGGGGATTTATTCAAAATTGAAGGCATACAGAACCAGCATGCCTACCACAGCATCTTGCAGCGGCATGCTATTCCATCCGGTTTGTGTTTAGTTGGACCATAATTTATTTTTCAACAGGACAATGACCCCAAACACACCTCCAGGCTGTGTAAGGGCTATTTGACTAAGAAGGAGAGTGATGGGGTGCTACGCCAGATGACCTGGCCTCCACAGTCACCAGACCTGAACCCAATCGAGATGGTTTGGGGTGAGCTGGACCGCAGAGTGAAGGCAAAAGGGCCAACAAGTGCTAAGCATCTCTGGGAACTCCTTCAAGACTGTTGGAAAACCATTTCCGGTGACTGCCTCTTGAAGCTCATCAAGAGAATGCAGAGAGTGTGCAAAGCAGTAATCAAACCAAAAGGTGGCTACTGTGAAGAACCTAGAATATAAGACAAATTTTAAGTTGTTACACACATTTTTAAGTATTTCATTCCACATGTGTTAATTCATAGTTTTGATGCCTTCACTGTGAATCTACAATTTTCAGAGTCCTGAAAATAAAGAAAACTCTTTGAATGAGAAGTTGTGTCCAAACTTTTGGTCTGTACTGTGTGTATATATATATATATATATATATATATATATATATATATATATATATACAGTACAGACCAAAAGTTTGGACACAACTTCTCATTCAAAGAGTTTTCTTTATATTCTTTATATATGAGTTTTCTTTATATATATACAGAGAGAGATACTGCTCAAAAAAAGGAAACACCAAAATACAAAAATCTTGTTTAAGTGTTCCTTTTATTTTTTTTTGAGCAATATATATACAGATACAATCCATTCAAGACAAAAACGGAAAGAATCCATTAGGAAACCTATGTAAGAGGTTTTTTTTGTTTTTCTAATATATTCTAGCCATGGTCTTCTAGTAGAAATATATAAAAGCAGATGACATGACAATGGTGATATTTAGAGAGGGCTTAAGGAAACAGATGTTATAGTTGTCTTCTGATATTAACTAAAACATTCCGTGCCCGTAGCCATGACAACTAGACTCCTGTTCCGTCACCTTTTTGCATTGGATATTACTTGTATTGCAGACTTAGCGGTGGCGGGAATGAATTTGCTTACGCAAAGTGTCGGGTTCTCTAATGGTATTTTGAATTTTAGTCTGATCTCTATATTTCATTTTGGTGCCAATTAGAAATTATTTTGAGCTTTGACAATGTTCAAAAAGTTAGTAGAGGAAATTAGACAAAGCGATGAGTATCCGGACTGTGCTTTCACGCACTCGGATGTTCTACTTGTCCTCAAACGACCTCTAGAACATGGAACGTAATGGAGACTCTTGAAATCGTCTACAGCTACAGTCTTCTTCATTTACACATCCCCGACATTGATGAACATTGATGAACTTTCATTACTTCAATTTGTTTCAGTCACTTCTAATTGTTCTGAAACATTACGTAGAAATCCAATACAGCGTTACAACTTTTTTACCTTCAATAAATGATTTAAAACTCACTAGGAACTTGCAGTTTGTGGTGTGACTTTTGATGGATGATGTGTCTACTCTTCAATAATAACATTATCCTGAAGTAAAGGATAGAGAGAGAGAAACAGAGACAGACTGAGATAGCGAGCAAGAGAGACAGACAGAGAGAGAGAGAAAAAGACAGAGACAAACAGACAGAGAGACAGATAGAGATCAATAGATAGACAGACAGAGATACAGACAGAGAGAGACAGGCAGACAGGGAGAGAAACAGACAGAGAGATAGAGACAGACAGAGAGACAGAAAGAGAAGGAGAAAGCGACAGAGAGGCAGAGATGGAGACAGACAGAGAGGAAAAATGAGAGGGTGGGAGAGAGGGAGATTGGAAAAGAGACAGACAGAGAGAGACAGGCAGACAGGGAGAGAGATAGGCAGAGAGAGACAGGCAGACAGGGAGAGAGACAGAGAGAGACAGGCAGACAGGGAGAGATATAGGCAGGGAGAGACAGGCAGACAGGGAGAGAGACAGAGAGAGACAGGCAGACAGGGAGAGAGATAGGCAGAGAGAGACAGGCAGATAGGGAGAGAGACAGACAGAGAGATAGGGAGAGACAGAGAGATCAATAGATATACAGACAGAGATACAGGCAGAGAGAGACAGGCAAACAGGGAGAGAGACAGACAGAGGCAGGCAGAGAGAGACAGGCAGAAAGGGAGAGAGATAGGCAGAGAGAGACAGGCAGACAGGGAGAGAGATAGACAGAGAGATAGGGAAAGACAGAGAGATCAATGGATATACAGACAGAGATAAAGGCAGATAGAGACAGGCAAACAGGGAGACAGACAGAGGCAGGCAGAGAGAGACAGTCAGAAAGGGAGAGAGAGACAGGCAGACAAAGAGAGAGAAAGACAGAGATAGAGAGAGACAGAGAGATCAATAGATATACAGACAGAGATACAGGCAGAGAGAGACAGGCAAACAGGGAGAGACAGACAGAGGCAGGCAGAGAGAAACAGGCAGAAAGGGAGAGAGACAGGCAGAGAGAGACAGGCAGACAGGGAGTGAGACAGCCAGAGAGAGACAGAGAGACAGACAGAGAAGGAGAAAGAGACAGAGAGGGAGATTGGAAAGGAGACAGAAAGAGAGAGACAGAGAGAGATCAACAGATAGACATACAGAGAGACAGGCAGAGAGAGACAGGCAGAGATCAATAGATATACAGACAAAGATACAGGCAGAGAGAGACAGGCAAACAGGGAGAGAGACAGAGAGACAGATAAGGAGAAGGAGAGAGCAAGAGACAGAGAGAGAGGGAAAGTGAGAGAGTGGGAGCGGGAGATTGGAAGATAGACAGAGCGACATCAGGTATTACAGCTAGGTTATTACAAAAAAAACAAACAATTATGCAAATCTAAAATATTTGTCTTTAAGTTAAATGTATTACCTTATTGGGGCTAAACCCGCACCCCTACAGACTTTTTTGGAATATTCTAAGTATTAAAAACTAATCATGCAGGTTAATAATAATTTAGAAAAGTATAATTTATCGCAAATCATTTTCTTTTAGCCATAACGGTCACAGTGAACTGAGCGCTTCCCCACAAATACTTTGCAGCTGCCATAAAGCAACATTGATAACTGCTCTGCTTAAATTTAATGTACTCTGCTTTTTGTTGGTTATTATAAAAGAACATAGATAGAAAGGTAAAGGAAAAGTACCATCATTTACTATAATGTTCTTCATTGGATATCTACCAATGATACAATGAACCTTCTGAAATAAGTAATAAGTAGCAATGATATGTGTTATACGGAAAGTCTAGTCTGGTCGAGTCTAGCAATTTTGGTTTTCTTTTATGCAGTTGCTATAGAAGGTTAGGTTCATATGAAGATTCTTAAGGCGTCTTTTGGAAGGGGTTTGCACCAAGAGACGACTGAAAAATTGCTAAAAAATACTTAAAAGACTCTTATTAATTTCTTTTGTTAAATGACTTGTGGTCATATGTTCAGTCTTTAGTTATTTTCTTCCTTTTTAGGGTTTAACAAATGCCTGATGTGAAAAAGAAGATGTATAGAAAAAAAACCTGTTCAAAAATGCTTGAAAAACTTTTCAAAATCACTTCAGGGGATGAAAACTTCCAAAACTCTCCAAGGAAATGAATTTTCCACTGGGAAACTCAGTTTTTTTATCTCCTCAAGTAAACTCCTGTGTTCCTTTACGAGAGGACGAGGCTGTAATGGTTCTAATGGAAGCGTAATGCTAATTCAGACAACTTTAATAAATGAAGGGAGCGAGTCGGCGCCCAAGGATTGCTTGTAGCAAAATGTCAGTACCTTGTATGCTAGAAGGAAGCTTGTATCCATGTATGGTGGAAAAAAGAAAAAGATATGACATGAAAAATTAATGAGTTTCCTACAATTGTTCTTATCTTCTTTAGGACCGTCTTGGCAAATAATGGGAAACAATAAATGACCATTTTTTAAAAAAACAGCAACCATCACTCTCACTCACATTCAAACAATATCAAAACTTAATTTTTTTTACAACCGTGAGAGAACAGAATCAATTTTGTTCTTAAAGTGTCCATCTTGTATTATAATTAATGATGTCATAGGGTTTTACTCACTCAATAATCAGGCCGTGGCGGGGGTCTCTTTCCGGGCTCTGAACAAGCAGTGGATAACAATAATGGTGAGCTGGATTTACTGCTACTACTAATCATTGGGTTCAAGTAATAGGGAGGATTCACATTTCTGTTCGCTAAACAAATCTTATTAATTTGGAGTTCAAAAGGCATAGAAGGAGTGTATTTCACTCACATCCCCTTGTCCTTCCTTTGCTTGTGACGCCATATAAACTGGTCACATGTGCTAATAAAGAAGAATTCTTTGAGTACACCATACTAAGCAGTGTGTGCTGTATTAATTTCCTGAGCGCTCATAAAACAAAATCTTATTCCTGTGGAATTCCAAAGGCATAGGAGTGTATTTCACTGACATTCCCTTATCCTTTCTTTGCTTGTGACGCCATATAAACTGGTCACATGTGCTAATAAAGGAGAATTCTTTCAGTACATCAAACTAAGTAGTGTGTGCTGTATTGATTTCCTGAGCTCTCGTAAAACAAAATCTTATTAATTTGGAGTTCAAAAGGCATAGATGGAGTGTATTTCACTCACATTCCCTTATCCTTTCTTTGCTTGTGACCCTATATAAACTGGTCACATATACTAATAAAGGAGAATTGTTTGAGTGACCCAATCTAAGCATGTGCGCTGTATTGATTTCCCGAGTGCCCGTAAAACAATATCTTATTAATTTGGAATTCAAAAAGCATAGAAGGAGTGTATTTCACTCACATTCCCTTATCCTTTATTTGCTTGTGACCCTATATAAACTGGTCACATGCACTAATAAAGGAGAATTCTTTGAGTACATCATATTAAGCGTGTGTGCTGTATTGATTTTCCTGAGTGCTCGTAAAACAAAATCTTATTAATGTGGAGTTTAAAAGGCATAGGAGTGTATTTCACTCACATTCCCTTGCCCTTTCTTTGCTTGTGACGCTATATAAACTGGTCACATATACTAATAAAGGAGAATTCTTTGAGTAACCCATTCTAAGCATGTGCGCTGTATTGATTTCCCGAGTGCTCGTAAAACAAAATATTATTAATCTGGAGTTCAAAAAGCATAGTAGGAGTGTATTTCACTCACATTCCCTTATCCTTTCTTTGCTTTTGACCCTATATAAACTGGTCACATGCACTAATAAAGGAGAATTCTTTGAGTACACCATACTAAGCGTGTGTGCTGTATTGATTTTCCGAGCACTCGTAGAACAAAATCTTATTAATGTGGAGTTCAAAAGGCATAGGAGTGTATTTCACTCACATTCCCTTAGCCTTTATTTGCTTGTGACCCTATATAAACTGGTCACATGTACTAATAAAGGATAATTCTTTGAGTACACCATACTAAGTATGTGTGCTGTATTGATTTCCTAAGTGCTCGTTAAGCAAATCTTATTAATTTGGAGTTCAAAAAGCATAGAAGGAGCATATTTTGCTCACACAACCAAGCCCAAAAGCATATACTCATGATTACCTACCTTACCTACCTTCCCCACAGTGGTCTCCTTGTCTTCTCGTTCAGTGGGACAATGATGGGTTGTAGCACTCACATGCTATCTTTACTTTTACTTGAAGAAGATGCAATGAAACCATTGGAAAGTCCAGACTGCCTTATAAGGAGCATCTACAATGGTAGGGGACTATAGAATATATATATATATATATATATATATATATATACAGTATAGTATATAAATATCTAATATATAAAGCTCAGTGTATGTATGTATGTGTGTACGTATGTATGTATGTATGTATGTCCGCTAAAGGAATTTGCACTGTCTCATTTACAATCACGAAATTTTGCACAGACGCCCCATGTTACCCAGGGAACGTCGTAGACTATGTTTTGACAGGAAAATGTAACCCTGCACTTTACAGTGACTCTCTAAAAAGCTGCAACCATTAAACTGAATGGAGGTGGGAGCTACAGGCTATTAATAGCTACTGTGAGTGGTTGCTATAGGAACAAAATAAACTGTTAGTATAAGAAGTTTCTGTGTGAGGTAATAAGATGTCAGTGGGGAGACGGATAGAGAGAGACAGGCAAAGAGACAGACCTGGAAAGAGACAGACGGGGAAAGAGACAGACCGGGAAAAGAGAGAGACAGACACAGAGATGGAGACATAGACTGATGGAAATACAGACAGAGAGAAAGAAACAGATAGACAGAGACGTAGACACAGACAGACAAAGAAAGACACAGACAGAGAGACAGACAGGCAAGAGAGACAGACAGACAGCGACACACATACAGACTGGGAGACAGACAGACAGAGAGACAGTTTAAGAAAGGTAAGAGGGTAGATCCAGGCAACTACCGTCCAGTAAGCCTGACATCAGTAGTAGTGATGAGCGAGTATGCTTGTTACTACTCGGTACTCGCACGAGTATCGCTGTACTCGGGCTACTCGGCGGGGACCGAGTAATCTCGCGATACTCGTGCTGTACTCGTGGTCTTCATTTCTGCATGTTGGCGCTCTTTTGAGAGCCAGCCCTCATGCAGGGATTGGCTGGCAGACCACTGCAATGCCACAGCCCTGTTAGTTGTGGAATTGCAGTGATTGGCCGGCCTGCACAGCGTGACCGAGCCTTTATACCGGCGGGCGCGCTGTGCTCTGCTCACAGCCATCCAGACAGTCCGTGCAGGGAGAGTGTCGCTGCTTCAGGGAAAGGTTTGCGGCCCTTTATAGCTATTTCCGTAGCAGGGCTGCAAACAGTGTGACCAAAAGTCCTTCTCAGGACTATTCTAGTTGTATACAGGCAGGCAGGGTATAGCCAGGTCGGAGTACAGTAGCAGAGTCCTTCTCAGGACTATTGTTGCTATATACAGGCAGGGTATAGCCAGGTCGGAATACAGGCTAGTGACCAGAAGAGTCCTTGTCAGGACTATTGTAGCAGTATACAGGCAGGCAGGCAGGCAGGGTATATATATAGCCATTCCTAGTGGTGACCGTATACCAGCCTTCATCATATCTGGGGCTGGTGTACACAGTCAAAAACAGTCCTGATAGTGTCAGACTTCTCAGTAATTGTCGCTCCTAAAAACCTGTTAGGTTCTTATTGCGTCCGTGCTTGCATTTAAAAACCGCACGTGTGTGCCTGTCGGTGGCAGCGTACAGGTGCACTTGTGTGCGTTTTTACCAAACTATTATATAACGCACAAGTGTAGTGTATAATACACGTCAGTCAGCAGTGGCTGATAGTGTCAGAGTTCTCGTCATTAATTTTTGCTCCTAAAACCTGTTAGGTTCTTATTGCGTCCGTGCTTGCATTTAAAAACCGCACGTGTGTGCCTGTCGGTGGCAGCGTCAGGCTCCATATTGTCCCTGGATAGAGACGTGCATGATGGCCTGTAAACCTGAAGTGCCCATTGTAAGGCAGTGCGTCTATTGTAGTATAGCCCTTAGGCAGGGCAGCCAAAAATTTGGAGGCTCCACATTGTCCCTGGATAGAGATGTGCATGAGGGCCTCAAAACATTGTTACCATTGCAAAGTAGCGGGTCTCCTGTCGTTGTAATGCCCATTCTAAAAGAATGGGCAAAAAAATTTACCACTGGGGGTATACCTGAAACAACGGCCTAACTATTGTAACGGTCATCATGATGGCGCATGAGGAGAAGGAGGAGCAGTCCAGCGATTAGCCAAAGTCCAGAAGTGTGTTACCATGGTTGAGTGGAGGTACATGGCAAATTCCCGTTACAAACTTTAAGTTCCGCTGTCATTTGCTGGTGGTGTGGTGAAGTGTGGCCCAATCCAACCCTTGTTCATCTTGATCAGAGTCAGCCTGTCAGCATTTACAGTTGACAGGCGGGTGCGTTTATCTGTAATGATTCCACCTGCGGCACTAAAAACACGCTCTGACAAAACGCTAGCGGCAGGGCAGGCCAGGACTTCCAAGGCGTAGAGAGCCAATTCATGCCACGTGTCTGTCCAGCTTGGATACCCATTAATTGTAAGGCACATAGGAATGTCGGAGTACAGTTGTTTGATCTGCAAGGTACTCCTTGAGCATCTGGGCAAACTTAGGATTTCTTGTGGCACTACCCCTCACCTCAGGGGCTGTGGTATGTGAGGGGCTGAGAAAACTGTCCCACATCTTAAAGACTGTTCCCCTACCTCTGGCGGATTGGACTTGTGCCCCTCTCGGCTGTACGCCTTGGTTGTCCACTGATTCCTGAGCTATGCCGCTAGCGTTTTGTGAGGGGAATGCTTTGCCTACTTCCGTGACTATGGCCTTCTGGAACTGCTGCATTTTGCCTGACCTCTCCGCCTCGGGAATAAGAGACATAAAGTTCTCCTTTTAGCGTGGGTCTAACAGTGTTACCAACCAGTAATGATTGTCGGCCAAGATGTTCTTAACGCGAGGGTCACGAGACAGGCAGCTTACCATAAAGTCAGCCATGTGCGCCAGACTCTTAACAGCCAGGACTTCAGTATCCTGACCAACACGATGACTGAACATGCTGTCCTCCTCCTCCTCCTCCTCATCATCTACCCTGTCCTCTGGCCAGCCACGCTGAACCGAGGATATGACTGCATGTCATATCCTCAATTTGGCCAGAGAGTTGCTCCATGTCTTCATCCTCCTCCTCGTCATAGTCCTCCACTGCACGTTGTGATGAGACGAGGCTGGGCTGTGTGTTATCACCCACACCCACTACTGTTTCTTGCTCAAACTCATCGCGCTCCGCCTGCAATGCATCATGGTTGTTTTTTGAGCAGAGACCATTTTAGAAGGCAGAGAAGCGGTATGGTGACGCTAATAATGTCGTCATCGCCGCTCACCATCTTGGTGGAGTCCTCAAAGTTTTGGCGGATGGTACATAGGTCGGACATCCATCTCCACTCCTCAGGTGTTATGTGTGGAGTTTGACCCATTTCCCGACGGCTTAGGTGATGCAGGTACTCAACAACTGCCCTCTTCTGCTCACATATCCTGACCAACATGTGCAGAGTTGAATTCCAACGCGTGGGGACGTCACACACCAGTCTGTGAGCCGGAAGATGGAAACGGCGCTGAAAGCCGGCAAGGCCGGCTGAAGCAGTAGGTGACTTTCGAAAATGTGCAGACAGGCGGCGAACTTTTACCAGCAGATCAGACAGCTCTGGGTATGACTTTAGAAACCGCTGAACCACGAGGTTGAGCACATGGGCCACGCATGGAACATGTGTCAGCTGGCCTCGCCTCAAAGCCGCCACCAGGTTCCGGCCATTGTCACACACGACCTTTCCTGGCTTTAGGTTCAGAGTTGTGAGCCAGTGATCTGCCTGCTGTTTCAGAGCTGTCCACACCTCTTCTGCATTGTGGGGTTTGTCACCTATGCAGATTAGCTTCAGCACTGCCTGTTGCCGCTTCACCGAGGCAGTGCTGCAGTGCTTCTGTGTTGCCCTGGACAAGCCAGGGGCCACAGAGCGCAACACTTAAACACCCCACACTCCCTGCAGGCATATCATAGTCAAAACACAAAATCCTTGTTGCCTTCCCCAGGTGCTGTTGTCCACACCAGGGTGTGGAGCCAGGCGGTTGGTCTCCACCCACCAAGGAGGAGGGAAAACACAGGCAGTGAGAGTTAAGCTAAGGAAGTGGAAGGAGGAAAGTAGTAGAGAGGAGAAAAGTGACAGCAAAGAGCCTGAAGTTGGTCCGGGTGTGTGGCCCGGACAAGACAGCAAGGTTGGCAGGATGTGGTGACCGTCTGCAGTGGAGGCCGATTGGAGTCTGCCGTAAGGACCGTGGACGGGTGGTGACCCGGCCGTACCGGACCGGTATAAAAAGAGAAGCCAGCACCATTGGCAGAGGACTTTCGGATCCCGGCAAGGCTTGGTGTCGCCGTGAATTTGCCAAATCCGTTAGTGAAGGGGACCTCAGGGTTTCCAAACAGCCAAGTCCCGATAGAAGGCAACCGTCCAACCGTGAAGGGGAGACACCGCCACCACCAAGGGCAACCGTCTCCCAGGGCCAGCGCCTGTGGGCAAAAGGGGCTCCTCCGGCCCATATCCAGGTCGGGGAGCGGGTTACCGGTGGGAAACCATCACTACCAACACTTAACTTAGGTGCAGGGAGAGACAGTCATCACTAACCTGCAGGGAGGAACAACCGCAGCCGTCCGAGGGACCCGTCCATCCAGCCACTTGTTTTACCGTGAACTGTGTCATCATCATTGGGCTGAGTGAGTACCTCCGTGCCGTGCGGCACAGCGCTGCCCCTGCGACCCTGCACCTCATCAGGCCCCGCAACCCGCCTGTCATCCATCTCTACCCCATCACCGGGCCCCGGGACAACCAACCCCCCTACCCATGGAGGGGAGAAATAACAACAAAGCTGCTCCCTGTCACAGGCTCCCGGGATCCCCGTCCAGAGCAGCGGTGGTGTCCACACAATCACCACAACCGTGGGTGGCGTCACGGACAATATCCCCAAAACCCAAACCACCCCTTTTCACTCACGGGCGAGTAGCGCCGCTCGAGGCCCTGGGATCCGGCCATCGCTCGAGCCAACGAGCAGCAGCAGCCGTAGAGCAGCGGCAGCCGGACCCGAGCAGTGGGAGAGCGCAGCGTCCCCTCCTCCGCCCGCGACACTTCCAGCTTGGGACTGGTGTGGAAGGTAAAGTGGATGAGGATGCGTAGGAGGAGGAGGAGGCTGAGGAGCATGACATTCCGGAGCTGTAGAGTGTGGGTGAAACCCTGACTGAGGTAGGGCCTGCAAAACTTGGTGTGTGAAGGACGTGTTCCGTCCCTCGCTCAGACTGGGTCCCAGCTTCCACAATATTAACCCAGTGTGACGTCAACGAGATGTAGCGGCCTTGCCCACATGCACTTGTCCACATGTCTGTGGTTAGGTGGACTTTGGCTGAAACAGCGTTGTTCAGGGTACGTGTGATGTTTTGTGACACGTGGTTATGCAATGCGGGGACGGCACACCGGGAGAAATAGTGGCGGCTGGGGACCGAGTAACGTGGGACAGCTGCCACCATGAGGTCGCGGAATGCTTCTGTCTCAACCAGCCTAAAAGGCAACATTTCCAGCGCAAGCAGTCGCGAAAAGTTAGCATTTAGAAGTGTGGCATGTGGGGCGTTGGCAGTGTATTTGCACCTGCGTTCAAAGGTTTGCTGAATGGATAACTGAACGCTGCGCTGGGATAAGGACGTGCTTGATGATGGTGTTATTTCTGCGTGGGTAACTGCAGGTGCAGGGCTGGAGGAGGCTTGTTCGCAGGCAGCATGGACAGGGGATTGGCTCGCATGCACAACCAGCGAAGACGTAGCAGTGACATCAGCAAGCACTGCTCCTCGACTCTGTTGTACTTCCCACAAAGTCGGGTGCTTGGCTGACATGTGCCTGATCATGCTGGTGGTGGTCAGGCTGCTAGTTTTGGTACCCCTGCTGATGCTGGCACGGCAGGTGTTGCAAATGGCCTTTTTAGAATCATCTGGAGCCAACTTAAAAAACTGCCAGACTCGGGAAGACCTAACATTTGTACAGGCACCTTGTGTCGTGTTGTTCCGGGGAACAGTTGCCTGACGTCTGCCTGGGGCCACCACTCTGCTTCTTACTGCCTGTTGAGATGCTACGCCTCACTCCCCCTGTGCACTGCTGTCCTCGCTCTGCATATCCTCCTGCCAGGTTGGGTCAGTTACTGGATCATCCACCACGTCGTCTTCCTCTTCCGCACCCTGCTCCTCCTCCTGACTTCCTGACAATTGTGTCTCATCATCGTCCACCCCTTGTTGAGACACGTTGCCAACTTCATGAGAACGTGGCTGCTCAAATATTTGGGCATCTGTACATACAATCTCGTCATGGCCCACTTCAACAGGAGCTGGCGAGAGGCCAGAATGTGTGAATGGAAACGTGAACGAACAGCTCTTCCGAGTGTCCAAGTGTGGGATCAGTAATGTCCGTGGACGATTACTCGGCCTGGTGGTAGGAAGGAGGATCAGGTTCTGAAATGTGCGGTGCAGTATCACGGCTACTGACACTTGACCATGTGGAAGACAGAGTGTTTGTGGTGGTGCCAATCTGACTGGAAGCATTATCCGCTATCCAACTAACAACCTGTTGACACTGGTCTTGGTTCAAGAGCGGTGTACTGCTGCGGTCCCCAAGAATTTGGGACAGGACGTGCGAGCGAGTAGATGTGGCCCTTTGTTGTGGCGAAATTAGAGCTTGCACACGACCTCGGTCTCTGCCTGCACCACCATCACGTCCACTTCCTTGTTCGTTGACAACGCCCTTGCGCATTTTGCAATGCTGTGCTGATGTGTATTCACTAGACTTGTGCGTTATATCCAAGTTTTTGCAAAACGCACACAAGTGCAGCGGAAAGCTGCCACCAACAGGCACACACGTGCGGTTTTTAAATGCAAGCACGGAGGCACTAAGAACCTAACAGGTCTCTATCCAGGGACAACGTGGAGCCTCCCAATTTTTGGCTGCCCTGCCTAAGGGCTATACTACAATAGACCCACTTCCTTCCAATGGGCATTTCAGGTTTACAGGCCCTCATGCACGTCTCTATCCAGGGACAACGTGGAGCCTCCCAATTTTTGGCTGCCCTGCCTAAGGGCTATACTACAATAGACCCACTTCCTTACAATGGGCACTTCAGGTTTACAGGCCATCATGCACGTCTCTATCCAGGGACAATGTGGAGCCTCCCAATTTTTGGCTGCCCTGGCAAAGGGCTATACTGAAATAGACCCACTTCCTTACAATGGGCACTTCAGGTTTACAGGCCCTCATGCACGTCTGTATGCAGGGGCATTGGTGAACCTCACAATTTTGGACTGCCCTGGCAAAGGAAAATACTACAAAGACTCACTTCCTCAAAATGGGCACATTAGACTCAGAGGCCTTTATGTACGTCTCTTCTCAGGGACATCGGAGTGCCACACAATGTTTTACGTAAAATCTTTCATGTATTGATCTCAAAAAGTAACATACATTAGCTCTATCTCACTATTGGGTATGTGCCCTTAACATTTCCGCCATGAAAAATCATTTTGGTGTCATTTTGGAAGGTTTTCTGGTGAGTCCGTAAAAATGGCGTAAAACGCGGACAAAATTGTTCACAGCTGTGACTTTTGAGTGATAAATGCTTCAAGGGGTCTTCCCCATGCTGTTGCCATGTCATTTGAGCACTCTTCTGAGACTTTTGTGCCATTTTTAGGGTTTCTACATGCTGCCGGTGGTCATTTCACAAAAATACTCGGGTCTCCCATAGGATAACATTGGGCTCGGTGCTCGGGCCGAGTACACGAGTATCTTGGGAGGCTCGGCCCGAGCTTCGAGCACCCGAGCTTTTTAGTACTCGCTCATCACTAATCAGTAGTATGCAAAGTTTTTGAGGGCATTTTAAGGGATGACATGCAAAAATATATTGCAGAAAATAATATAATAACTGACAGACAGCATGGATTCATGAAAGATAAGTCGTGTCTAACCAACCTGTTGGGTTCTATGAGGGGGTAAGTGCAAACCTGGATATTGCAACTGGCTAAGGAATTGGCTAAAAGATAGGAAACAAAGAGTAGTCATAAATGGTACATTCTCTAAATGGGCCATAGTCAGCAGTGGGGGCCGCAGGGATCTGTGCTAGGACCGATTCTTTTTATCTCTTGATTAATGACCTTTTGGATGGGATTGATAGTAAACTGTCAGTCTTTGCTGATGACACCAAACTATGTAGGATATTGAAAACTGACCTTGATAGTACAATATTACAAAAAGATCTGGATAAGATGTCAGAATGGGCAGATACTTGGCAAATGAGATTTAATGTTGATAAATGTAAAGTAATGCACCTAGGACGGAGTAATCCTATAGCTGCGTATACATTAAATGGAAGTAAACTCTGGACTACAGAACAGGAGAAGGACTTGGGTATTCTCATTACAAATAAGCTGAGCAGCAGCACTCAATGTCAGGCAGCAGCTGCTAAAGCAAACAAGATTCTAGGGTGTATAAAAAGAGAGATTAGATCCCGTAATCCCAACGTATTGTTACACCTCTGTAAATCACTTGTAAGGCCACATCTGGAATATGGGATCTAGTTTTGGGCTCCACATTTTAAAAAGGACATTCAGAAGTTAGAGTCAGTTCAAAGGCGGGCAACTAGACTATTACAAGGAATGGAGGCCGCCCGTATGATGAGAGGTTGGAAAAGATAGATATGTTTAGCTTAGAAAAAAGACGTCTCAGAGGAGATCTCATTTATATGTATAAATACATGTGTGGTCAATATAAAGGACTGGCACATGACTTATTCCTTCCAAAGACAATACTAAGGACCAGGGGGCAGTCACTGCGAGTGGAAGAAAAGCGATTCCGGCAGCTAAATAGGAAAGGGTTCTTTACAGTTAGAGCAGTCAGACTGTGTAATGCGACCACAAGAGGTAGTAATGGCAGATACTATAACAGCTTTTATATCAGGGCTGGATGATTTCCTCAGTACACACAACATTGTTGGTTATAAATGACTTAGTGACTAAATGTAGAACTGGTGGAGGAAGGTTGAACTAGATGGACCTAGGTCTTTTTTCAACCTAAGTAACTATGTAACTATGTACTATCCCGGGCAATGCCCGAGTACTACAGCTGGTCTATATATATATATGTATTATTTTAAAGACAACGCTGTACTTCACTGTAAAGAATAAGATATAAATAAAAAGTTGGACAAACCTTTAGTAGTAAAATCAATACTTTTAGTTTAAAGGGGTTCTCCAGCACTGAATCACAAGTCTGCAATCATTCTATGTGACCTCATACTTGTGAATCTTCACTGTGTGCAATGTGCCACTGTGAAGATTCTCCAGTGCCAGCTCTGGGAGCAAGTGGGTGCATCACCATAAGTATGCAATTTGCATATATACATTCACATGCCAACTAGACATGTACAGCCTCACTCAGTGCAAGTGACTAGAGCAAGGTCGGACATGTCTAGTTGGCATGAAAATACAATTCATCAAGCACCAGTAACAGGGACAGAAATTTGCCAAAAAGAGGGTTATGGCATTAATATTCCTCCCAAAAATCTAGTGTGTGGAATCTACTCCCTCAAAACATGACAACAACAAAAAAATGGAGTAACAAATCTACTAAAATTCATCTTGTATTCAAGAATACAAAAACGATAATAAAAATAAACAGCAATAATGTGGATAAGGTTTTAACACAGAGGAAATGTCAGACATAAATCCCACAGGTAGGGGAGGGGAAACTATGGAGAATAAAACTCATCCAAACCATGGGACAAGGGGTAAACGACATAAGCAAAATACTGAGTGAGATGTAACATCAATCAGATTCTTCAATTATGTCTATATACTATAATATAGAGACATCAGAAAATCCCACTCAATAAATATAAAGCATAAGCTTACCCATGGTAGATGAGAGAAGTCCTCCCAGAGACCCCTAGCAACCCAACGCACGTTTCGCCTGGTGGTGTTCTCAAGGGAATGTGCCACAGTTTTATTTTGTCATTTTTGTATTCTTGAATAAAATTTGAATTTTAGTGGATGCGTTGCTCTGATTTGTTGTTGTTGTAATGTCTAGTTGGAATGTGAACATACTTGCGGTCACATAACCACCTACTCCCATAAGCAACACTGCGCTGTGTGTATCCACAAGTCTGCTGTCATATAGAGTAATGGCAGGCTTGCTCCCCAAGCATGGACAACCCCAGTTGCTCAGGGTTGAAAAAGTAGTCAAAATTTTCTCCAGAAACCGTGTCACTGTTGTCCATAAAATTCTGGTTCTCCCGTTGGTCTTCATTCAAGTGAATGGGTCGTAGTTGCAATACCAGATATGGGCTGTCTAAGAGGAGTGCCACTATTTAAGCAAAAAGAAAACAAAACTTCAAAAGTGAACTTAAAATTACATTTTGCATCAATTCTTAGTGTTTTTTTTTCTAATCTAAGCCAATATATATTTATATTGACCAGTAAAATCTCGAGAAATCTAGGGAGCAAATACAAAACTATTCAGCAGTGCAACAATAGCAAAAAAAATAGGCATCAGATGGTGCCCATTAATGTCAGTGAGCTGATTGAGGTTAATTGAGTCCTCACTGAGTCAACGAAGTGTCCATTGATTGATTTATCAGAGAAGATGATTTTCAGGGATTGTCCACCTCTCGTATACATGAATGCAGATAACATAAGAGTTGAGCAAATCATGAACTTGCCTCAAATTTTACCAAAAAATTGGATTTAACAATCTATTTTTTTTTGTACTTTGGGCAAATCCAGCAAAATAGTGGCTCATCCTTGCACCACCGCTCCGCCAGTTGACTTTGCTGTCTTCTATCTTCTTCTGGCACGATTTTGACAAATAAACATAAGGTTTAGTGAATGGAAGACCTGTCCAGAAGGAAGATAGAACATAGAAGACAAAAGGAAGAAGAGCCAATCAGAGCATCAGTGTCAGGTATGAGGAGGGAAGATCTTTTTTTTACAAACTCTAAACCTCAATAACAAGTCTGTAGCCTGCTTCTGAAAAAAGTGGATATGTGCATGTTCAACCTCTGGTCCATTCATTATTCATGAGGCTGCAGGCACAGTGACCGGCCAATTGTATCAGTCCTATAGAAAATGATTAGAGTGGAGATGGCGTTTATGCACCTCTGTTCATTTGAGATGGGGCTGACATATTCTCAGAGTCACAAAGCTTCAATCTGGGGATTGTTGAACCACCAGCGATCATTCAAGATGGGGCTGTCATGTTCTCAGAGTTCCAAAGCTCCAATCTGGGGATTGTTGGACCACCAGCGATCATTCAAGATGGGGCTGTCATGTTCTCAGAGTTCCAAAGCTCCAATCTGGGGATTGTTGGACCACCAGCGATCATTCAAGATGGGGCTGTCATGTTCTCAAAGTTCCAAAGCTCCAATCTGGGGATTGTTGGACCACCAGCAATCATTCAGGATAGGGCTGTCATGTTCTCAGAGTTCCAAAGCTCCAATCTGGGGATTGTTGGACCACCAGCGATCATTCAAGATGGGGCTGTCATGTTCTCAGAGTTCCAAAGCTCCAATCTGGGGATTGTTGGACCACCAGCGATCATTCAAGATGGGGCTGTCATGTTCTCAAAGTTCCAAAGCTCCAATCTGGGGATTGTTGGACCACCAGCAATCATTCAGGATAGGGCTGTCATGTTCTCAGAGTTCCAAAGCTCCAATCTGGGGATTGTTGGACCACCAGCAATCATTCAGGATAGGGCTGTCATGTTCTCAAAGCTCCAGAGCTTAACTCTGGGGATTGTTGGACCACCAGCGATAATTCTGAATAGGACTGTCATGTTCTCAGAGTTCCAAAGCTTCAATCTGGGGATTGTTGGACCACCAGCAATCATTCAGGATAGGGCTGTCATGTTCTCAGTGTTTCAGAGCTTCAATCTGGGAATTGTTAGACCACCAGCGATCATTCAGGATGGGGCTGTCATGTTCTCAGAGTTCCAAAGCTTGAACCTGGGGATTGTTGGACTACCAGTGATCATTCAAGATGGGGTTGTCATGTTCTCAAACTTCCAAAGCTTTAATCTGGGGATTGCTGGACTACCAGTGATCATTCAGGAGGAGCCTGTCATGTTCTCAGAGCTCCAAAGCTTCAATGTGGAGATTGTTGGACCACCAGCGAACATTTAGGATAGGTTGTCAAGTTCTCAGAGTTCCAGAGCTTCAATCTGGGGATTGTTGGACCACTAGCGATCAGCAAGTAACCCTTAGGCTAGGTTCGCACACTGTGTCTTTTTGACGCTGCGTTTTTGTGCGTTTTTGGCCGCTAAAAACGCACAAAAACGCACCTGCGTCGAAAAAACGCATAAAAAAACGCATGTATTTTTGCCGCGATTTGGTGCGTTTTGGGCTGCGTTTTGCTGCGTTTTTGATCTCTGCATTTTGCTGCGTTTTTCCAATGCATTGCATGGGGGGAAAACGCAGAAAAACGCAAGAAAGAACTGACATGTCCATTTTTTTTTTTTTTAATAACTCAAAAACGCAGGTAAAAAAAACAGATGTGTGCGGACAGCAAAAATGAAAACTCATAGACTTTGCTGGGGAAGCAAAGTCCTGCAGTTTTAAGGCCAAAAACGCACCCGAAAAATGCGCAAAAACGCCGCGAAAAACGCACTGTGCGCACATAGCCTTATCCTGTGGTTAAGAAACAACTTGATTTTACAGGAATAACACCTTAATTTCTCCAATATTTAGAAAAAGAAGAATGACAACTACTCTAATCTCATCTGTTGAAGCAAGACGGGTGTATCCGAGAGGTCAGGAGTAACAAGGCAAAGTAGACGTCCATATTGGATTCTGATTTTACATAATGTGCTGCAGTAATTTTATTATATTTTTTTTTGTATTTTAGCCAATGACTATTTTATTTGTCTAAGGAATCCCAATTTTATATGATGAATGGAGAATACCGCTTTAGGTCAGAAAAATATTTCAGCGTTGACATGTTGGCATTATGTAATTGCTCCATGACACATTGATGGAGAGCCGGGCAGTACAAAATGAAAGTCATGTTGCTGATGTGAATCATTGCGACTGCTGAGGATCCTAACAGCTGCTGCTAGATGTATCCAGGTAAAGGGTATCGTGTCAGCAACTATACATGAAAAAACAAAGCTACTCTATCCCTAGAGCCCTTGAGTATATAGTATTGACATATTGGATGCACGGTCAGAGAAAAATGCGCTGATATCAGGATGCATCCGGTGGATTTTCTAGCACTTTGCCGACTCTTCAGCTTCAGCCTTCATTTACTGCCTTACTTAGATGTATATTGGAATTATAATATATTTTGAAAGGTTGAATTTCCCGAGAGAGGGTCAACAAGTTCAATACTTTAAAGTCCATTTGTGTAGAAAGTTGAAGAGTTTAGAGTTTAGGAGACATTTTGCATTATTGCTATTCAGGATAAAGCAATTTTCATAAAGTGGTTGTTCCAAAAGCAATTTCCATCAATCAACCATCCACACGATGGATAATACATGTATGACTGGGATCCAACCACTGGGACTGTCATTAATCTATTATCTACCCTGTGTATAGGTGATACATGTCATTTATGGGATAAGAACTTTGGAGCTTGATCATCACGAAACAGCTAAACTCTACTGAAGGGGTTGTCTGGTTTTATTATGATATAATTTGTAGAGTTGGTGCAAATCGATTCGCAAGACCCATTCAATCGTCCAACCCCAAGAACCGCCACCTACCTCCTGTCATTCGCAATTCTTCTTTTGATTAGCCGGCCTGGTACAATGTCATCAATGCTAATCAGTAGAATAGCCCTGGATGCCAGGAGGCAAAAGATGGCTGCAGATTACTGAAAAGGCAAATATACAGACTCCTGTAAATCAACGTATACCAACTCTAGTAGTCTGCACTGAAGTTTGTACTCTACTTTACAACTACAGTTTAATATATTGAGTACCAAGTTATTTCTTCTCCATCTACTATAGTTTTACCTCTCTAACAAATATTACCCTTGATGCTGGATTAGCAAAAGGTTTCCTGATGGTTTAACTAACGGCACCCTTTATAGTTCCAGGGTCCTACTGACTGACCAATTGCCTCCAGAAGTCACCTAAGTAGTAAATTGAGTCCATCAGTGCATGATTTCTTCACAGCTGTTCTGTGAAGGTCTCACTTTACACTTTAGTGGCAGTTAATTGCAGAGCTTGCTTGTGAGTTCTTATAATCAGTGGGATCCTGTCTCTATCTCCTATAGAGTGTAAGCTCTTTCGGTCAATGGAGGCCCGCTCTATATCTCTCTCTCCTGTACAGTGTAATCTCTTATGGTCAGCAGGCTCCTCTCTCCTTCCTGTAGAGTATAAGCTCTTATGGTCAGCAGGGTCCTCTCTCTTTCCTGTAGAGTATAAGCTCTTATAGTGAGTGGGGTCCTCTCTCTCCAGTAGAGTGTAAGCTCTTATGGTCAGTGGGTCCTCTCTCTCTCTCTTCTGTAGAGTGTGAGCTCTTATGGTCAGTGGGGTCATCTCTCTCTCTCTCTCTCCCTCTGTTTCTCTCTTCTGTAGAGTGTAAGCTCCTATGGTCAGTGGGGTCCTCTTTCTCTCCTGTAGAGTGTAAGCTCTTATGGTCAGTAGGGTCCCCTCTGTCTCTCTCTCTCTCCTGTAAAGTGTACTCTCTTATAGTCAGGGAGGTCCTCTTGCTCTCTCCTGTACAGTTTAAGCTCTTATGGTCATGGGGTTCTTACTCTCTCTCCTGTACAGTGTAAGCTCTTATGGTCAGTGGGGGTCCTCTCTCTCCAGTAGGGTGTAATCTCGTATGGTCAGTGGGGTCCTCTCTCTCTCTCTCCTGTAGAGTGTGAGCTCTTTCTTATGGTCAGTGGAGTCATATCTCTCTCTCTCTCGCTCTCTTTCTCTTTTCTGTAGAGTGTAAGCTCTTATGTTCAGTGGAGTCCTCTCTCCTGTAGAGTGTAAGCTCTTATGGTTAGCGTGGTCTACTCTCTTTCCTCTAGGGTGTTAGCTCTTATGGTCAGGGTGGTCCTCTCTCTTTCTCACTCTCTCTCTCTCTCTCTCTCTCTCTCTCTCTCTCTCCTGTAGAGTGTACTCTCTTATGGTCAGTGAAGTAATCTCGCTCTCTCCTGTACAGTGTAAGCTCTTTTGGTCAGCAGGGTCCTCTCTTTGTTTCCTGTAGAATGTAAGCTCTTATGGTCAGCAAGGTCCTCTCTCTCCTGTAAAGTGTAAGCTCTTATGGTCAGTGGGGTCCTCTCTCTCCCCGGTGACCATCAGCCTGTACTCATCACCGATCCCCGATTCCACCTGGTAACTTCAGCCTGCACGTCTCGCTGGACCTGGACCCGGTCGGCTGTTCCCGTCATCTTCCCCCAGTCAGTACCCGTCACCGTTCCCGGACTCCACCTGGTTACTTCAGCCTGCACCTGGACCCTGTCTGCTGTTACAAGTCGGCTCCAGTACCTAGTTCCAGTCGCCCGTCCTGCATACGGTTCCCTTGGACTCATAGCCCTATCCAGAACTCTCTTGTGTCCCGGCTGCTGTGCATTTAGACCCTCTGGGGAGACCTCCAGACAGTCCCTGTATAGGGGTTCGCTCCTGGTGGTCTCTCTGGGGAAGTCCGGTGCACGGTCCTGTGGATCCACCCCAGGACTGAACGTCACAGATGCCTTAAATGTGAATATACAATTTTCAGAGTCATGAAAATAAAGAAAATTCTTTGAATGAGGTGTGTCCAAAGTTTTGGTCTGTACTGTACCTCCCAACCTGATTTCTGCAATCCTTTGCCAACTCGTTTAGTTGTTTTCTCTCTTTTCTGCTTCTACTAGTCCGCACCTTTACCTCCATGGATAAGAATACTGATACATTACTTTCTGCATAATCGAAATGCACATGTGTAATCTGTGCGCATTATTGGCAACATGATGTATGTTTGTAATGTGTATGTTTGTGTATCTTTGTGTGTGACGTGTATACTTGTGTACGCAGGTGTATAATGTATATACAGTATAGTAGTGCATGTATCTGTGCAGTGTATGTAATATGAATATTTGTGCACATATATGAGTGTGTAATGTGTGGCGTGGTTATTTAGGAGTTTATGATAATATGAAGAGCAGGAAATTGGATTTTGGAAAGATGGAGGGAGTGAAGCATGAAATCATAGGCCATGCGTAGGATTGGGGATTTGCAATTCAGATTCAGCAATGGTAATCTGTGACAATGTACAGTAGCATACATGTGGATAGGATTTTATAAACTAAACACAATTAGGAGGAAAAATTTGAAAAGCAAAATGTGTTCAAACCCTCAGCTTCTTTATTGTGTAAGGCCACTTTCACACTATGTTCCGATCTCCATTCTGTGGTCCCATCAGGGCTTCCATCCGAACTTCCAGCAAAATGGGTTTCTGACGTATACGCCGACGGGGCTATCGACTATAACGATGCAGGCAGAGTCACCGTGTGCTGTCGTGAACCATTTTCGGGAGTATACCGTTTCCAGAGGAGGACACCCAGACGTAGTGTCACCTTTTCTGAGTGTCCTCCTGCAGAAAGTGTATAGTCCTGAAAATAATGCATGACAGAGCACATGGTGACTTCGTCTGCACCATTATAATCAATGGCCCCATCGACGCATGCGTCTGAAACCGGTGAGCACCTTGTGCTTCTGGGCATTGTTCAGTGGTGGTTGGGTTCAGCCTCCTTACCTCGGCCATGTCTCTGAGAACCTTGTACTTCTGGGCCTTGTTCAGTGGTGGTTGGGTTTTCATCCTTCCTTACCACAGCCATGTATCTGAGCACTTTGTGCTTCTGGGCATTGTTCAATGGCAGTCAGATTCAGCCTTCCTTACCACGGCCATGTCTTAAGCACCTTGTACTTTTGGGCCTTGTTGCGTGGCAGTCAGGTTCAGCCTTCCTTAACTTGGCTGAGTCTTTGAACACCTTGTGCTTCTGGGCCTTGTTCAGTGGTGGTCAGGTTCAGCCTTCCCTACCTCAGCCATGTCTCAGAGCACCTTGTACTTCTGAGCCTTGTTAAGTGGCAGTCGGGTTCAGCCTTCCTTACCTCGGCCATGTCTCTGAGCACCTAGTACTTTTGGGCCTTGTTCAGTGGTGGTTGGGTTTTCATCCTTCCTTACCACAGCCATGTCTCTGAGCACCTAGTGCTTCTGGGCATTGTTCAATGGCAGTCAGATTCAGCCTTCCATACCAAGGCCATGTTTCTGAGCACCTTGTGATTCTGGGCCTTGTTCAGTGGCGATTGGGTTCAGCCTTATGTGCCGCCCTGGCAAAACAAGGGAGTCACAGATGACTGTGCCCTCCACCAAGGGTGCAGGAATCGCCTCCTCCTCGGAATTTAACATCACATTCCACACACAGAGTTACATCAAGCTGACCAAAACCCTAGTCAACCTCCCATGGAAATAGGGACACACCAGTGGGCGGGACCAGGCGGATGGAGAACGCCCACCTAGGGGTCATGAGGTGCTAGGGAAGGGATCAAGGCAGAGCTGGACAGGGAAAGGGACAGTCGTGTTGTGCTGAGCAGTCAGTGAAGTGTAGTCAGGGGTCGGAGCCCCTGGACTACAGCAGCACCTGCAAAGGACTAGGTGGCAGATGGCAGAGCAGGGCCACAGGAGACAGGAAGACAGCAGCTGGAGATCCGAGGTGGACCGGGGCAGGGTTGGAGTCCGCCGTTACTGACACCGGAGACCCGACCAGGATACCGTGCACAGAGGGGGTACTTGGACCCTGAAGCCAGGACCGGAACCAATGACCTAGCTAATTGACCAATTGAGGGCAGGATTATAAGTCCTGTCCCAACCAAAGTCCCAAAAGCAGACAACCACCCACAGAGAGGGATCCCACGGGTCAGCGTCAGCGGGCGAGGCTCCTCAGGTACACAACACACTGGTAGCGGATTTCTCCCATTCCACACGGGTTAAATCAACACAAGAGAAACACACAGTGTAGGAGCAAATGCCCCTGCCCAGTCAGCCCGGGTGTGGGACCAGCACACCCCTCCAAAAGGCTCCAGGCTTTGGTTCACAAAAGGTCTCTGTGTTTACTGACCATCACATCAGTGCAACCTCATCCAGCACCACGACAATCAAACTGTGAGTTACTGTTCCCTACAATTCATACCACCACCACAACTCTCAACTGGGCCCCGGGACTACAACTCCCCTACCTATAGAGGGGATCCCACCTTGCTGCCCTGCTCCATCAGTCACGGGCATGGTCCCCAGAGGCAGCGGCGGTGCCACCATCTCATCACCGCATTCCACGGGTGGCGTCACAGACAATCCCCTGTAAATATTCCTTTTTCAATCGTTGGCGACGGACAGCTGCGCGAGCCCCGGATCCGGCTGCCACTCGAGCCATAGCCACCACCCAGATCTGAGTGCCTCGAGCGGCCCCCTGGTTGTGACCTGTCCCCCGCCCGCGACACTAACTTACCTCGGCCATGTCCCTGAGCACCTTGTACTTCTGGGCCTTGTTGAGTGGTGGTCGGGTTTTCATCCTTCCTTACCACGGCCATGTCTCTGATCACTTTGTACTTCTGGGCTCCACATGGAGGTTTCAGTTCTGGGATATGACAGCACTGGAGAATAATGGCTTCCTGGTGGCTTCACATTTGATTCTTCTCAAAGTTGGCAGTTAATGGGCGCATTTTTTTCTCAACACGTTTTTTGCGACCCTGTTGATTATTTGTAACAAAACTTCCTCTGTAAAACTTTGAACAATTTAAAAAAGTTATGACTTTGAAGAAGGGAGGAAATAAACCAAAAGGGCACCCATGAAAATTGGCTGCGTCTTTAATTCGTTAATAATAAATGCAGTTTGGTGAGATCGTCTTTTATCCTTGCTTTTTTCATAGGTAATACTGATAGGTGGAACAAGTCATTCCCTTCCACATGCTGATTACACTAATTCATGAAGATCCATTGAGACTTGGAAAGATTTGTTAGTTTAATATAACTGAGCCTTGCCTTTTCTGGCCACTAAGCTCAATTATTATCTCATGATCACGAGATGGACCTGAAGGTGCGTCCCAGTGGGAGCATTCAATTAAAATTGTGCTACAGCGTCGTTATTTATAACACATCCATCCCTCATTATCAGCTCTCTGAAGAAGCCTAATAAAGGGCTTAAATAATAGAATAATTATTTCTGTGGAATTTTAATGAACCTTTGTAATAGGTTATAATCATCAGGAACAATAAGTGACGGGCGCACTAAGCCCAGGATGTTCATTTAAACCCCTAATTGCAAATCATTCCGGAATGAAGGTATACATTATTGTCATTCATTTTTACTAGATTTTTTCCTAAAAGGGGTAGAATAATTTTGACATGAGGATTAGTGATGGGCGGACTCGCAGATAACCGGGACTGGCGGGTCTAACTGGATTAAAGTAAAAGGAAAATAAGAGGAAACGCATGCAGCTTTTTTTTTTAATTATTTAAAAATTTTAAAAAACGACATGGGGCCCCTCCAAATTTGATACCCAGACATGATAAAGCCTGACAGCTGGGAGCTGGTATTCTTAGACTGGGGAGACCCATGGTTATTGAGCCCCTGCAGCCTAAAATAAATCAGCCTGCAGCCGCCCAAGATTGCCACATACATTAGATGCGACAGTCCCAGCACTGTACCCGGCTCATCCTGATTGCCCTGGTGTGGTGGCAATCGGGGTAATAGAGGGTTACTCGCAGCTCACAGCTGCCACTAAGTCATAGATTAAAGATGAAAGGAATCTATGAGACCCCCCATTACTAATCTGTATGTAAAAGTAAATAAACACAAACACAGAAAAAATCCTTTATTTGAAATAAAATACAAAAAAACACCCTCTTTCACCACTTTATTTACCCCACAAACACCCCTGCAGGTCAGACGTAATCCACACAAGGTACAACAAGGATTCCAGCTCTGCTACATCTGAAGTCAATGCAATCATAGAACATGACCACCCATTGTGAGGCACAAGCAGAGAATGTGCCGCGCAATCAGCGGTGACGTCACTCAGGTTAACTGGTCACAGCTTGAGGTTCTTACGGTCCTCTTGTGGACGAGGTCTTGGTTCTGTTTGACACTGCAGGGAAAATTATCAGTTATTAATAACTTGCCTTGGCAGAATTTGTTTTTGTAGGGGATATTGAAAACCTAAGGAGAAAAAGGAGTCTGCACAAACCATCTGGTAATGTTCTTCTTTATGAATTCATGATAAAATCACACACATTTGATGGGGAAGGATAAAAACAGCTACAGCATTTTGAGTGTGCAACACACTTTTAATCATAGCATGATTAAAAGTGCGTTGTGCACTCAAAATAAATGTGTTAGGTGTTTTTATCCTTCCCCATCCTATGTGTGTGATTTTATCATGAATTTATAAATAAAGAAGAACATTACCAGATGGTTTGTGCAGACTCCTTTTTCTCCTTTAACTATTGAAGGTAGTACTTACTAGCAAAGAAGACTGTGAAGACATAAAAGGCACTATAAGTGGGTTAATGAAGCATAACCTTGGGAAAATGACACCACTCTCTGCCTTTAACTTCAACAAGGATGTCTCACCATCCCTATGATAGTCCTTACTCTATGGTCAGGTATAGAAAGCAAGGATTACGCAATCATATTTCCAAATGTCTTTGAGCTATGTCTACTCTCCCTCTATTGACTATTAGCAGAAGTATGGCCCTGACAGTGTCTGTTCACCCACCGATGATCAATACATAGTAAAAACATATTGGGCTATGGCAACTATCCCTGTTGACCATTAGCAGAAGTATGGCCATGACAGTGTCTACTCTCCCACTGATGACCAATGAATAATAAAAACATAATGGGCTATGTCTACTCTCCCTCTGTTGACCATTAGCAGACGTATGGCCATGACAGTGTCTACTCTCCCACTAATGATCAATGCACAATAAAAACATAATGGGCTATGGCTACTCTCCCTCTTTTGACCATTAGCAGAAGTATGGCCATGACAGTGTCTATTCCACTGTTGATCAATACATAGTAAAAACATGTTGGGCTATGTCTACTATCCCTCTGTTGACCATTAGCAGAAGTATGGCCATGACAGTGTCTACTCACCCACTGATGATCAATACATAGTAAAAACATATTGGGCTCTGTCTACTCTTCCTCTGTTGACGATTAGCAGAAGTATGGCCATGACAGTGTCTACTCACCCACTGATGATGAATACATAGTAAAAACATATTGGGCTCTGTCTACTCTCCCTCTGTTGACCATTAGCAAAAGTATGGCCATGACAGTGTCTACTCACCCACTGATGATCAATACATAGTAAAAACATATTGGGCTCTGTCTACTCTCCCTCTGTTGACCATTAGCAGAAGTATGGCCATGACAGTGTCTACTCACCCACTGATGATGAATACATAGTAAAAACATATTGGGCTATGTCTACTATCCCTCTGTTGACCATTAGCAGAAGTATGGCCATGACAGTGTCTACTCTCCCACCGATGATCAATACATAGTAGAAACATATTGGGCTCTGTCTACTCTCCCTCTGTTGACCATTAGCAGAAGTATGGCCATGACAGTGTCTACTCTCCTACCGATGATCAATACATAGTAGAAACATATTGGGCTCTGTCTACTCTCCCTCTGTTGACCATTAGCAGAAGTATGGCCATGACAGTGTCTACTCACCCACTGATGATGAATACATAGTAAAAACATATTGGGCTCTGTCTACTATCCCTCTGTTGACCGTTAGCAGAAGTATGGCCATGACAGTGTCTACTCACCCACTGATGATCAATACATAGTAAAAACATATTGGGCTATGTCTACTCTCCCTCTGTTGACCATTAGCAGAAGTATGGCCATGGCAGTGTCTACTCTCCCACTGATGATCAATGCATAGTAAAAACATATTCCTCATTTTCTGGTGTTCTATACAATAAAATATGAATTATTAGAGCCTTTTACTCTGTGAAGTAGGAATAAAAGTAGTCATCCATGAAGTTGATGGTAAAGAGTTAAGCTTTCTTGTGAAATCCTTTCTATTTGATTCAGCCAGCTCGGATCTCTTGGGAAATCAATCTAGAAGCGTAATCGGTATTTTAATATATCCACAATTTATATGTCTTGTTTTGGACAGATTGGTGACTCAAGTGTTAAACTGCTATAAGCGCTATCATTTCAGGTCACGTAAATGAGCGCTTTACAAAGGTCATTCTCTATAGGTATCTCCGATGTGCGGTTTTATTTGTTTTACAAGTCTTCACTTATTCTATGCCGCTACTGTGTTCTCGATATAGCGGGATTATGACAAGCGATGTGATTCCTTTGTTCTTAATGTGTGGGAGTAGAAGCAGAAGTTCTTTTGCGCTGAAAGCATCTTTGGCTGTGCATGATCTGTTTGCAGACTTTTCACATGTTTTGCAAGAATTTATTAAGAAATTGTGACAAGTTAAAAGTCACGGCCATATTTCTTGAAGAAGAGGTTCATTATGTATGGGTTAGGAAAAATGGAAGAATTTTCAAATACAAAGTGACTTAGCGGAATAGAAAAGTCAGCACAATTCGAAGTATGAATTGAAAAAGCAGTAACGATCAGCGCACACCGGTAGTCGTCAAAGTATCAGAGCCGGAGGGAAAACTTGAGTTTCCTAATTCAAGATGGGTTCTATAATTTTCATTTTCTTAAAAATAGCTAAGCTATTAATAGTAAAGATAATCGGAAATGCAAAGAATCAAATTTGCTGAATTATGCACAATTTATAAAGAAATTGTGATGCTAGTCACTACTTACGAAGAGTACAGACTAGAGTTGAGCGCGGTTCGTGGTTCGAGGTTCTCCAGTTCGCGGCTCGAGTGATTTTGGGGCTGTTCTAGATCGAACTAGAACTCGAGCTTTTTTGCTAAAGCTCGATAGTTCTAGATTCGTTCGAGAACGGTTCTAGCAGCAAAAAAAACAGCTAATTCCTAGCTGGCTTTCCGCTGTAATAGTGTCACTCTGTGACTCACACTATTATGATATTTCAGTGTATAGTGTGCGGGAACAGCGCCTTCAGATCACTGCTGTATGGATAATGGCGATCGCCATTTTTTTTTTTTTTCCTTGTCTTCCTTCCCTAAGCGCGCGCGTAGTGGGGAGGGCCAGCATGTCAGCCAATCCCAGACACACAGACAGCTAAGTGGACTTTTAGCCAGAGAAGCAACGGCATGTGTGATAGGATGTCCATGTCACATGTCCCTGCATTATAAAACCGGACATTTTCCTCCAGCACGCCATTATCTGCCTTCTGCGTCCTTGGTGTCAGTCATCACTGGCGCAGCTCCTATCACCGATACAGCTGTATACGCTCCATACACAGCGCTGGACAGCTTAGGGATAGCACTTTCTATCAGTCCTTTTAAGGGCTCAAACCGGCAGGGTCAGAGCCATAGGTGACAGGTCCTGAAAACAGAGTTTAACAGCTACACAAGATGACAGCGTCTGTGTAGCTAAGGTCAGGGATTTCCTCGCTGCATTTCCCCATTAGGAGGGATAGAAAGGCAGGCTTCCATTCCTCTACCCAGAGCCCCACAACCCTGCCACTGTACCCTCCTGTCCTTTGCACACTCAAGCTCATTGTTACTAAGCCATTATACTAGCAAACACTGAGTGAACCTAGTGGCATCCTAAACGTGGCTGTTGGACTTCTGTATTGTCCCAGTAGTGCACAGATATTTGCAGCACGTCTGCCTGCATTGCACACTCAAACTGATAGTTACTAAGCCATTATACTAGCAAACACTGAGTGTACCTAGTGGCATCCTAAACGTGGCTGTTGGACTTCTGTATAGTCCCACTAGTGCAAAGATAGTTGCAGCATGTCTGCCTGCATTGCACACTCCAACTCATTGTTACTAAGCCATTATACTAGCAAACACTGAGTGAACTTAGTGGAATCCTAAACGTGGCTGTTAGACTTCTGTATAGTCCCAGTAGTGCACAGATATTTGCAGCACCTCTGCCTGCATTGCACACTCAAACTCATTGTTACTAAGCCATTATACTAGCAATTTATGCTGCCAGTTTAAGGGCCGTAGTTGCATTGTCAGGGATAATTATTGTAGTTTATTCTGCTGTTAATAAAGCTAGACCACCGCTGCAATCCACAACACCTCTCAATTTTTACTACCACATTTTAAGTGCACAATCTTGTCGCAATCAACATGAGTGGCAAAATGACAGATGCTGGTGGAAAGGGGAAGAGGCGTGGTGGAAAAGGAAAAAAAGGGTTTGTCCATGGGGAAGGTGGCAAAGATCCATTAACATCTGCTGAAGATAGACCATCTACCAGCAAAAGTAAGATGTCTACTACTTACCGTGGACAATCCGATGTGCTCCCTTTTTTACGGACACGAACAACAGGAACAAAGGTAGATGATGGCCAAAAAAGGAAAATGCTTGAATGGATCTCAAGTGGTCCAACAAGTGCCCTCTCAGCCACCTCAACTACCGCATCCAAAAAACACCATTCCTCTGAGTTGTCATCCCAATCAAACTTGCTTTCTCCCAGCTCTGAAGTCTCCATCAGCCCTGCACAGTATGGTGGAACTCAGATGGCTGAGTCTGCAGAGCTGTTCAGTCACACTATAGCCTGGAAATCAGAGGTCTGCTCCCAAGCTACAGTGAGTACAGACCAGGAAATGGTCTGCAGTGATGCCCAGAACCTTTGTGACTCTGATTCAGGCCGTGAGGACCAAGTTTCTGAGCATAATGTTGACCCTTTGTCACAAACTGTAACACCTGTGGTTATAGACAATGAGGAACATACTGATGACGATGAGACGCAGATACCAGATTGGGATGACAACTTAAATATTCGGTCAGGGCAAGAAGAGGCTCGGTCTGAGGGTGAGGAAAGTGCAAACACAACAATTGATGAGGAAGTTCTAGATCCCACCTACTGTCAACCCACAGTCAGGCACTCGAGGAGGTCAACAGAGGCGGTGGAGGAGGATGCAACCGACGACGAAGTTACCTTGCACCTTCCTGGACAGAGTCGGAGCACTGGTAGCACGTCTACAACTGCATCATCAGCCACCACTCTGCCTCTGAGCACTAGTCGGGGGGGCTCAGCAGGATGCATGCCCTCTAAGCCTTGCCTAGCCTGGTCCTTTTTTGACATAGAAAAAAATCGCCCAAATTATGTGATGTGTAAAATTTGTCGTGATTGTGTTAGTAGAGGTCAAAACCTCAGCAGTTTGACAACTTCTTCCATGAATCGTCACATGAATAAATATCATAGGTCCCAGTGGGAAGCTCACCGTGCTGCAATGCGGCCTAGTGGAGCGAACCATCCACGGCCTGCCCCTTCCAGTGCATCCGCGCGCTCTTCATCTTCTAGGACTGTGGGGACAGCTGTCACACCTGGTTTTCCACGCACAACTTCCACCACTGTAACCGCAACAGGCAGTTTGCTTGGTAGGTCGTCAGTTGGTTTGGAAGGGCAAACAAGTGCTTGTGTACAGCTCTCTCAGACATCGATAGCACCAACGTTGGATGAAGGCAACATCATGTCTCCGACTGCACTTTCCTCACAAACCTGCATTTTTCCAGGGACACCCTACTCAACACCGTCTACACACAGCAGCCAGATCTCTGTCCCTCAGATGTGGACAAATAAAAGGCCATTTCCTGCGACCTATGACAAAGCTAAGAGGTTGACTTTATCCCTCTGTAAGCTCTTGGCTACCGAAATGCTGCCTTTCCGCCTGGTGGACACACAGGATTTTAGAGACCTTATGTCTGTCGCTGTGCCCCAGTACCAGATGCCCAGTCGCCACTACTTCTCTAAGAAAGGTGTGCCCGCGCTACACCATCATGTCGCACACAACATCCCCGCTTCCTTGAGAAACTCTGTGTGTGAACGGGTGCATTTTACCACCGATACTTGGACCAGTAAGCATGGACAGGGACGTTACATGTCGCTGACTGGGCACTGGGTAACTATGGTGATAGATGGTGAAGGATCTGCTGCACAAGTCTTGCCGTCCCCACGACTTGTGTGTCAATCCTCTGTCTGTCCAAGTTCCGCCACTGCTTCTGCCTCCTCCACCTCATCTGTGTCCTCCACCTCTGCCCCAAGCCTGCCTGGTCAGGCCACCAGCGTTCTCACTGCGCAGAAGGAATCACGCACCCCTCATTACTATGCTGGCAGCAGAGCACAACGTCATCAGGCGATCTTTAGCTTGACATGTCTTGGGAATAAGAGTCACACAGCTGAGGAGTTGTGGTCAGCTCTGCGGTCCGAGTTTAATAAATGGTTGTCTCCACTCAACCTGCAGCCTGGTAAGGCCGTGTGCGACAATGCTGCAAACCTGGGTGCTGCCCTTCGCCTGGGCAAGGAAACACACGTACCTTGTATGGCTCACGTGTTGAACCTTGTTGTCCAGCAATTTTTAACACACTATCCCGGCCTAGATGGCCTTCTGACCAGGGCACGTAAACTGTCTGCTCACTTCCGCCGTTCAAGCGCCGCAGCTGAGTGACTTGCATCGCTCCAGAAGTCTTTCGGCCTGCCGGTTCATCGCCTGAAATGCGATGTGCCGACACGCTGGAATTCGACTCTCCACATGTTACAGCGACTGTGGCAGCACCGCCGAGCCCTGGTGCAATACTTCATGACGTATAGCCTGGGCCAACGAGATGCAGAGGTGGGGCAGATCACCCTGATGGAGTGGTCTCAGATCAAGGACCTATGCACCCTTCTGCACAGTTTCGACATGGCGACGAATATGTTTAGCGCTGACAATGCCATTATCAGCATGACAATTCCAGTCATTTACATGCTGGAGCACACGCTAAACACTATTCGGAGTCAGGGGGTGGGGCAACAGTAAGGGGAGGAACTACAGGAGGATTCATATGCGCAAGACATAACAACATCTCCAAGGTCCAGATGTTCATCATCACCGACGCGGCAGGCATGGGAGCATGGGGGACAGGGATCAACAAGGGCGCATGGTAGCAGGCGAGATGTTGAGGAAGGTGCAGGAGGACATGAAGAAATGGAGGACGAACTGTCCATGGACATGGAAGACTCAGCGGATGAGGGAGACCTTGGTCAAATTTCAGTTGAAAGAGGTTGGGGGGAGATGTCAGAGGAAGAAAGAACGGTTAGCACCTCTATGCCACAAACACAGCGTGGACTTGGTCCGCATGGCTGCGCAAGACACATGAGTGCCTTCTTGCTGCACTACCTCCAATATGACCCTCGTATTGTCAAAATTAGAAGTGATGATGACTACTGGCTTGCCACACTATTAGATCCCCGGTACAAGTCCAAATTTTGTGACATAATTCCAGCCATAGAAAGGGACGCACGTATGCAGGAGTATCAGCAGAAGCTGTTACTCGATCTTAGCTCGGCTTTTCCACCAAACAACCGTGCAGGTGCAGGGAGTGATTCTACCAGTTGTAACTTGACAAACATGGGACGGTCTCGTCATCTTCAACAGTCTACACGTACCAGTAGCACCGTATGTGGTGCTGGTAACAGCAATTTTATGGAATCTTTTCATAATTTTTTTTAGACCCTCCTTTGCAAGGCCACCAGAGACAACAAGTCTGACACATAGTCAACGGCTGGAGAGGATGATACAGGAGTATCTCCAAATTAACATTGATGCCATGACTTTGCAAGTGGAGCCTTGCTCATTTTGGGCTTCAAATCTAGAAAAATGGCCAGAGCTATCCAGTTACGCCTTGGAGATTTTGTCGTGTCCAGCTGCCAGCGTTGTCTCTGAACGTGTCTTCAGTGCTGCTGGGTGTGTGCTGACAGATAAGCGCACGCGTCTGTCCAGTGACAATGTGGACAGACTGACGTTCATCAAAATGAACAAGTCATGGATCCAGAAGGAATTTACTACCCCTGTGTCATCCTGGGGAGAGTAAATGCTTGTGGATTTGGAATGTGCTTGATGCAAATCAAAACATCCTGTTTGCAACTAGGGCACAAGTGCTGCCACTGATGGGGTGTCTGTGTGGCCCAATTTTTTGAAAAAAGGGAGACTCCGCTTGGAGTAACCCTTGCTTACATTGTTTTTAAAAGGAGCCAAGATGAACAAGTCATGGTTCAGCAAAGACTTTGCTACCTACCCCGGTGTCATCCTGGGGACAGTTAAGAATGGTGTATTTTTGAATGTGCTTGATGCAAATCTAGCTGTAAAGTGTACAACTAGGGCACAACTGCTGCCACTGAAGGGGTGGGTGTGTGTGGGGCCCAATTTTTGGAAAAAAGGGAGACTCCGCTTGGAGTCACCTTGCGGTGTTTTACATGATTTTAGAAGGGCGTGCCATGCCTATATCTGTGTCTCCTCCTCTTTTTCCTTTTCCAGCTCTTTTGTTTTCGCACGAGTATATGTCCTTGTCACTTTCCCATGTGTTTGTGTTGTGTTGTGAGTTGTTTGTCACCTTTTGGACACCTTTGAGGGTGTTTTCTAGGTGTTTTTATGTGTTTGTGATTGCCTGCCATAGTTTCCTATGTGGTTCGAGTTCGGTTCGTCGAACGTTCGACGAACCGAACTCGAACGGGACCTCCGTTCGGCGAACCGACCTCGAGCCGAACCGCGACCGGTTCGCTCATCTCTAGTACAGACAGAAGAGTAGTCAGTAAGGCTGCGGTCTGGTAACAGGAGGAAGGTATGATTACAGGGTGTAAAGAGAGGCATAGTTAGGTCACAATCCAAGGGTCAGAATACCAGGAGAGCACATAATGGGTTCAGGGAGAAAACAGAGATGTGGTCAGGTAAAAGTCCGAGGTCAAAAGACAGGAGGTCATGGCAGGAAAAGGGAGTGGGCAGAGAGGAGTAAAATAACAGTTCGGGGTCAAGAACTTAGATTAGAACACATGCAGAAAGACATGCCAACAACATAACTGCAGAACCAGAGAATACAACTGGCAATGTTCTGGGCGAGCATGATCAGTAAAGAAGCCGAAGCAATTACCAGGAAGGGGGAACACCCGAGTAATCAACACCTCCCATAACCAACATGGAATCCTGCACTGTCAATCAAGTTGCCAGCTCAGTAGCTCAGGGAAGTACAGCAGAGCATCTTCTAAGGCACGATGCTCTGCACAGAAGAATCATGTCACTGCCAGGTCTGTATTACAGGAAAGCGTAGCAGAGCATCTCTTAGTCTGCAATATGCTCTGCGCAGAGGAATCATGACAGAAATTCAATTTGTAGCAAAATTATTAGTTGCAAATTGAATATTCTTTATTATTCCCTGTTCTCTCTCAAAATCTCAGGGATTAATAAAAAGGAATTATGTAAAAAAAAATAAAAAAAAAAAAATACCTCACCACTCACCTGTCCCGTCGTACCCACACCTCCCTGTCTAGTCGCAATTTTATTGAATTCACACGGAATTTTACAGTTGATTGTAAAAAAACCCTGCATTTTGCAGAATTCAAATTTATCAAAACTTTGATGAGTATTTGACTCTTCTTCAATTAATTCAATTTTTAAATTTAAATTTAATCTTTAATTCCTGGTTCTTAAAATTGCAATAGAGATTGGAGCAGAGATAGTTCGCTTAAGGCCACTTTACACGCAGCGACATCGCTATCGATGTCGCTGCCGATCGCACCCTCCCCCGTCATTTGTGCGTCATAGGCAAATCGCTGCCCGTGGCACACAACATCGCTAGTACCCGTCACACATACTTACCTTCCCAGCGGTGTCACTGTGGCCAGCGAACAGCCTCTTTTCTAAGGGGGGCGGTTCGTGCGGCGTCACGGCGACGTCACACGGCAGCCGTCCAATAGAAGCGGAGAGGCGGAGACCAGCCGCAATAACAACTAGTGGTGAGTGAACACTATCATGCTCGGGTGCTTAGTACTCGTAACTAGTGATGAGCGGGCACTACCATGCTAGGGTGCTTAGTACTCATAACTAGTGATGAGTGAGCACTACAATGCTCAGGTGCTTAGTACTTGTATCTAGTGATGAGCGGGCACTACCATGCTCAGGTGCTCTGTACTATTAGTTATGAGCGAGCACTATCATGCTCAAGTGCTCGGTACTTGTAACAGACAGGTCTTACCCTTGAATGGGCTTGAATTGTATATGGATCTCAAGCATTTTTTCCAGAAGATCTTCTCATGTTTCCCCTTGACTTCTAAGATTCTCGGTACACAAGTTGTGCCTGTCCGAGCATCTGGCCTCGTTTCGAGTACTTAGGATCCGAGTATGGTAGTGCTCACTCATCACTATTAATAATCCATTTCTGCCCCTCTGTGATGTCTACCACCATTTTGTAATTCAGAAGGACTAGGAAAGACAGAAGCAGGGTCTACACAGTGCGATAAATAGATAGAACAAAGCGGTGATGGGCCCACCTCGTGTGGTTGTGAGAGGCACAACTCATGTAGAAGCTTAAAAAACGTCTACGGTATAAGAGATTAAAGACACTAAAGACTATCGAAGTAGTTCATGTTGCTTAAAGCTCAAAGAAGCTCAACATGTCAGAGTGAAGGACATGTGGTTTACCACCTTATTGTGTCACTTTGCAGTATTAATGGAAGCTGCATCTTGCGACCAACTTCCCGGGGTCACTCTGGTCCATCAGTGACAATAAATCATATCTAGCAGAAAATTGAGGCTGGGTTTAGAGTTTTACGCTGCTCCCTGTTAGTAGTCACTGGATACTATGTCCTTTATAATAAGGCTAATGTCATTTTGTGTTTCCCCTCAATGTCCTGTGGCTGGGACTTACCATGTACATTGGAGGCCTGTACCAAGGTCATCAGAGAATGGTTTCTAAAGGTGGGTTTCCATCTCCAGATACTACTGGGTAAGTGGAATATATCGTATGGAAATCTCTTTCCTTTCCAAGAAGAATTTCACGCAAATCCAATTTCTTGGGAATATTTGGCAAATTGTCATTTCAAAAGATCGGCTCATCTCTACTCAAAGTAACCACTCAAATTTTTTACCGTTGGAGTGGTGCTTCTAATCCAAGATCCCTGTTCTTAGTCCTATACTTACCTGCTGTCTTCACCTTCTATCTCCGCCGAACCCATTGGTCTTCAGCAGTTTGTGACCTGCCGGCTGCTCCAGTCTTTCATGGAGCGAGCTGAAGGTAACCCTTCAATGTAAGTCTATGAGGGCCTTGTTCTGGCTTAGTTCTTTCACTCATACACTTACATTGATAGCTAGTAACCGATACCTACTGTATGACGTCCGACATTCAGAAGTTGGGGTCAAAAAATGGGACCAAGTACCGATTGGTTGTCATAGCAGACGGGGGCCTTTTGAAGCCCTTTATGTGTGCCATGTCAGATCTCTAATAAAGAGTGGCTTCACAGGAGATCATTATTTTCATAATACACTATGGGGGGAGAAGATTAATAATTATTGAAGGGGGGTATATTTTAGACTCTGCAAATAGTGATCACTACATCGGGTGGGAGTTCAAATCACAGCATCTTTCTAATATCTATATTAATAATTATTTATCTTGATTATATTAATGGCTGCATGATTTTGCAGTAACTGTGGAGTTATTAACAGTAAATAAACAATTTTTGATTCATTTCTAACAGTATATAAGATAAGGCTTTGAGTTTTATGAAAGGGATTTTTAGTAGCCATATCTCGGAGATGCATCAAGGTCTACTTGAGACTTAAGGCCAAAAAATTGGTGACACCGCTGACCGGCCAGTGCTGTGTGCTTGTCCCTTGGGCAAAATATGCCAGTGTGGTGCTGGCCATGTGTGAGAGAAGTTATCAAAAATAAGACCTACCTTGAAAGTATATACTAACATGATTTTACAGGATTTTTGGAGTATGCTTGAAATATACAGTACAGACCAAAAGTTTGGACACACCTTCTCATCTCTAGAACAACTATTAAGAGGAGACTTTGTGCAGCAGGCCTTCATGCTAAAATAGCTGCTAGGAAACCACTGCTAAGGACAAGCAACAAGCAGAAGAGACTTGTTTGGGCTAAAGAACACAAGGAATGGACATTAGACCAGTGGAAATCTGTGCTTTGGTCTGATGAGTCCACATTTGAGATCTTTGGATCCAACCACCGTGTCTTTGTAGAAAAGGTGAACGGATGGACTCTACATGGCTGGTTCCCACCGTGAAGCATGGAGGAGGAGGTGTGATGGTGTGGGGGTGCTTTGCTGGTGACACTGTTGGGGATTTATTCAAAAATGAAGGCATACTGAACCAGCATGGCTACCACAGCGTCTTGCAGCAGCGTGCTATTCCATCCGGTTTGTGTTTAGTTGGACCATCATTTATTTTTCAACAGGACAATGACCCAAACACATCTCCAGGCTGTGTAAGGGCTATTTGACTAAGAAGGAGAGTGATGGGGTGCTACGCCAGATGACCTGGCCTCCACAGTCACCAGACCTGAACCCAATCGAGATGGTTTGGGGTGAGCTGAACCGCAGAGTGAAGGCAAAAGGGCCAACAAGTGCTAAGCATCTCTGGGAACTCCTTCAAGACTGTTGAAAAACCATTTCCGGTGACTACCTCTTGAAGCTCATCAAGAGAATGCCAAGAGTGTACAAAGCAGTAATCAAAGCAAAAGGTGGCTACTTTGAAGAACCTAGAATATAAGACATATTTTCAGTTGTTTCAAACTTTTTTAAGTATTTCATTCCACATGTTTTAATTCATAGTTTTTATGCCTTCAACGTGAATCTACAATTTTCAGAGTCCTGAAAATAAAGAAAACTCTTTGAATGAGGTGTGTCCAAACTTTTGGTCTGTACTGTAAGTCCTACTCCAAAACTAATCCCTAGTTACAGTCGGGGAGGGCGTGAAGGGAGTCAAACTGACATCACTGTCAGTCAAACACTGTCATCAGTGTTTTTCTGGTTTAGATAAAGAATGACATTACAAAGCTTCTCTCCTACTTTCAATTTTAAACACACACAGCACACAGATGGCACACACTCTGTACACTCATGCCATCCATGTGCTGTACGTGATTTTCATTGACCCATAGACTTGTATTGGCCCTTGTCATCTGCCAGGAAAAAAACAACAATTCTCTGTGTGGATAACATGGACACACGGTCCGTGTAAAAAACATGGACATGTGAGTAGCCCCATAGGTTATAATGGAATTATGTGGTATACGTGAAAAAAAAACAAAAACGGATGTCACACATACCGGAAACACGGACATCTGAAGAAGGACTAAGAGGCATTTTTGTCACAGGCTATATACTGATGGAACAGGGGCTCCTATCCTGGCCCTCAGACTCGAGACCCTGCACTGTCCCTTATCTCGAAGGTAGGCTTAATGGTAGTCAGGTCCAAGCCCCCAGGATGTCCCTAACACCTGTCCAAGCTCTGATCTTATTCCCCCCATCGCGGGAACAGGCCAAAAACCCAGTAGCAACACCCCACTGAAAAGACATGGAAAAGGGAGAACAAAACTTTGTACACACTCCACTCGAACACAAAGAGGGGACAATATGTGTATAGCGAAATAAAGAAAAGGGTAGGGAATAAACTCACAACAGGGAAACGTTCACATCATGCGTAATAGCAACTGTAGTTCACCATGAGCTAAATAACCACTAAAACACGGGTTCAAGAGACCAGCTGTGGATGATAATTAGCAACCTGGTTCTCAGAAGAGTTGCACACTGCTCCAAAAAGGATTAACTCCTGCATGGTCGGGATCAGTGAAACAACTCAGCTGATGCCCAGCGAAGCTGAGCACTTAAGAGAGACCAGGTTGCCTTTTGGACTCTGCAATATGAACAGAGTCCGGCACAGTAGTCATAATCCGCGTGAGTGGACCCAGACAGCACATGACAATTTTAGATTAATTAAATGCTTTTAAAGAATATAATAACTCGTTGACAGAAAATGCACTTAAAAATGTACAGAATGCAATGTTATGCGCTTGTAATTGTAAACTAAAATTGACATATAAAGAAAAGAAAATTATTCGACCGATAATATGTTATCAATGACAGGGTTCAAACACTGAAGCTGTCATACGGAGGAGCAAAACAATTCACCTCTCCCACAAACTGATTTTTAGAGCTTTGTTATTTTAAGTTTTTTAATCTAAAATGTTGCAATCCAAGTCGATTAAAAAAAAAAAAATATTGGACGATAGTTAAAAATACATTTTTAAAAAATTAGAAATAGGGAAAAAATTAATTCATTACACTCCGATTTGATTGTTGATATCAACTGATATTTCTTTTAAAAGTTGTGAAAGTTTGTCCCAACAAAACAAAAGTTTCCCTTTGGAAATCTCACTCTTGATGCTTGGTATAAAGTTTTTCCAGTATTTTTGCATTGAAAATTGACGTAAACAGTTCATAAATTAGTCTAAAACTTAGACATATAGAAGCCGAGCCTGTTTTTGAGCTTTAAAAATGTAAAAAAAGAAAACATTCTGCATTCTTTCAGGAGAGAAAAACTAAAAATCCTCCAGATTTGTGTGCACTTTTGTGACAAAATCCTGGCATACTTTTAATTTTATAGAAATTGACACAATATGAAAAACCTCCTAGATGATCTAAAAAGAACTTTTTTTATGTTTTGAACTCCACCTTCTTCTAACCTTCCCCAAAAAAGTCAAACCTCACCTGTGTGCTCTCTTTAATACTGAATCCACCATAACAATACTGGTAGAATCCAGGCACACTAACTCCCAGCAGTAACATCTTGGATATCATGCCCTTCTACCATTTATTCTTTTTTTTCCCCCCTTACTATTGGAATCTTGGCTTAACGTCTTAAAAACCAGTTCCTCTGCCGGAGATTTTTATGATTTCCTCTTACAGATGCTAACAATAGACAAGGTACGTTCTCATTTCATAGTGATGTTTCTGTAACTGCAGTGTTCTGATATTTCTAAATATGAACATTCCGCTCAGTGGTGACAAAACATTTTTTGTTCCTGCTGTCATAGTTTTTCTCTATTAGATGGGATAAGTATTTGCACCAAGTTTACAAGTCAGATTTAGAGGTGAGTGAATGGTTTGGAATTTGAATTTGTCATGAATGTTTCCCCCAAAATTTGATTCATGGTATATCAATTCTTTGCAAATTGAAAGTACTCCAATACCTCCAACTGTCTTGAAAAGACACGTGTAAGGCTGCTTTCACACATCAGTATTTTGGCATCAGGCACAATCCGGCGAAAAACGGATAAAACGGATATGGTGCCGAATCCATTTTTTACTCATTGAATTGTACAAGCTGGATTGTGCCTGATGCCCTTGCATTGCATCCATCGTGCACCGGATCCGGCGAAATTTACGTGTCGAGCTGCCGGAAAGGACGCAGCATGCAATGATTTTTGGCAGCGGCAAAAAAACGGACCGCGCCGCATCAAGTACAATGAAAGCCGGACGGGTGCCGGATCCGTTGTAATGCGGCATACAATGCATTACAGCAACTGATTCTGTTTTTTTTCTACTGAGCATGCTCAGTAGCATGCAATGGATCCATCCAAAAACTGAAGGAACTGATGGAAAAAACTGATGCAACTGATCTGTTTTTTTGCCTGATCCATTGCATCAGTTTTTACACCGGATTGTGCCTGATGCCAAAAAACTGATGTGTGAAAGCAGCCTTAGGCGGGCTTTACACGTTGCGACATAGCTACCGATATATCGTCAGGCTCACTTCGTTAGTGACGCACATCCGGCACCGGTAGCAACATCGCAACGTGTAAATCCTAGGTGCAACGATGAACGAGCGCAAAAGCGTAAAAAAAATTGCTGATCTGTGTCACGTCGTTCATTTCCATAATGTGTTACTGCTACAGGTACAATGTTGTTTGTCGTTCCTGCGGCACCACACATCGCTGTGTGTGAAACCGCAGGAACGACAAACATCACCTTACCTGCATCAACCGGCAATGTAGAAGGAAGGAGGTTGACGGGATTTTATGTCCCGCTCATCTCCGCCCCTCCGCTTCTATTGGCCGGCCGCTTAGTGACGTCGCGGTGACAACGAACGCACCTCCCCCTTGAAGGAAGGATTGTTCGCCGGTCACAGCGACATCGCCGTCCAGGTATGTGCATGTGAAGATGCCGTAGCGATAATGTTCGCTACGGCACCAAGCACCACATATCGCATGTGCGACGGGGGCGGGTGCTATCGCGCTTGACATCGCTAGCAATCGCTAGCGATGTCGCAGCGTGTAAAGCCCGTCTTACACTCTGAGGTCTCCTAGGACTGGGTTGACCCCATTGAAGTTATTTAATTCAAATATAGCCTTACTAATATCAAAATTAGAGATGAGCGAACCTGAGGTTCAAGGTTGGGGTTCGAAAACCGAGCACCAAAAAAACAAGGTTTGAGTTTGAAGTTTGAGCAAGGGACGAGTACGAACCACTCAAGCTGATCACGCTGATTTTACCCCGAATGTGAGCTGATCAAACACTGCATGCAGGTCGCACAGGGCTGTGTATCACTCGTCAGTCGTTCGAACCTCAAATCCAAACCTTGTTTTTTTGGTGCTCGGTTTCCGAACCCAAGCCTTGGTTTTTTGCTGCTCGGTTTCTGGACCCGAACCTTGGTTTTTTTGGTGCACAGTTTTCAAACCCAAACCTTGTTTGTTTGGTGCTCGGTTTCCAAACCTTGAACCCCAAGTTTACTCATCGCTAATCAAAATGTCCTTACCTTACATGGTTAGGGGTAAACAGTTGGTTACTGGAGGTAAAGAACATCCTGTTCCTCATACATTCAAATTTATTTATCTCAGTTATATAGCGCTATTAATTCCGCAGCGCTTTACAGACACGATCATTGTCCCCATTGGTGCTCACAATCTAATCTCCCTTCCATTATGACATTGGAGTGTGGTAGGAAACCAAAGGAAACACACACAATACAGAGAGAACATTCAATCTCCTCGCAGATGTTGTCTTTGGTGGGATTTGAAGGCAGGGTCCAAGCGTAGCTAACCATGAGCCAAGCATTAACCTTCTTCACTTCTGTGCTGTCACACACTATCTGTAAAGTTTCTTCAGTTTATAGATTTATTTACCTATCTATGGCTCAGCTGAGATTCCTTCCCCTATCTTAATTTACCAAAAAATGTCTAATGCAAAAAAAAAATACTTCTTCCTTTATTTAGGTTATAATAGTCACTACTGATTGTTTTTTTTTATCACACCATAGTATAGCCAATGAAGACCCGTCAGCACTCCTTTAAAATTAATAATGAAACTTCTTTTAAGGCTCCACACCAGCAGTTTTTTTTCAGACCTGGAGGTGTGCTCTAAATATTAGTCCCCCGCCCAGGGTATTATACTCACCTGCACTTATACACACGTCTTCATCCGTTCTCGGCGCCGCTCCAATCCCGTCATGCCATCTTGTGCCCATAATTTCTGACTGTCCGGAAGTCAGAAGTTACATCACAAGAACCCAGTGCAACTCTATGAGGGCCAGAATGACTCCAGAAGGAGGCTCTCATAGAGTTACATTGTTTGACCTACGACGTGCTCCACAAAACACTGTAGATGCTGGCAGATCAAAAATTGCCAGAAGTGATCTGTTTATGGCTGGCTGCATGTGGGTAGAGACCCAAACTGCCCAATCAGTGACTTCAATTGTGGTTGAGGTCAAGTCCAGGTCCCAAACCAAACTTTTTCAAAAGTCCATCTGAACCCACCGAACCGGTACGCTCATCTCTAATCATGAGTTATCTGTGAATATAAGCTTTGTAGTTTCTTTAATCTTAGACCATGCTGAGATCATTTTTAAATGACAAAAGTGGTTGACAACCCTGTTAACAAGTCCTTTAATTTAAAGTATTTTTCGTTTTATAAAAGACACCAGATTATAAGATGCACCCCATATTTAGAGATAAAAAAGAATAAGAAAGGGGGTCCGTCTTATACTCTGGTGATGTTTTACTGGAGGGTGATGGCAGCGGTGGTGGAGCAGGGTCACAGGAGGCAGGGAAGGTGCTGGCGGCTGTGCTGCGCCAGGGGCTGTTGTGCTTGCAGGCGGTGCAAACGGTTGTGCTGGCTGTGGAGGCTGTGCTGGCTGTGTGGAGCAGGGCAGTGTGTCAAGTGTCCCAGATGCTCTGCTGGCGGTGCGGTCTTCAAAGAAATGGCATCCGGAATTGGCGCCTGCGCAGATTGAGCTCTCGGATCAATGACAAGCTGAGATCTCCTCTGCGCATGCGCCACCTCCGAGTGTCATTTTCCTTAAGCCCGCTGCTGGGAGATCAATGGGCCAGAGGTAGCATGTGCACAGATGAGATCTTGAGCCGAGAGCTCCATCTGCGCACGCGCCGACGCCGGGAGCCATTGTTTAAAGCCCTCACCGCCCGCAGCCCCAGCCGTCACCACTTCAGACCCTGTCCAGCTGCCGTAGCCAGTGCCCAACCGCCACAGCCTGTGCACAGCTGTCGCAGCCCCATCCCAGCCGCCGCAGCCCGTGCACAGCTTCTGAAGCCCATGCACAGCCACCGCAGAGCCATTCCAGCTGCCGCAGCCCGTGTTCAGCTGCAGGAGCCCGTGCACAGCTGCCGCAGACTCTGACCAGCCGCCACAGACCCTGAACAACCACCACAGACCCTGACCAGCCGCCGCAGATCCTGAGCAGCAGCCGCAGACCCTGAACAACCACCACAGACCCTGAACAGCCGCCACAGACCCTGAACAGCAGCTGCAGCATTGCCCATGCCTCCTGCTACCCCTCTTCACCACTTCCTCGGTAATCTACATGCGGATTATAAGACGCACCCCTGACTCTCCTCCCAAATTTTTGGGAAGAAAAGTTTGTCTTATAATCCAAAAAATACGGTAAATTATATATTTATTTTATACTACAAAGTTTATTACAAGGGATGATCGAATACTGCAAATATTTGGCAACGCCCATATTTGCCGAATCGGTCGCCGCTATTCGACTATTTGCGAATACTCGATGCGCAATGTAAGTCTATGAGAAACCCGAATAGTTGTCGAATAGCAACTATTCGGGCTTCCCATAGACTTACATTGCGCATCGAATATTCGCATAGCGGCGACCTATTCGCGAAGCCGAATATTGCCGAATATTTGTGATATTCGATCATCCCTATTTATTACGTTTACATGATGTCTGATGGAAGTACTGGAAAACCTTTCTTTTTAATAAAACAATACTGGTGTTAAATACATAGAAATAAAAACTTTTCCACTCTATCGCTCTTCTTCCTTCATATAATACTGCCATGAATATTAATTGACCTTTTCTGTATCTTTGATCCATGGATCCCTTTAATTTTTGATTTACAGCTCATCCAGTTTAGAATATTCGCTGTTTTCCTCGTCACTGTAAGCCATTGCACTCAGGAAAATCGCAATTGCTTAGAAGTTACAATTCTGTTAGATCATGATGATTGAACCGCGAGTTCAGCAAAAGAGATGTTTTCTTTTGTGCTTTTATAGTTAACATCTAAATATGGCATAATAAAATTTAGAAATAAAATTTCTCGGTTATATTCGGCAGTTCCTTAGACAATGAATGGCGCAAAAGTGTGTATACCTAATTCTTACTTTATACAGATACTTTAACAAACTCCAATTCCTAAAGAATTCGTATGAAGAGTGGTCTGTCATTAAAAGTCTGAAAGGTCTTTTTTATACCTAAGGATATAGCATTTTTAGCATACAATACATTAACAAGATCCCAATGCAGAAAGATATCTTGAAGCAAATAGCTAGAAATCCCAAACCAGTGGCAATAACCTGTATGTAAACAGTGTTGTTGACCAAAAATATATGTAAAACATATAGTTTAAAAAAAGAGGAAACACATAAAAAAGATATGTTGCACTTGCTAAATTTTAACAATTCTTTAATATGTATCAAACACAAAAATATTTAATAATGTGGACACCCCATTAGAACCTGTTTCCTAAGCCAAAATCTAGAATCGGGATACTGTCACATGGAGATTTTCAAAAGCATTGCAGACTGTCATGGCGGCGTCAGAGCTGTGGAGACTACAGATTTTGGCACTGTGCTTGCTAAGTTCCCTGATACCTGTGATTACTGCAGGCTGACTCGGGTGTTGACCCACAGACTTGTAGTTCATTGGCAGGCTAACAAGATTTAATCTCTGCTGGTCTACTTGTTAGTCTCCTTTGATCACATGCTATAGGGGAGCCAGTCACATTCGCTCCCCTACTATACATGCTGGCTGTACACTTCCTTAAATGCCAGCTATAGCTTTTCTATACTGGTCTGGTGAGGTACTGTGATCCAGACTAAGGGGTACTTTGCACGCTGCGACATCGCTAGCCGATGCCGGGCGCGATAGCCCCCGCCCCCGTCGCAAATGCGATTTGTAATGCGAGCTGCCGTAGCGAACATTATCGTTACGGCAGCTTCACACGCACTTACGTGGTCGGTGACGTCGCTGTGACTGCCGAAGAATCCCTCCTTCAAGGGGGAGGTGCGTTCGGCATCACACCAATGTCACCGTGACGTCACTAAGCGGCCAGCCAATAGCAGCAGAGGGGTGGAGATGAGCGGAATGTAAACATCCCGCCCACCTTCTCCCTTCCACATTGCCGGTGGACGCCGGACGCAGGTAGGAGATGTTTGTCGCTCCTGCGGCTTCACACACAGGGATGTGTGCAGCTGCAGGAGCGACAAACAACATCGTACCTGTGGTCGCACCGACATTATGAAAATGAACGACGTGACACAGATCACCGATTTTTGACTTTCACGCTCGTTCATCTTCTCTCCTAGGCTTTACATGTTGCGACATCGTTACCGGCGCCGGATATGCGTTACTTTCGATTTGACCCCGACGAAATCGCAGGTGTGATGTCGCAACGTGCAAAGTACCCCTTACTAGTGATTGTAGCACTGCATTGCTGTGAGTGGCTACAATGTTAACCCTTGTTATTCTTTTGTTGCTGCTGTGCTTCTTTTGCTTTTCGCCTTAGTTTCCTACTGTTTGTTCCTGTGAGTTTGCAGTTTGTCTGAATTTTGGTTTTTCCTTTTCTGTCTTAATCTTTGCCATAAAATGCCTGCCTCTTCCTTCCCTTTTAGCAATCCTAAAAGTCAAAAGTGACCCTTTAATGAGCCTCGTCATATGACTTAGGATTTATGCCAGATCAGAACCTCAATTTGCAGACACGGTGTTTCGGGATGATTGTCCCTCATCAGTGCGAAGTATGAGATCTGATCTGGTTGTATGAGAGCTAAGACGTAGTCTAAAGGGAAAGCTATTTTCCTTGCGGAGACTGACACACTATTCCAGCATGCCAGTGGTGAGGAGACTTTATGCCACAATCCTTCCCTGGGAAATATGAAAATTGTCTCTTCAGTGAGGAAGTAGTCGAACCCTAGTGCCTACTATCGGAGATAGCAATCCTAAAACACAAACATGACCCTTTAACAAGCCTTGTCATATGACTTAGGATTTATGCAAGATCAGATCCTTGCGGAGACTGACACGCCATTCCAGCATGACAGTGGGGAGGAGCATTGCAACTTAAAGTCTCCTCACCACTGGCATGCTGGAATGGTGTTTTAGTCTCCACAAGGAGAATAGCTTTCCCTTTAGACCCCGTCTTAGCCGCCTTAGCAATCTTAAAAGTTAAAAGTGACCCTTTAACAAGCCTTGTCATATAACTTAGGATTTATGCCAGATCAGAATCTCAATTTGCAGATACGGTATTTCAGGATGGTTGTCCCTTATCAGTGCAAAGTGTGAGATATGGTCTGGCTGTATGAGTGCTAACACAGGGTCTAAAGGGAAAGCTATTCTCCTTGCGGAGACTGACACACTATTCCAGCATGCCAGTGGCGAGGAGCATTGCGGCTTAAAGTCTCCTCACCACTGGCATGCTGGAATGGTGTGTCAGTCTCTGCAAGGTTCTGATCTGGCATAAATCCTTAAGGGCACTTTATACGCAGTGATATCGCTATTGATATTGCTAGCGAGCGTACCCGCCCCCGTCGGTTGTGCATCACGGGCAAATCACTGCCCGTGGCGCACAACATCGCTTACACCCGTCTCACATACTTAAATGCTTAGCAATGTCGCTGTGGCCGGCAAACTGCCTCCTTTATAAGGGGGCGGTTCGAGCGGCGTCACTAAGTGGCCTCCCAATAGAAGTGGAGAGACGGAGATGAGCGGGACGAACATCCCGCCCACCTCCTTCCTTCCTCATTGCGGGCGGCCGCAGGAACGGTGATGTTCCTCATTCCTGGGGTGTCACACGTAGCGATATGTGGTGCCGCCGGAATGACGAACAACCTGCGTCCTACAACAGCAACGATAATTGGGAAAGGAACGACGCGTCAACGATCAACGATTAGTTGAGTAATTTTGATCGTTAACGGTCGTTCCTGCGTTTCACACGCAACAACGTCGCTAACAAGGCCGGATGTGCGTCACGAATTCCGTAACCCCAACGACATCTCGTTAGCGATGTCATTGCATGTAAAGCACCCTTTAATCATATGACAAGGCTCGTTAAAGGGTCACTTTTGACTTTTAGGTTTGCTACCTCCAGTAAGTGGCACTAGAGTTTGTCTACTTCTTATTGAATTTGTTGCATCTTTTTCTTGCAAACCCCTCTTTAAGTCTTTATGAATCGAGCCCTAGAAGTTCAGTTTCTAGATTTCAGTACAATGCTATCATGGTTTTTTCATTTAGAAAAGTTAACATTTACTTTACACTGAATGTCCCCATATGTTGGGATTCACGGAGTTCATCAGAGTTTCGCCGTGCGTAATGGAATTTTTCTGTTTCCTTCATTTGTCATGCAGTGTTTTAATGAATCGTAATTAGAATGTTTAAGTAAACTTTGCAGACTTGCTTTCGTTGGCAATGCTTTCTAAACTCGATGCTATTTCTTTGGCTCTTTCATTGAAGTATAATCCAATTTCTTTCACTTGAAGCGTCATATGATATTTTGTACAGCAGACCTCCTACTGTCATTCAGCTCTTATCCACAATACAGAACACACTTCAAAGCTTTCATAGAACAATATGTTTCCTTACAGAATATGAAGGGCAAGACCTGCGCAGAAATGAAATCCTCACCAAACTAAATTCTGCACTAAACCTTCTCTCCTTAGGGGTTCTGAGCCACAAACTGAATGGAGATCATTAAAATAAACCATGATATTGAATTTAATACATAATAAATTATGTTACTTTATATGTTATTTAAATACAAATACACTGAAGTGGCAGACATGGTAACGACTTGACCCTTAAAGGGATATATTCAATGGTGTATCAAGTCTAATGGGGCTTGGCGCAAAAATTGAACGTGAACCCCCACCTGCATGGGGGTCAGATGTATGGGCTTTTGTAGCATTCTAAATATAATAAAGACATATGTGTTGCCTTCCTCCCCCCATTATGTAGTAATGCCCCACATCCTGTATTAATGTCTCCCATTCTGAGCCCCTTCTAGGTAAGTATGTTGACCATTCTGGGCTCCTTCCAGGTATATATGTCTCCCATTTTTGTCCCCTCCCTGGTATATATGTCCCCCATTCTTGAATTCTTCCTAGTATAAATGTGACGCCCTGGACTAGTCAGGTCGTCACAGGGTTCTGCACAATCTTTCTCTTCCCGTGCAGAGCTCGACCCCCCCATGGTTCTGGGAACCTAACCTGCAGTACTGCCTCCACCAGCATTCACAAATCCTAGTGACACCCTGCACCACACCTGCCAGGCACACCAGTGGGCTGCTTAAGCGGAATAGGGCTGCCCACCTAGGGGTCAGGCAGTGTGGTGGGAGGTGACAGAGTAGAGCAGTGCTGACCCTCGAGCTGTGAGGAGCTCAGAGGGAGCTGGGAGCTCCCAGAGGAGAGGAATCATAGGTAGCAGACAGTGGTTTGGACCTGAAGGAGTCGATTGAGGCTAGTTGCCCAGGACCGGTCTTGGTGGACGGTCAGCATCCTAGGCCTAATCACCGGTCCATTAACCTGCGGAGGACAGGACCTCTATGGCCTGTTCCCACCAGCTCAAAAATCAGGGCACTAGTGCAACGAGGGGGATAGGGCTTTCCAAACAAGTGGCCCACTAAAATCCCAAGCGTGAGCCCTTGAGAGCAAGCGCCTCTACTTAGCCACAGTGGGGAGCGGGGCCTAGAAAGCTCCAGGCTGACGGACCACAAGAGAACATCTAAATTGTTGGTGCCAGGAGAGAGGTCACAGACCACTAAGCAGTCCTGCAGGGGATGGAACCCGGACAAGCTTCCCCCAGGAGACAGCAGCAGTCAGAGACTTGGTTCACCCGGTTGTCAGCGTTTGCATATTTGCTGAGTGAGTACCAATTGATCCCTGCAACCAGCAACCCAGCGCCTCCCCTGCACCCCGCACCATTATCCTGAGTCCCCTACCCTTGGAGGGCCACGTCACCTGGCTGCCCCCTTCCATCACCCTGGGTACTCCCAACGGCAGCGGCGGTATTCCCAGTTATTGTGCAACACGGGTGGCGTCACGAACTCTACACATCCCCTGTAAATACTCCCCTTCTTCATTTTGGAGAGTGGCCCCTGGCCCCCGGGTCCGGAGAGCCACGAGCAATCACGCCCGGATCCGAGCGGTTCGACCGCTGCAGGGGCGGCACATATACGTTCACCATCCTGGGCTCCTTCCAGATATATATGTCCCCCCTCTTTGTCCCCTCCTCGGTAAAACTGTCCCCAATTTCTTCTATCCTTTTTAGTATATATGTCCACCATCCTGGGATCCTTCCTTGGATATATACTGCTAAAAAATAACGGGAACACTTAAACAAGGATTTTGTATTTTGGTGTTCCCTTTATTTTTTCAGCAGTATGTGTTGACCATCTTGACATATATGTCCCCCATCCTGCGATCTTTCCTGTTATATATGTCCACCATCCTGGCATACATGACCCCCATCCTAGGATCCTTTCCGGTATATATTTCCACAATCCTGTCATATATGTCCCCCATCCTGGGATCCTTCCTAGTAGATATGTTCAGTCCACCATCCTGGCATATATGCCCCCCATATAGGCATCCTTCCTGGTATCTTTGTCCCCCAATATCAGCCCCTTCCTAGTATATACTACTAACAAAAAGTGAAAGGTATTTGGCTTTTGGCTGAAATTTATGTAAAACGCAAAAAGTTCATGATGATATTTTATTATGAAAGTCGGGCATTTAACATTAGAAGTCCCATAAATTTCGAGCTCCATAGGGTTCCAATGGTAGAAATGTTAAATGACCTCTCTCTGGGACTTCTAGTGTTAAGTAGAAGCAGCAATGGTGATTTTCTCATCTCAAGCAATTTATTGAAACAAAAGCCAACACTTGTGGTGGGTATACCCCTACAAAAATGTCAATGTCTCAATAACTTGTGATGTGTGATGACAATGATGTCTCCTGCTGGTCACAAGTGGAGTTATTGTCTGCAGAGGCATGGCATCCAACTCTTCTTGAAGGGTGGCTCTTAAGTAATTGAGGTTCTGGGGTACAGAGTTTCAGCCTCTACATGATGACTCAACTGATCCCATAGGTTTTCTATGGGATTCAGGTCTGGAGAAAGTGCAGCCGCTCAATTTGAGGTCCCCCAATCTCCAGCAGCCGTTCCTTAATTATGCAACCTCAATGTATTGGAGCATTGTCGTAAATGAAGATGAAGTTTGGCCGATGTTGTTCAGAAGCACAATCACTGAATTAATGATGTTATTCCAGTAGTTGGGGCTGTTACTGTACCATTCACAAAGTACAGGGCAGTTCTGTATTGACTAGACTCATCTGCCCACACTGTAACACCACCACCAACTAAGGCTCATTTGGTGACAACAGGGGCAGATGCATAGCGCTCTCCCTGATGTCTACAACATAGTTGGCGGCCATCATTTTTGCTCAGCATGAATCAAGTTTCATCAGTAAACAGCACTGACGGACACAGCTCCAGCATATATGCTCCATGGTCCATGCAAGACAATAATGTCTGTGTCTGGTGGAGTGATCAGGTACTCTTGCAGGTCGTCTAGAACACAGAGCATGGTGATGTACAGTGCCTACAAGTAGTATTCAACCCCCTGCAGATTTAGCAGGTTTGATAAGATGCAAATAAGTTAGAGCCTGCAAACTTCAAACAAGAGCAGGATTTATTAACAGATGCATAAATCTTACAAACCAACAAGTTATGTTGCTCAGTTAAATTTTAATAAATTTTCAACATAAAAGTGTGGGTCAATTATTATTCAACCCCTAGGTTTAATATTTTGTGGAATAACCCTTGTTTGCAATTACAGCTAATAATCGTCTTTTATAAGACCTGATCAGGCCGGCACAGGTCTCTGGAGTTATCTTGGCCCACTGCTCCATGCAGATCTTCTCCAAGTTATCTAGGTTCTTTGCATGTCTCAAGTGGACTTTAATCTTGAGCTCCTTCCACAAGTTTTCAATTGGGTTAAGGTCAGGAGACTGACTAGGCCACTGCAACACCTTGATTTTTTCCCTCTTGAACCAGGCCTTGGTTTTCTTGGCTGTGTGCTTTGGGTCGTTGTCTTGTTGGAAGATGAAATGACGACCCATCTTAAGATCCTTGATGGAGGAGCGGAGGTTTTTGGCCAAAATCTCCAGGTAGGCCGTGCTATCCATCTTCCCATGGATGCGGACCAGATGGCCAGGCCCCTTGGCTGAGAAACAGCCCCACAGCATGATGCTGCCACCACCATGCTTGACTGTAGGGATGGTATTCTTGGGGTCGTATGCAGTGCCATCCAGTCTCCAAACGTCACGTGTGTGGTTGGCACCAAAGATCTCGATCTTGGTCTCATCAGACCAGAGAACCTTGAACCAGTCTGTCTCAGAGTCCTCCAAGTGATCATGAGCAAACTGTAGACGAGCCGTAACATGACGCTTTGAAAGTAAAGGTACCTTACGGGCTCGTCTGGAACGGAGACCATTGCGGTGGAGTACGTTACTTATGGTATTGACTGAAACCAATGTCCCCACTGCCATGAGATCTTCCTGGAGCTCCTTCCTTGTTGTCCTTGGGTTAGCCTTGACTCTTCGGACAAGCCTGGCCTCGGCACGGGTGGAAACTTTCAAAGGCTGTCCAGGCCGTGGAAGGCTAACAGTAGTTCCATAAGCCTTCCACTTCCGGATGATGCTCCCAACAGTGGAGACAGGTAGGCCCAACTCCTTGGAATGGGTTTTGTACCCCTTGCCAGCCTTTTGACCCTTCCACGATCTTGTCTCTGATGGCCTTGGAATGCTCCTTTGTCTTTCCCTTGTTGACCATGTATGAGTGCTGTTCACAAGTTTTGGGAGGGTCTTAATTAGTCAGAAAAGGCTGGAAAAAGAGATAATTAATCCAAACATGTGAAGCTCATTGTTCTTTGTGCCTGAAATATTTCTTAATACTTTAGGGGAACCAAACAGAATTCTTGTGGTTTGAGGGGTTGAATAATAAATGACCCTCTGAATAAACTTTTCACAATTTAAAAAAAAAAATAAAAAAAGAAATAACATTCTTTTTTGCTGCAGTGCATTTCACACTTCCAGGCTGATCTACAGTCCAAATGTCACAATGCCAAGTTAATTCCGAATGTGTAAACCTGCTAAATCTGCAGGGGGTTGAATACTACTTGTAGGCACTGTAAACAGTTTGAAATGGTCAGGCATGACACTTTGGTGCCTCTCACCTCCCTTAAATGTGTCTGGAGTTATGTGACATTCATCATCCGGTTTCGAAGGGCATTGTTCACAATGAAGTGGTCATCAGTATTGGATGTGGCCAAAGAGCATCATCTTTGCCTTTCTGTGACTCTTCCAGTCTCTTGGTATCTCTGTACAACCTGCTGATGACACTCTGTGTCACTCAAAGCTAGTGGCCACATCCATTTGAGAACATTCTGCTTGAAGTATCGCAATGACACAATGGCGAGGTACTGTTGATCAATTGTTAGGTGTCGTCTTGTGAACAGCAACGACTTTACTTATTTGAGGTCAACAAAATTCAACTCACCCTTCGAAATTTCATTATTTAAAACCAAAACCCTACTGAAAACAATACTGTACGACTAACAAAAGTATTGTCTTTTTAAGAACTGTAGCTAAGAGTATAAAAAGTAGTTGAATACTAGAGGTTCTATGATACAGAAGTTTGCATCTATTTCTATATTAAGATGAACAGTAAACAGTGAAAATTCATCCAGATTAGTCTACAGACCGAATGCGCCATGCTGATCTAACGGAATCATTAGCCTTTTAATTGTCCAAATGACATTGCAACGGTCAATTGATTGCAGGCACTTCTTGCTGCCCATATAAAATATATCAATAATATGTAACTTGCTGTAAACAATGAGTCTTTAACTTGCTAAGAACTAAAATCTTTGTAATGAGAGACAGAAGAATTGATTCTAAAGGTCTGAGACTCACAGACATTCCGAGTGCTTTCTGCTTGGCAAAACAAAGAGAGAAATATATTAAAGAGTTTATCATTATCAGAATTCACCTTGTCACTTGTCATAGTTATATTTTGTCCAGTGTAGATATTGTGGAAGTGGGGGTCGGGGCTGTAGTTACAAATGAGGGGGGTCTTCTGCTTCTGCTCACGAGTCCTCTTTCGATGGTCCACTCTCCAGCCACCTCTGTAGAGCAATGGGGAAAGGGATTGGTCGCAGTGTTCCCGGTGGAGTCTGTGGTCTCTGTGTGCAAGTCATACCTGTGTTTATGCTCTCATGCAGACCAGTATTTTTCCACCGGAGATTCACAGACACAGTTTTTGGTTTCGTTTACTAACATTTACTCACGGTATTTCTGTCACATCATCACAGTGGGCACAAGACCTGAACATTTTCAGTACTGTACATTTGACTTCAAAACACACAGGCTGCTCCATAGTTCCTGGTACTACTGTTGTTGTTTGCACATCTTCCTCTTCACTGTCTGATACCCCAGTTGTACTCAATAAAGTCATATAGTCTAGCAAGCCTTATGGTCTTGTCCCACTCACAGGGACCCACTCAGTATGATGGTGATTGTCAGAAATCGGACACAGCTCGTCTACCAGTGATTTCCCACCAACCTGTTCACCCAAATCAATGCCAAAGCTCCACTCCAGGACTAGTACGGTCACTCGCAACCCGGGAAACTAGAATTCAGGCCTAGTACTCACTACTGCAGGATAAAGGTGACCCTCTTCCCGCACTCACTGGAATCATTCCCAAGTGACCCGAATTCCCTGGAATGACCCTGAGGATCAGGTAAAAATTAACTTTGCCACAGACGCCTACTTTCTTCGGCCTAAGGTATGGAATGGAATGGAGGCCGCCCGTATGATGACAGGTTGAAAAAGTTAGATATGTTTAGCTTAGAAAAAAGACGTCTCAGAGGAGATCTCATTTATATGTATAAATACATGTGTGGTCAATATAAAGGACTGGCACACGACTTATTTCTTCCAAAGACAATACTAAGGACCAGGGGGCAGTCACTGCGAGGGGAAGAAAAGCGATTCCGGTAGCTAAATAGGAAAGGGTTCTTTACAGTTAGAGCAGTCAGACTGTGGAATGCCGACCACAAGAGGTAGTAATGGCAGATACTATAACAGCTTTTATATCAGGGCTGGAGGATTTCCTCACTACACACAACATTGTTGGTTATACAGTCAGGGCCAGAAATATTTGGACAGTGACAAAAGTTTTGTTATTTTAGCTGTTTACAAAAACATGTTCAGAAATACAATTATATATATAATATGGGCTGAAAGTGCACACTCCCAGCTGCAATATGAGAGTTTTCACATCCAAATCGGAGAAAGGGTTTAGGAATCATAGCTCTGTAATGCATAGCCTCCTCTTTTTCAAGGGACCAAAAGTAATTGGACAAGGGACTCTAAGGGCTGCAATTAACCCTGAAGGCGTCTCCCTCGTTAACCTGTAATCAATGAAGTAGTTAAAAGGTCTGGGGTTGATTACAGGTGTGTGGTTTTGCATTTGGAAGCTGTTGCTGTGACCAGACAACATGCGGTCTAAGGAACTCTCAATTGAGGTGAAGCAGAACATCCTGAGGCTGAAAAAAAAGAAAAAATCCATCAGAGAGATAGCAGACATGCTTGGAGTAGCAAAATCAACAGTCGGGTACATTCTGAGAAAAAAGGAATTGACTGGTGAGCTTGGGAACTCAAAAAGGCCTGGGCGTCCACGGATGACAACAGTGGTGGATGATCGCCGCATACTTTCTTTGGTGAAGAAGAACCCGTTCACAACATCAACTGAAGTCCAGAACACTCTCAGTGAAGTAGGTGTATCTGTCTCTAAGTCAACAGTAAAGAGAAGACTCCATGAAAGTAAATACAAAGGGTTCACATCTAGATGCAAACCATTCATCAATTCCAAAAATAGACAGGCCAGAGTTAAATTTGCTGAAAAACACCTCATGAAGCCAGCTCAGTTCTGGAAAAGTATTCTATGGACAGATGAGACCAAGATCAACCTGTACCAGAATGATGGGAAGAAAAAAGTTTGGAGAAGAAAGGGAACGGCACATGATCCAAGGCACACCACATCCTCTGTAAAACATGGTGGAGGCAACGTGATGGCATGGGCATGCATGGCTTTCAATGGCACTGGGTCACTTGTGTTTATTGATGACATAACAGCAGACAAGAGTAGCCGGATGAATTCTGAAGTGTACCGGGATATACTTTCAGCCCAGATTCAGCCAAATAACGCAAAGTTGATCGGACGGCGCTTCATAGTACAGATGGACAATGACCCCAAGCATACAGCCAAAGCTACCCAGGAGTTCATGAGTGCAAAAAAGTGGAACATTCTGCAGTGGCCAAGTCAATCACCAGATCTTAACCCAATTGAGCATGCATTTCACTTGCTCAAATCCAGACTTAAGACGGAAAGACCCACAAACAAGCAAGACCTGAAGGCTGCGGCTGTAAAGGCCTGGCAAAGCATTAAGAAGGAGGAAACCCAGCGTTTGGTGATGTCCATGGGTTCCAGACTTAAGGCAGTGATTGCCTCCAAAGGATTCGCAACAAAATATTGAAAATAAAAATATTTTGTTTGGGTTTGGTTTATTTGTCCAATTACTTTTGACCTCCTAAAATGTGGAGTGTTTGTAAAGAAATGTGACAATTCCTACAATTTCTATCAGATATTTTTGTTCAAACCTTCAAATTAAACGTTACAATCTGCACTTGAATTCTGTTGTAGAGATTTCATTTCAAATCCAATGTGGTGGCATGCAGAGCCCAACTCGCCAAAATTGTGTCACTGTCCAAATATTTCTGGACCTAACTGTAAGTGACTTAAGGGGGCTTTACAGTAGACGATCTATCGTGCGATAGATCGTCGGGGTCACGTTTTTTGTGACGCACATCCGGCATCACGTGTGACGCCGGCCTGTGTGACACCTCCTAGCGACGCAGTATCGCTCACAAATCGTAAGTCGTGTACTCGTCGCTAGGTTTCATAAAATTGTTTATGAAACATGGCGCTGGTTGTTCATCGTTCCCGTGGCACCACACGTCGCTCCGTGTGAAACCACGGGAACGATGAACATCGCTTACCTGCTTCCCGCGGCAGGAAGGATGGTGGGCGGGATGTTTACATCCTGCTCATCTCCGCCCCTCCGCTTCTATTGGGCGGCCGCCGTGTGACGTCGCTGTGGCGCCGAACATCCCTCCCACTCCAGGAATTGGATGTTTGCCGCCCTCAGCGACGCCGCACGGGAGGTAAGTACGTGTGACGGGGGTTAACGACTTTGTGCACCACGGGCAATCAATTGCCCGTGACGCACAAACGACGGGGGCGCATATGATCGATCGTGAAATCGCACGATCGATCGTACCGTGTAAAGCAGCCATTAGTGACCAAATGTAGAACTGGTGGAGGAAGGTTGAACTAGATGGACTTACGGCTTTTTTCAACCTAAGTAACTATGTAACTATGTAAGGTGTCTAACTGACTTGCACACTTCTCCTTGTCGCGATACCTCCCACAAATACAGCTTTCTACGGTCTACTTCTTACTACTGACTAAAAGTTGAATAGAGTCAGGCTGTACCCTGCAGCTGGCTCCTCCCACTGTAAACTTCCCACATTACTTAACTATTCACAGTTTCAACCTTCTCTGTCGCTAGGCAGCACCTAACCTATTTACCAGGGAGAAGTGCCAAAACTGGCCACTAGATGGCCACATTTACACATTATGCATAAACACAATATACAAATAAAGTACCTTTCATATTATTATACGCTAACGATGACCAGTGTCTTCAGGGAGGGGACACATGGGCCTAGCATCTTCATACATAGATAAAGTTTTCTTGCTGCTGTTTGTAAACATAAAAAAATGCTGTTGACTGATTTAACATTTAAAAAATGTATCTCCGTTCAGCACTTTGAGTACATGATGATGATGATCTGATAACTCTATTGCGGCTTTTCAGTACACCCTCAGACTTGTTTATTTAAGGGGCCATTTCATTTACGCAGCCCTTTTTTGGGGCTGGAGGCCAGCAGGTCTGGTTTCTGTAACCTTGGATATTAGCTGATATGTTTAGGATTGGATGTGCAGAACTGATGCAGCATCATTGGAGCAGTAAAGAAGAGAAGGATTAGTAATGACTGGTGAAGCAGAGTAGGATCAGTGATGACTGGTGAAGCAGAGCTGGATCAGTGATGACTGGTGAAGCAGAGCTGGATCAGTGATGACTAGTGAAGCAGAGCAAGATCAGCAATGACTGGTGAAGCAGAGCAGGATCAGTGATGACTGATGAAGCAGAGTTGATCAGTGATGACTGATGAAGCAGAGCAGGATCAGTGATGACTGGTGAAGCAGAGTAGGATCAGTGATGACTGGTGAAGCAGAGTAAGATCAGTGATGACTGGTGAAGCAGAGCTGGATCAGTGATGACTGGTGAAGCAGAGCAGGATCAGTGATGACTGATGAAGCAGAGTTGATCAGTGATGACTGATGAAGCAGAGCTGGATCAGTGATGACTGGTGAAGCAGAGCAGGATCAGTGATGACTGGTGAAGCAGAGCAGGATCAGTGATGACTGGTGAAGCAGAGCAGGATCAGTGATGACTGGTGAAGCAGAGCAGGATCAGTGATGACTGATGAAGCAGAGTAAGATCAGTGATGACTGGTGAAGCAGAGTAAGATCAGTGATGACTGATGAAGCAGAGTAAGAGCAGTGATGACTGATGAAGCAGAGCAGGATCAGTGATGACTGGTGAAGCAGAGCAGGATCAGTGATGACTGGTGAAGCAGAGCAGGATCAGTGATGACTAATGAAGCAGAGTAAGATCAGTGATGACTGATGAAGCAGAGTAAGAGCAGTGATGAGTGGTGAAGCAGAGCTGGATCAGTGATGACTGGTGAAGCAGAGCTGGATCAGTGATGACTGGTGAAGCAGAGCAGGATCAGTGATGACTGATGAAGCAGAGTAAGAGCAGTGATGACTGGTGAAGCAGAGCAGGATCAGTGATGACTGGTGAAGCAGAGCAGGATCAGTGATGACTGATGAAGCAGAGTTGGATCAGTGATGACTGATGAAGCAGAGTTGGATCAGTGATGACTGGTGAAGCAGAGCAGGATCAGTGATGACTGGTGAAGCAGAGCAGGATCAGTGATGACTGGTGAAGCAGAGCTGGATCAGTGATGACTGGTAAAGCAGAGTAGGATCAGTGATGACTGGTGAAGCAGAGCAGGATCAGTGATGACTGGTGAAGCAGAGCTGGATCAGTGATGACTGGTGAAGCAGAGTAAGATCAGTGATGACTGATGAAGCAGAGTAAGATCAGTGATGACTGGTGAAGCAGAGTAGGATCAGTGATGACTGGTGAAGCAGAGCTGGATCAGTGATGACTGGTGAAGCAGAGTAAGATCAGTGATGACTGATGAAGCAGAGTAAGATCAGTGATGACTGGTGAAGCAGAGTAGGATCAGTGATGACTGGTGAAGCAGAGTAAGATCAGTGATGACTGATGAAGCAGAGTAAGATCAGTGATGACTGGTGAAGCAGAGCAGGATCAGTGATGACTGGTGAAGCAGAGTAAGATCAGTGATGACAGGTGAAGCAGAGTAAGATCAGTGATGACTGGTGAAGCAGAGCAAGATCAGTGATGACTGGTGAAGCAGAGTAGGATCAGTGATGACTGGTGAAGCAGAGTAAGATCAGTGATGACTGGTGAAGCAGAGTAGGATCAGTGATGACTGGTGAAGCAGAGTAAGATCAGTGATGACTGGTGAAGCAGAGCAGGATCAGTGATGACTGGTGAAGCAGAGCAGGATCAGTGATGACTGGTGAAGCAGAGTAAGATCAGTGATGACAGGTGAAGCAGAGTAAGATCAGTGATGACTGGTGAAGCAGAGCAAGATCAGTGATGACTGGTGAAGCAGAGTAGGATCAGTGATGACTGGTGAAGCAGAGCAGGATCAGTGATGACTGGTGAAGCAGAGTAGGATCAGTGATGACTGGTGAAGCAGAGCAGGATCAGTGATGACTGGTGAAGCAGAGTAAGATCAGTGATGACTGGTGAAGCAGAGCAAGATCAGTGATGACTGGTGAAGCAGAGTAAGATCAGTGATGACTGGTGAAGCAGAGTAGGATCAGTGATGACTGGTGAAGCAGAGTAAGATCAGTGATGACTGGTGAAGCAGAGTAGGATCAGTGATGACTGGTGAAGCAGAGTAAGATCAGTGATGACTGGTGAAGCAGAGCAGGATCAGTGATGACTGGTGAAGCAGAGCTAGATCAGTGATGACTGGTGAAGCAGAGCTGGATCAGTGATGACTGGTGAAGCAGAGCAGGATCAGTAATGACTGGTGAAGCAGAGCAGGATCAGTGATGACTGGAGAAGCAAAGCTGGATCAGTGATGACTGGTAAAGCAGAGTAAGATCAGTGATGACTGATGAAGCAGAGTAAGATCAGTGATGACTGGTGAAGCAGAGTAGGATCAGTGATGACTGGTGAAGCAGAGCTGGATCAGTGATGACTGGTGAAGCAGAGCTGGATCAGTGATGACTGGTAAAGCAGAGTAAGATCAGTGATGAGTGGTGAAGCAGAGCTGGATCAGTGATGACTGGTGAAGCAGAGCTGGATCAGTGATGACTGGTGAAGCAGAGCAAGATCAGCAATGACTGATGAAGTAGAGTTGATCAGTGATGACTGATGAAGCAGAGCTGGATCAGTGATGACTGGTGAAGCAGAGCTGGATCAGTGATGACTGGTAAAGCAGAGCTGGATCAGTGATGACTGGTGAAGCAGAGCAGGATCAGTGATGACTGGTGAAGCAGAGTAAGATCAGTGATGACTGGTGAAGCAGAGCTGGATCAGTGATGACTAGTGAAGCAGAGCTGGATCAGTGATGACTGGTGAAGCAGAGCAAGATCAGCAAAGACTGATGAAGCAGAGTAAGATCAGTCATGACTGGTGAAGCAGAGTAAGATCAGTGATGACTGGTGAAGCAGAGCTGGATCAGTGATGACTGGTGAAGCAGAGTAGGATCAGTGATGACTGGTGAAGCAGAGCTGGATCAGTGATGACTGGTGAAGCAGAGCAGGATCAGTGATGACTGGTGAAGCAGAGCAGGATCAGTGATGACTGGTGAAGCAGAGTAAGATCAGTGATGACTGGTGAAGCAGAGCTGGATCAGTGATGACTGGTGAAGCAGAGTAAGATCACTGATGACTGGTGAAGCAGAGCAAGATCAGCAATGACTGATGAAGCAGAGTAGGATCAGTGATGACTGGTGAAGCAGAGCAAGATCAGTGATGACTGGTGAAGCAGAGTAGGATCAGTGATGACTGGTGAAGCAGAGCAAGATCAGTGATGACTGGTGAAGCAGAGCAAGATCAGTGATGAGTGGTGAAGCAGAGCAGGATCAGTGATGACTGGTGAAGCAGAGCTGGATCAGTGATGACTGGTGAAGCAGAGTAAGATCAGTGATGACTGGTGAAGCAGAGTAAGATCAGTGATGACTGGTGAAGCAGAGCAGGATCAGTGATGACTGGTGAAGCAGAGCTGGATCAGTGATGACTGGTGAAGCAGAGTATGATCAGTGATGACTGGTGAAGCAGAGTAAGATCAGTGATGACTGGTGAAGCAGAGCAGGATCAGTGATGACTGGTGAAGCAGAGCTGGATCAGTGATGACTGGTGAAGCAGAGCTGGATCAGTGATGACTGGTGAAGCAGAGCTGGATCAGTGATGACTGGTGAAGCAGAGCTGGATCAGTGATGACTGGTGAAGCAGAGCAGGATCAGTGATGACTGGTGAAGCAGAGCAAGATCAGTGATGACTGGTGAAGCAGAGCAAGATCAGTGATGACTGGTGAAGCAGAGCAGGATCAGTGATGACTGGTGTAGCAGAGCTGGATCAGTGATGACTGGTGAAGCAGAGTAAGATCAGTGATGACTGGTGAAGCAAAGTAGGATCAGTGATGACTGGTGAAGCAGAGCTGGATCAGTGATGACTGGTGAAGCAGAGCAGGATCAGTGATGACTGGTGAAGCAGAGTAAGATCAGTGATGACTGGTGAAGCAGAGTAAGATCAGTGATGACTGGTGAAGCAGAGCAGGATCAGTGATGACTGGTGAAGCAGAGCAGGATCAGTGATGACTGGTGTAGCAGAGCTGGATCAGTGATGACTGGTGAAGCAGAGTAAGATCAGTGATGACTGGTGAAGCAAAGTAGGATCAGTGATGACTGGTGAAGCAGAGCAGGATCAGTGATGACTGGTGAAGCAGAGCAGGATCAGTGATGACTGGTGAAGCAGAGCAGGATCAGTGATGACTGGTGAAGCAGAGCAGGATCAGTGATGACTGGTGAAGCAGAGCAGGATCAGTGATGACTGATGAAGCAGAGCAAGATCAGTGATGACTGGTGAAGCAGAGCAGGATCAGTGATGACTGATGAAGCAGAGTTGATCAGTGATGACTGATGAAGCAGAGCTGGATCAGTGATGACTGGTGAAGCAGAGCAGGATCAGTGATGACTGGTGAAGCAGAGCAGGATCAGTGATGACTGGTGAAGCAGAGCAGGATCAGTGATGACTGGTGAAGCAGAGCAGGATCAGTGATGACTGATGAAGCAGAGTAAGATCAGTGATGACTGGTGAAGCAGAGCAGGATCAGTGATGACTGGTGAAGCAGAGCTGGATCAGTGATGACTGGTGAAGCAGAGTAAGATCAGTGATGACTGATGAAGCAGAGCAGGATCAGTGATGACTGGTGAAGCAGAGCAGGATCAGTGATGACTGGTGAAGCAGAGCAGGATCAGTGATGACTAATGAAGCAGAGTAAGATCAGTGATGACTGATGAAGCAGAGTAAGAGCAGTGATGAGTGGTGAAGCAGAGCTGGATCAGTGATGACTGGTGAAGCAGAGCTGGATCAGTGATGACTGGTGAAGCAGAGCAGGATCAGTGATGACTGATGAAGCAGAGTAAGAGCAGTGATGACTGGTGAAGCAAAGCTGGATCAGTGATGACTGATGAAGCAGAGTTGGATCAGTGATGACTGGTGAAGCAGAGCAGGATCAGTGATGACTGGTGAAGCAGAGCAGGATCAGTGATGACTGGTGAAGCAGAGCTGGATCAGTGATGACTGGTGAAGCAGAGTAGGATCAGTGATGACTGGTGAAGCAGAGCAGGATCAGTGATGACTGGTGAAGCAGAGCTGGATCAGTGATGACTGGTGAAGCAGAGTAAGATCAGTGATGACTGATGAAGCAGAGTAAGATCAGTGATGACTGGTGAAGCAGAGTAGGATCAGTGATGACTGGTGAAGCAGAGCTGGATCAGTGATGACTGGTGAAGCAGAGTAAGATCAGTGATGACTGATGAAGCAGAGTAAGATCAGTGATGACTGGTGAAGCAGAGTAGGATCAGTGATGACTGGTGAAGCAGAGCTGGATCAGTGATGACTGGTGAAGCAGAGTAAGATCAGTGATGACTGATGAAGCAGAGTAAGATCAGTGATGACTGGTGAAGCAGAGTAGGATCAGTGATGACTGGTGAAGCAGAGCAGGATCAGTGATGACTGGTGAAGCAGAGTAAGATCAGTGATGACAGGTGAAGCAGAGTAAGATCAGTGATGACTGGTGAAGCAGAGCAAGATCAGTGATGACTGGTGAAGCAGAGTAAGATCAGTGATGACTGGTGAAGCAGAGTAGGATCAGTGATGACTGGTGAAGCAGAGTAAGATCAGTGATGACTGGTGAAGCAGAGTAGGATCAGTGATGACTGGTGAAGCAGAGTAAGATCAGTGATGACTGGTGAAGCAGAGCAGGATCAGTGATGACTGGTGAAGCAGAGCTAGATCAGTGATGACTGGTGAAGCAGAGCTGGATCAGTGATGACTGGTGAAGCAGAGCAGGATCAGTAATGACTGGTGAAGCAGAGCAGGATCAGTGATGACTGGAGAAGCAAAGCTGGATCAGTGATGACTGGTAAAGTAGAGCAGGATCAGTGATGACTGGTAAAGCAGAGTAAGATCAGTGATGACTGGTGAAGCAGAGCTGGATCAGTGATGACTGGTGAAGCAGAGCTGGATCAGTGATGACTGGTAAAGCAGAGTAAGATCAGTGATGAGTGGTGAAGCAGAGCTGGATCAGTGATGACTGGTGAAGCAGAGCTGGATCAGTGATGACTGGTGAAGCAGAGCAAGATCAGCAATGACTGATGAAGTAGAGTTGATCAGTGATGACTGATGAAGCAGAGCTGGATCAGTGATGACTGGTGAAGCAGAGCTGGATCAGTGATGACTGGTAAAGCAGAGCTGGATCAGTGATGACTGGTGAAGCAGAGCAGGATCAGTGATGACTGGTGAAGCAGAGTAAGATCAGTGATGACTGGTGAAGCAGAGCTGGATCAGTGATGACTAGTGAAGCAGAGCTGGATCAGTGATGACTGGTGAAGCAGAGCAAGATCAGCAAAGACTGATGAAGCAGAGTAAGATCAGTCATGACTGGTGAAGCAGAGTAAGATCAGTGATGACTGGTGAAGCAGAGCTGGATCAGTGATGACTGGTGAAGCAGAGCTGGATCAGTGATGACTGGTGAAGCAGAGCAGGATCAGTGATGACTGGTGAAGCAGAGCAGGATCAGTGATGACTGGTGAAGCAGAGTAAGATCAGTGATGACTGGTGAAGCAGAGCTGGATCAGTGATGACTGGTGAAGCAGAGTAAGATCACTGATGACTGGTGAAGCAGAGCAAGATCAGCAATGACTGATGAAGCAGAGTAGGATCAGTGATGACTGGTGAAGCAGAGCAAGATCAGTGATGACTGGTGAAGCAGAGTAGGATCAGTGATGACTGGTGAAGCAGAGCAGGATCAGTGATGACTGGTGAAGCAGAGCAAGATCAGTGATGACTGGTGAAGCAGAGTAGGATCAGTGATGACTGGTGAAGCAGAGCAGGATCAGTGATGACTGGTGAAGCAGAGCAAGATCAGTGATGACTGGTGAAGCAGAGCAAGATCAGTGATGACTGGTGAAGCAGAGCAAGATCAGTGATGAGTGGTGAAGCAGAGCAGGATCAGTGATGACTGGTGAAGCAGAGCTGGATCAGTGATGACTGGTGAAGCAGAGTAAGATCAGTGATGACTGGTGAAGCAGAGTAAGATCAGTGATGACTGGTGAAGCAGAGCAGGATCAGTGATGACTGGTGAAGCAGAGCTGGATCAGTGATGACTGGTGAAGCAGAGTATGATCAGTGATGACTGGTGAAGCAGAGTAAGATCAGTGATGACTGGTGAAGCAGAGCAGGATCAGTGATGACTGGTGAAGCAGAGCTGGATCAGTGATGACTGGTGAAGCAGAGCTGGATCAGTGATGACTGGTGAAGCAGAGCTGGATCAGTGATGACTGGTGAAGCAGAGCTGGATCAGTGATGACTGGTGAAGCAGAGCAGGATCAGTGATGACTGGTGAAGCAGAGCAAGATCAGTGATGACTGGTGAAGCAGAGCAAGATCAGTGATGACTGGTGAAGCAGAGCAGGATCAGTGATGACTGGTGTAGCAGAGCTGGATCAGTGATGACTGGTGAAGCAGAGTAAGATCAGTGATGACTGGTGAAGCAAAGTAGGATCAGTGATGACTGGTGAAGCAGAGCTGGATCAGTGATGACTGGTGAAGCAGAGCAGGATCAGTGATGACTGGTGAAGCAGAGTAAGATCAGTGATGACTGGTGAAGCAGAGTAAGATCAGTGATGACTGGTGAAGCAGAGCAGGATCAGTGATGACTGGTGAAGCAGAGCAGGATCAGTGATGACTGGTGTAGCAGAGCTGGATCAGTGATGACTGGTGAAGCAGAGTAAGATCAGTGATGACTGGTGAAGCAAAGTAGGATCAGTGATGACTGGTGAAGCAGAGCAGGATCAGTGATGACTGGTGAAGCAGAGCAGGATCAGTGATGACTGGTGAAGCAGAGCAGGATCAGTGATGACTGGTGAAGCAGAGCAGGATCAGTGATGACTGGTGAAGCAGAGCAGGATCAGTGATGACTGATGAAGCAGAGCAAGATCAGTGATGACTGGTGAAGCAGAGCAAGATCAGTGATGACTGGTGAAGCAGAGCAGGATCAGTGATGACTGGTGTAGCAGAGCTGGATCAGTGATGACTGGTGAAGCAGAGTAAGATCAGTGATGACTGGTGAAGCAAAGTAGGATCAGTGATGACTGGTGAAGCAGAGCAGGATCAGTGATGACTGGTGAAGCAGAGCAGGATCAGTGATGACTAGTGAAGCAGAGCAGGATCAGTGATGACTGGTGAAGCAGAGTAAGATCAGTGATGACTGGTGAAGCAGAGCAGGATCAGTAATGACTGGTGAAGCAGAGCAGGATCAGTGATGACTGGTGAAGCAGAGCAGGATCAGTGATGACTGATGAAGCAGAGCTGGATCAGTGATGACTGGTAAAGCAGAGCTGGATCAGTGATGACTGGTGAAGCAGAGCAGGATCAGTGATGACTGGTGAACCAGAGCAGGATCAGTGATGACTGGTGAAGCAGAGTAAGATCAGTGATGAGTGGTGAAGCAGAGCTGGATCAGTGATGACTAGGGAAGCAGAGCTGGATCAGTGATGACTGGTGAAGCAGAGCAAGATCAGCAATGACTGATGAAGCAGAGTAGGATCAGTGATGACTGGTGAAGCAGAGCTGGATCAGTGATGACTGGTGAAGCAGAGCTGGATCAGTGTTGACTGGTGAAGCAGAGCAAGATCAGCAATGACTGATGAAGCAGAGTTGGATCAGTGATGACTGGTGAAGCAGAGCAGGATCAGTGATGACTGATGAAGCAGAGCAGGATCAGTGATGACTGGTGAAGCAGAGCAGGATCAGTGATGACTGGTGAAGCAGAGCAGGATCAGTGATGACTGGTGAAGCAGAGTAGGATCAGTGATGACTGGTGAAGCAGAGCTGGATCAGTGATGACTGGTGAAGCAGAGCAGGATCAGTGATGACTGGTGAAGCAGAGCAGGATCGCAGGATCAGTAATGACTGGTGAAGCAGAGTAAGATCAGTGATGAGTGGTGAAGCAGAGCTGGATCAGTGATGACTAGTGAAGCAGAGCTGGATCAGTGATGACTGGTGAAGCAGAGCAAGATCAGCAATGACTGATGAAGCAGAGTAAGATCAGTGATGACTGATGAAGCAGAGTAAGATCAGTGATGACTGGTGAAGCAGAGCAAGATCAGCAATGACTGATGAAGCAGAGTAGGATCAGTGATGACTGGTGAAGCAGAGTAAGATCAGTGATGACTGATGAAGCAGAGTAGGATCAGCGATGACTGGTGAAGCAGAGCAGGATCAGTGATGACTGGTGAAGCAGAGTAAGATCAGCAATGACTGATGAAGCAGAGTAGGATCAGTGATGACTGATGAAGCAGAGTAAGATCAGCAATGACTGATGAAGCAGAGTAGGATCAGTGATGACTGATGAAGCAGAGTAAGATCAGTGATGACTGATGAAGCAGAGTAAGATCAGCAATGACTGATGAAGCAGAGTAGGATCAGTGATGACTGGTGAAGCAGAGTAAGATCAGTGATGACTGATGAAGCAGAGTAGGATCAGCGATGACTGGTGAAGCAGAGCAGGATCAGTGATGACTGGTGAAGCAGAGCAGGATCAGTGATGACTGGTGAAGCAGAGCTGGATCAGTGATGACTGGTAAAGCAGAGCTGGGTCAGTGATGACTGGTGAAGCAGAGCAGGATCAGTGATGACTGGTGAAGCAGAGCAGGATCAGTGATGACTGGTGAAGCAGAGCAGGATCAGTGATGACTAGTAAAGCAGAGTAAGATCAGTGATGAGTGGTGAAGCAGAGCTGGATCAGTGATGACTAGTGAAGCAGAGCTGGATCAGTGATTACTGGTGAAGCAGAGCAAGATCAGCAAAGACTGATGAAGCAGAGTAAGATCAGTCATGACTGGTGAAGCAGAGCTGGATCAGTGATGACTGGTGAAGCAGAGCTGGATTAGTGATGACTGGTGAAGCAGAGCAAGATCAGCAATGACTGATGAAGCAGAGTAGGATCAGTGATGACTGGTGAAGCAGAGCAAGATCAGTGATGACTGGTGAAGCAGAGCTGGATTAGTGATGACTGGTGAAGCAGAGCAAGATCAGCAATGACTGATGAAGCAGAGTAGGATCAGTGATGACTGGTGAAGCAGAGTAAGATCAGTGATGACTGGTGAAGCAGAGCAGGATCAGTGATGACTGGTGTAGCAGAGCTGGATCAGTGATGACTGGTGAAGCAGAGCAAGATCAGTGATGACTGATGAAACAGAGTAAGATCAGGGATGACTGATGAAGCAGAGTAAGATCAGTGATGACTGATGTAGCAGAGTAAGATCAGTGATGACTGGTGAAGCAGAGCAAGATCAGTGATGACTGATGAAGCAGAGTAGGATCAGTGATGACTGGTGAAGCAGAGCTGGATCAGTGATGACTGGTGAAGCAGAGCAAGATCAGTGATGACTGATGAAACAGAGTAAGATCAGGGATGACTGATGAAGCAGAGTAAGATCAGTGATGACTGATGAAGCAGAGCAAGATCAGGGATGACTGATGAAGCAGAGTAGGATCAGTGATGACTGATGAAGCAGAGCAAGATCAGCAATGACTGATGAAGCAGAGTAGGATCAGTGATGACTGATGAAGCAGAGTAGGATCAGTGATGACTGGTGAAGCAGAGCAAGATCAGTGATGACTGGTGAAGCAGAGTAAGATCAGTGATGACTGGTGAAGCAGAGCAAGATCAGTGATGACTGATGAAGCAGAGTAGGATCAGTGATGACTGGTGAAGCAGAGCTGGATCAGTGATGACTGGTGAAGCAGAGCAGGATCAGTGATGACTGGTGAAGCAGAGCAGGATCAGTGATGACTGGTGAAGCAGAGTAGGATCAGTGATGACTGGTGAAGCAGAGCAGGATCAGTGATGACTGGTGAAGCAGAGCAGGATCAGTGATGACTGGTAAAGCAGAGCAGGATCAGTGATGACTGGTGAAGCAGAGCTGGATCAGTGATGACTGGTGAAGCAGAGCAGGATCAGTGATGACTGGTGAAGCAGAGCAGGATCAGTGATGACTGGTGAAGCAGAGTAGGATCAGTGATGACTGGTGAAGCAGAGCAGGATCAGTGATGACTGGTGAAGCAGAGCTGGATCAGTGATGACTGGTAAAGCAGAGCTGGATCAGTGATGACTGGTGAAGCAGAGCAGGATCAGTGATGACTGGTGAAGCAGAGCAGGATCAGTGATGACTGGTGAAGCAGAGTAAGATCAGTGATGAGTGGTGAAGCAGAGCTGGATCAGTGATGACTAGTGAAGCAGAGCTGGATCAGTGATGACTGGTGAAGCAGAGCAAGATCAGCAATGACTGATGAAGCAGAGTAGGATCAGTGATGACTGGTGAAGCAGAGCTAGATCAGTGATGACTGGTGAAGCAGAGCAGGATCAGTGTTGACTGGTGAAGCAGAGAAAGATCAGCAATGACTGATGAAGCAGAGTTGATCAGTGATGACTGATGAAGCAGAGGTGGATCAGTGATGACTGGTGAAGCAGAGATGGATCAGTGATGACTGGTAAAGCAGAGCAGGATCAGTGATGACTGGTGAAGCAGAGCAGGATCAGTGATGACTGGTGAAGCAGAGTAAGATCAGTGATGAGTGGTGAAGCAGAGCTGGATCAGTGATGACTAGTGAAGCAGAGCTGGATCAGTGATGACTGGTGAAGCAGAGCAAGATCAGCAATGACTGATGAAGCAGAGTAGGATCAGTGATGACTGGTGAAGCAGAGTAAGATCAGCAATGACTGATGAAGCAGAGTAGGATCAGTGATGACTGGTGAAGCAGAGTAAGATCAGTGATGACTGGTGAAGCAGAGCAAGATCAGTGATGACTGATGAAACAGAGCAGGATCAGTGATGACTGATGAAACAGAGCAGGATCAGTGATGACTGATGAAACAGAGCAGGATCAGTGATGACTGGTGAAGCAGAGCAGGATCAGTGATGACTGATGAAGCAGAGTAAGATCAGTGATGACTGGTGAAGCAGAGTAAGATCAGTGATGACTAGTGAAGCAGAGCTGGATCAGTGATGACTGGTGAAGCAGAGCAGGATCAGTGATGACTGGTGAAGCAGAGTAAGATCAGTGATGACTGGTGAAGCAGAGCTGGATCAGTGATGACTGGTGAAGCAGAGCAGGATCAGTGATGACTGGTGAAGCAGAGCTGGATCAGTGATGACTGGTGAAGCAGAGCAGGATCAGTGATGACTGGTGAAGCAGAGTAAGATCAGTGATGACTGATGAAGCAGAGCAGGATCAGTGATGACTGGTGAACTAGAGCTGGATCAGTGATGACTGGTGAAGCAGAGCTGGATCAGTGATGACTGGTGAAGCAGAGCTGGATCAGTGATGACTGGTGAAGCAGAGCTGGATCAGTGATGACTGGTGAAGCAGAGCTGGATCAGTGATGACTGATGAAGCAGAGTAGGATCAGTGATGACTGGTGAAGCAGAGCAGGATCAGTGATGACTGGTGAAGCAGAGCAGGATCAGTGATGACTGGTGAAGCAGAGCAGGATCAGTGATGACTGGTGAAGCAGAGTAGGATCAGTGATGACTGGTGAAGCAGAGCAGGATCAGTGATGACTGGTGAAGCAGAGCAGGATCAGTGATGACTGGTAAAGCAGAGCAGGATCAGTGATGACTGATGAAGCAGAGCAGGATCAGTGATGACTGGTGAAGCAGAGCAGGATCAGTGATGACTGATGAAGCAGAGTTGATCAGTGATGACTGATGAAGCAGAGCTGGATCAGTGATGACTGGTGAAGCAGAGCAGGATCAGTGATGACTGGTGAAGCAGAGCAGGATCAGTGATGACTGGTGAAGCAGAGTAAGATCAGTGATGACTGGTGAAGCAGAGCTGGATCAGTGATGACTGGTGAAGCAGAGCAGGATCAGTGATGACTGATGAAGCAGAGCAGGATCAGTGATGACTGGTGAACTAGAGCTGGATCAGTGATGACTGGTGAAGCAGAGCTGGATCAGTGATGACTGGTGAAGCAGAGCTGGATCAGTGATGACTGGTGAAGCAGAGCTGAATCAGTGATGACTGGTGAAGCAGAGCTGGATCAGTGATGACTGGTGAAGCAGAGCTGGATCAGTGATGACTGGTGAAGCAGAGCAGGATCAGTGATGACTGATGAAGCAGAGCAGGATCAGTGATGACTGGTGAAGCAGAGCAGGATCAGTGATGACTGGTGAAGCAGAGCAGGATCAGTGATGACTGGTGAAGCAGAGTAGGATCAGTGATGACTGGTGAAGCAGAGCAGGATCAGTGATGACTGGTGAACTAGAGCTGGATCAGTGATGACTGGTGAAGCAGAGCAGGATCAGTGATGACTGGTAAAGCAGAGCAGGATCAGTGATGACTGATGAAGCAGAGCAGGATCAGTGATGACTGGTGAAGCAGAGCAGGATCAGTGATGACTGATGAAGCAGAGTTGATCAGTGATGACTGATGAAGCAGAGCTGGATCAGTGATGACTGGTGAAGCAGAGCAGGATCAGTGATGACTGGTGAAGCAGAGCAGGATCAGTGATGACTGGTGAAGCAGAGTAAGATCAGTGATGAGTGGTGAAGCAGAGCTGGATCAGTGATGACTAGTGAAGCAGAGCTGGATCAGTGATGACTGGTGAAGCAGAGCAAGATCAGCAATGACTGATGAAGCAGAGTAAGATCAGTGATGACTGATGAAGCAGAGTAAGATCAGTGATGACTGGTGAAGCAGAGCTGGATCAGTGATGACTGGTGACGCAGAGCAGGATCAGTGATGACTGATGAAGCAGAGCAGGATCAGTGATGACTGGTGAAGCAGAGTAGGATTAGTGATGACTGGTAAAGCAGAGCAGGATCAGTGATGACTGATGAAGCAGAGCAGGATCAGTGATGACTGGTGAAGCAGAGCAGGATCAGTGATGACTGGTGAAGCAGAGTAAGATCAGTGATGACTGATGAAGCAGAGTTGATCAGTGATGACTGATGAAGCAGAGCTGGATCAGTGATGACTGGTGAAGCAGAGCAGGATCAGTGATGACTGGTGAAGCAGAGTAAGATCAGTGATGAGTGGTGAAGCAGAGCTGGATCAGTGATGACTAGTGAAGCAGAGCTGGATCAGTGATGACTGGTGAAGCAGAGCAAGATTAGCAATGACTGATGAAGCAGAGTAAGATCAGTGATGACTGGTGAAGCAGAGCTGGATCAGTCATGACTGGTGAAGCAGAGCTGGATCAGTGATGACTCGTGAAGCAGAGCTGGATCAGTGATGACTGATGAAGCAGAGCAGGATCAGTGATGACTGGTGAAGCAGAGCTGGATCAGTGATGACTCGTGAAGCAGAGCTGGATCAGTGATGACTGATGAAGCAGAGCAGGATCAGTGATGACTGGTGAAGCAGAGCAGGATCAGTGATGACTGGTGAAGCAGAGTAAGATCAGTGATGAGTGGTGAAGCAGAGCTGGATCAGTGATGACTAGTGAAGCAGAGCTGGATCAGTGATGACTGGTGAAGCAGAGCAAGATTAGCAATGACTGATGAAGCAGAGTAAGATCAGTGATGACTGGTGAAGCAGAGCTGGATCAGTCATGACTGGTGAAGCAGAGCTGGATCAGTGATGACTCGTGAAGCAGAGTAGGATCAGTGATGACTGGTGAAGCAGAGCTGGATCAGTGATGACTGATGAAGCAGAGCAGGATCAGTGATGACTGGTGAAGCAGAGTAGGATCAGTGATGACTGGTGAAGCAGAGCTGGATCAGTGATGACTGATGAAGCAGAGCAGGATCAGTGATGACTGGTGAAGCAGAGTAGGATCAGTGATGACTGATGAAGCAGAGCAGGATCAGTGATGACTGATGAAGCAGAGCTGGATCAGTGTTGACTGATGAAGCAGAGTAGGATCAGTGATGACTGATGAAGCAGAGCAGGATCAGTGATGACTGGTGAAGCAGAGCAGGATCAGTGATGACTGGTGAAGCAGAGTAGTAGAATTAAAGGTATGACATTATGCACCAAAATTTTGTGTTTTTTGCTGTTTAATAGCAATTATGCATTCAATACGAAAGAGTCTTTATATTTACCAAAGTATGAAAATACCCAAAAGACACCGTGGTACAAATGTATAAAACATTTTATTATTATTAATGCATAGGGTATACATAACAATGATTTCAAGAATAAACCGGAATGAGTGAGTGAAGGAGAGGAGGGGAAGAAACCCACGTGACCCAGGATAGGAATCAATTCTCACATCGGACCTGCGGTAATGCTTACAAAATGCGTTTGGGACGCCGGTCCCCACGTGTACACCAGGATTTACTGGCGATCTGCTGCTAGGTAAGCCCCCTTTCAATTAGCTGGACAGGAGACCTTGGTTTCTATTGCATTAGCATCTCTTTGCACTTGCATGAGGTTATCGATTTGCTGGACAATAGATAATAGACCTTGGTTTATTGTGTTAGCACCTTTACTCTTCCATGGGGTTACCTTTTAGCATTTTGTAAGCATTACCGCAGGTCCGATGTGAGAATTGATTCCTATCCTGGGTCACGTGGGGTTCTTCCCCTCCTCTCCTTCACTCACTCATTCCGGTTTATTCTTGAAATCATTGTTATGTATACCCTATGCATTAATAATAATAATAAAATGTTTTATACATTTGTACCACGGTGTCTTTTGGGTATTTTCATACTTTGGTAAATATAAAGACTCTTTCGTATTGAATGCATTATCCTTTGAGTTGTTGCCTATAACCTATCTGTGGTTCCTTATGCTATACACTTAATAGCAATTATGTAGCAGAGTTGACCCAGAGATGAAGTAGAGTTGTGATATAGTGCAGAGGATGAAGCAATCAGTAACTGCCAGTTTCACATCTCTGATAAAGATCTTGGTTTCATGCTTTCCTATTTCAGCTGGTGAATAGCGCGGTGGGGCAACGTGGTCAGATCATAATCTGTTTATATCATTTCTGCTGTACATACCAGCGTAACATTCTATCAAAACTTCATGAGAATTTCTCATTAATATCTGGAGTACTATGTGTAAGATATAAAAAAATATGTATTTCTTAACCTCACTTCTTGTGTTTTACAGGGCTAATTTGGAGAGGGATCGTCTCACCTTAATGGATCTAAAGAATCTGTCCATGTACAATGATGAATACAACAATGGCACGAATGGCACAGACGGTGATCAGAAGACACAGTACAATTACTATGCCATGCTGCTTACGCTCCTCATATTTGTCATTGTCTTTGGCAATGTCTTGGTGTGTATGGCAGTGTCTAGAGAAAAGGCTCTACAAACCACCACCAATTACCTAATCGTCAGCTTGGCTGTAGCAGATCTGTTGGTGGCAACACTGGTGATGCCCTGGGTGGTTTACCTGGAGGTAAGTTTATTTTACATGTGTTGAATTGTTACATAACATTACTGATGGGCGATCACTAGTTCCGATTACTCATCTTGAATATTTTGTACTATATGTGTATTGCTCATGAATAACAAATCTAGTCCAAGTCAATGGGAAACTCGAATAACATTCCTCCCAGGATGTCTGGTGGAGCTGTAGAAATGCTAAAATGGATGGAAAAGTGCTAAAATTGAATGGGAAGATGCCTGGATGCATCTCTAAAACAAAGGTAGCCTATAGGAATAATACTGTCAGAGTATTACATCACTTCAAATATAGAGGCTCCCCCATACCATTTAAAAAAAAAATATTTAAATAAATAATGAGAAAATAATGTGGACTCCTGCCCGTTTTTAATAACCAGCACAGAAAAAGCAGACAGCTGGGGACTGGTATTCTCAGGCTGGGAAGGTCCATTGTTTTTGGGCCCCCCCAGCCTAAAAATAGCAGCACGCAGCCACCCCACAATTAGCACATTCATTGGATGTGCTAATTGTTGCACTTAACCAAGCTCATTCCGATTGTCCTGGGTGATAATATTAGGGGTTGATGTCAGCTGTGATTTGTCAAAAATCACAGCTCCCATCAAGCCCTAGGTTGGTATTGAAGAGATGTCTGAGACCCTTCCCCCATTGCCCACCCTGTAGGTAAAAAGAAACAAAAAACACAAACAGACAATATAAAGCACACAGCTGGGGGCTGCAGTCTGCAGCTGTCTACTTTACCTGCGCTGGTTATCACAGACAGGTAGGGGAATGCAAGTTATTTTTTTTTTCACTGCACCTGCCAATTAAAGTAATGCCAGTAGAAAAGATGACTCCAGTATTAAAAGCATTACTGTGATTGTCAAGCAATCCTTGCATGTTTAGTGGCTGAAAATCAGGCGCCAAGCATGTGGGGAGGGGACTCGAAAGTCCGGAGGTGAATATCAAAATAGTCAACGAGTAACGAATATCCCGAATAACTTAATATTCAAGAGAGCAACAAATAGCGCCAAATATATTCGCCCATCACTACATAACAAATCTTTTGTTTTGGGAGTTTGGAAATGAAATGCTCCTCTACAATGATAAACTGCAGCTTTGTCCATGGACACATTGTAGGATCCCATTATTTTTATAGTCTTTACTTACAAACTAACAAACTGTTCCAAATATTTGGTAAACAATGTTTAGATTTACTTAGAAAAATATTGTATGACAGTAGATGATTTTGTATGAAACAAAAAACACTAAAATAACAATAACAATACACTAATACTAGAGCTTAGCACAAAAATGTGCAGGACCCAGGACTAGAGCTGCAGTTGTAGTTCACAAATATGTGACCAAAGCCCTATAAAGGTCTTCCTACCTGCCGACATCCCTGGATCTTCTTCTAATTAGTAAGTCCGGAGGGATTTTAATTGTTGTGGCATTAATTAGCCACTGGACCAGGGTCATGCGAATCATTCTGCTCAGCAATGATACATTATGACAACCCATCACGACAAGTTAATTGATATTAAATCATGGGAAATATTTCAGTTTAAACTGGATCTGTCACCAAACTACACTTATTAATACATACTGTAGATGGCTTAAACCTAATCAGGCTGATGTACTTATTTTGAAGAAAATGTTTGGATAGTCCAGAAAGTACAATGAAGAGTCATCTAAACAGCAAGAAAGGTCATGAGACCAGTAAAAGAGATATTATTATTATTATTATTATTATTATTATTATTATTATTACTATTGTTATTGAAATGTATTTTTTATTATTATATTTTTATTGATTTTTTAACTATTATTATCATTATAGAAATGCATATTTATTACGGTATATTTTTATTTTCATTTTTTTAAATTATTATATTAATTATTATTATAATATTAATTATTCTATTTAGTTTGTATTTATTATTTTATTTCTAATTATTATTATTAATTATTATTATTACTGTTCTTATATAGATTTATTATTGTTGTTATTATTATATTTTTATTTATCAGCTTTTATTATTATTATTATTATTATTATTAATAATAATAATAATAATAATAATATAATTACTATTATTATATTTTATATTTTATTATTATTATTATTATTGTTATTTTTATTGTTATTAGTAGTAGTAGTAGTATGTAATTTATTTTTATTTATTAATATTTTATTGTTGTTTATTATTGTTATTAAATTATTAATATAATAATTCCTATATAATATATTATATTAATAATATTAATATTATTAATATAGTAATATTAATATATTTATTTTATATATATATATATATATATATATATATACATATAAAATAAATATAATAATATTAATATAATATATAAATATAAATGATATATTATAAATAAATATATAACTATATATACATTTATAAAATATATATATAAATATATTATTTTAACTATTAATATTTCTTATTATTATTATTAACAATAATAATAATAATAATAATATAATAATTACTATTATTATATTTTATATATTATTATTATTATTATTATTATTATTATTATTATTTTTATTGTCATTAGTAGTAGTATGTAATTTATTTTTATTTATTAATATTTTATTGTTTATTATTGTTATTAAATTATTAATATAATAATTCATATATAATATATAATATTAATAATATTAATATTATTAATATAGTAATATTAATATATTATATATATATATATATATATATATACATATAAAATAAATATAATAATATTAATATAATATATAAATATAAATGATATATATTATAAATAAATATATAACTATATATACATTTATAAAATATATATATAAATATATATTATTTTAATTATTAATATTTCATATTATTATTATTATTATTATTATTATTATTATTATTATTATTATTATTATATCAAAATACACAATGTCATTTATTTTTATACTATATGAATTTTTGCAACCATTGGTGAGAATGCAAAGATGGTGGCCTCCTGGAAGGAAGCAGATACTTTTCTCTATACATTCCATAGCCTAAAGCGATACATTGTGAAGGATTTTCTTACTAATGATAGCTAAAGAGATAAATGGCTTAGCACATAGGGTGCTGGAATATAAAAATGCCCCCAAGAACTTTCCATTGAGAAAACACTAAATGGAATAATGCTAAACTTTTTCATACCGGATGGGAATGAATCTAGTGGGAAAGCTTCACAGTTATTACTATAAGGACACTAGTTTAGTCTGTTAGAGAAAGAAGACGCTGACACGTTAGTCTTATAGACATATTACCCATGTTTATAGGGCAATTGAAGGCTCTATAGTATTTGCCACAAATCAAATTTACGAAAAAAAAAAATTGGCAAAGCTGGAGAATTTGATTTTTTTTTTTAATTTTTATTATTTTTTTTATTTATTACATTGCATATAGCAGTACGTACTACAGCAGTCACACTCTGGCCATGTAATGATGCCCATTCATCTAGATGGTCAACCACATGTGATATATTGGTCTGCTGAATAGAAGGAACACCTCTAGGGACAAATCAGTGGCATTGACAGCACTGACTGGCGCTAGATTAGAAAGTGCAAACTACAGATACATAAGATTCTACACATTATAATCAATTCTGTATATAGTCGTGACCGAAAAATGTTGACACCCTTCAAATTATTCCAGAAAATTAAGTATTTCTCCCAGAAAATGACTCATATTTTGTCTTATACGTGTTTATTCTTTGTGTGTATTGGAAAATACAAAAAAAAACAGAGGAAAAAAAGGCAAATTGGTCATAATTTCAATCACATCCTCAAAAATGGGCCAGACAAAATTGTTGTCCCCCTCAGCTTAATATTTGGCTGCACACCCTTTACCCTTTGCAATAAATAACTGCAATCTCTTCCTATAACCGTCCTCAAACTTCTTCCTCCTCTGACCTGGAATCTCGGACTCTTCTTTATAAACTGCTCCAGGTCTCTCATATTTGAAGGCGTCTTCTCTTCTCCCCACAGAAATTTCAAGATCTCTCCACAGGTGTCAATGGGATTTAGATCCGGACTCATTGCTGCCACTTCAGAACTCTCCAGCACTTTATTTCCACCCCTTTCTGGGGGCTTCTTGAAGGATGTTTGGAGTCATTGTCCTGCTGGAAGACCCATGATCTAGGACACACACCCAGCTTTCTGACATTACTACATTGTCATCCAAAATCCTCTGTTAATCTTCAGATTTCAGGATGTTTTGTTCACAGACTTGGCACCCTGTGCCTGAGGCAGCAACACAAACCCCCAAACACCTTTGAACCTCCACCATGTGTGACTGTAGGTCCTGTTTTCTTCTCTTTGTTGACCGCATTCCATTTTTGCTAAACAGTAGAACGATGTGCTTTAGCAAAAACCTCTAGCTTGGTCTCCTCTGTCCATCCAAGAAAGATTTTGGTTACTCACGTACATTTTAGCAAACTGCAATCTAGCTTTTTTATGTCTCTGTGTCAGCAGTGGGGTCCTCCTGGGTCTCCTCCATAGTGTTTCATTATATTCACATGTGGACAGGTAGTTCATACTGACACTGATGCCCCTAAGCCTGCAGGACAGCTGGAATTTCCTTTGGAACTGATTATCCACTATCCGGACTGTCCTGCGTTGCAACTTTTCAACAATTTTTCTCTGCCATCCACGCCCAGGGAGATTAGCTACGGTGCCATGGGTTGGAAACTTCTTGATTATGCTGCGCAGAGGAACATCAAGATCTCTGGAGATGGATTTTTAACCTTGAAATTCTTGATATTTTTCAACAAATATGGTTCTCAAGTCTTCAGATAATTCCCTTCTCCTCTTTCTGTTTTCAATGCTTAGTGGGACACACACACAGACACAGAATGCAAAGAATGAGTCAACTTCTCCCCTTTTTACCTGGTTTCAGGTGTGATTTTCATATTGCCCACACCTGTTAATTGCCACAGGTGAGTTTGAATGACCAGCACATGCTTGAAACAAAGTTGTTTACCTACAATTTTAGGAAGGTGACAACAATTTTGCCTGGTCCATTTTGGGGGTTTTATGTGAAATTAGGTCCAATTAGCTTTTTTCCTCTATTTTTTGTGTTGTTCCAATACACACAAAGGAAATAAACGTGTATAACAAAATGTATGTAATTAGAAGGCTAAGAAAAGGGAGCACAAATAGGGTCTTACCAGATTCAAAAAGTGGTGTATATAGAATAACACTCACCTAACAGGGTTGTGAAAGTCACAACCCCATGAAGGCATAAAAGATGATGGCGACTGCCACAGCGCCACGTGGGTTAATATTTGGTGCTGGAGAGTAGATTCTTGTGAGGTCCTTAAGAAGGGGACTGGATCCCTGAAACATGTTCACCTATAGAAAAAAAGAATTTATTATTAATCAACAGTTTTTCTTATTGGCGGTAGTGCAGCATTAACTCCGCCTCTTCTCTCCAGCACCGAAAATAATGTGTGTAATTGCAAAAAGCTTCTGGGAAAAATACTTCAGTTATGGTACAATTTCATTACTTTTGGCCATGACTATATGTTTTTTAAAATTACTGTATTTTTAAGAATATAAGACATACTTCCCTCCCAAATTGGGTGGGAAATGGGGGTGCATCTTATAATCCGAATATAGCTTACCAAGGGACTTGGGGGGGGGGGGAGTAGAGTCATAGGAAGCCGGTGGCATGAGTGGGGCAATGCTGCAGGCCTTGCCCTGGGAGGAGGGGATGTAATGGCGGCATGAGGCAGGCACCATTTAAATCCCAATGACAGATGCGATGGACTTCAGGAAAATGGCACTGGAGGATTGAGATCATAAGACTTCAAGAAAGACCCCCAACTTTACATATTTTTTCCCATTTCTTTCTCTAAATTTGGGGTATTTTTTATACTCTGAAAAATGTGGTACCTGTTTCTGGTTAACTAAACATAAATATCTATATATACAGTATCTATACAGTATATATATATATATATATATATATATATATATATATATACTGTATATATACATGTACATATATACTGTATGTATATATATATATATACATATATATATATAGATAGGGAAAGAGACAGAGACACAGAGAAAGACAGACAAAGAGACAGACAGACATAGACAAACAGGTAAAGAGACAGACAGGAAAAGAGACAGACAGGAAAAGAGACAGACAGGTAAAGAGACAGACAGGTAAAGAGACAGACACAGACAGACAGGGAAAGAGACAGATAGGAAAAGAGACAGACAGGGAGAGAGACAGACAGTGACATACAAGTAAAGAAACAGACAGAGACAGACAGGGAAAGTGACAGACAGACAGGGAAAGATACAAACAGATAGACAGGCAGAGAGAGACAGACAAAGAGACAGGCAGACATAGACACAGATAAAGAGACAGATACATACTAAGAGACAGACAGAGAAAGAGACAGACAGAAACAGACAGGGAAAGAGATAGAGAGACAGAAACGGAAATAAATAGAGAGACAGACAGGGAAAGAGATAGAGAGACAGAAACAGACAGGGGAAGAGACAGGGAGACAGACTGACGAAGAGACAGACAGGGAAAGAGACAGAGAGACAGACAGACAAAGATACAGACAGGGAAAGAGACAGAGAGACAGACGAAGAGACAGACAGGGAAAGAGACAAGCAGACAAAGAGATAGAGAGAGAGACAGGCTGGGAGAGAGACAGAAACAGTTATTATCCCTGGCAACGCCGGGTACTACAGCTAGTGTATATATGTGTGTATATATATATATATATATATATATATATATATATATATATATATATATATATAAACATATATTTATGTAATAGAAAGAGAGTAACGGAATAACTACAAGAAAATAAGTTTAGGGAATCTTTGAGAACAGCAGGGTTTTAGCAGTCATCAATACAACCTGAATGATGATTGCAGGAGAATTGACCTCAACAGCTCTAATAATACCGGCTTTATGTTTTTCATCCTCTCTGGAATTGATTGTGCAGAAGTCGACAAGCTACTTTGCATGTTAAAGCTAGAATATGTGAATTTATGAAGAATCTCTGAATACAGTAGTTGCCGGAGGTGACCTGTCATCAAGGCACAGTTGGCGTGGTCCGATGCCGTTTTAATTGTTGCCAAATTGCGATAAATATGACATTCTGATTGATTATTACGGTAAGTTCTGTGATTTTGCAGGGACCAAAAAAACTTAATTTTGACATTCTAGATTTTTTTTTGTTTACAGTCTTTACAGATTGTCTTAATTATTTATATGTTTTCATAGATCAGACTTTTCTCAATGCAGTAATACCACATATGTGTATTCTTTTTATTTTTATCATCCTTATATTTATCGGGGCAAAAGGGGGTGATTTTTTTCAACTTTTATTTTTTTTATTATTTTTCAAAACTTTTTTTTTTTTTTAGCTTTTTACTGTTTTTAACAGTCCCCTTAAGGGACTAAAACCTGTGAGCATCTGATAGCTTGGGCTATATACGGAATTGCTGCACATGAAAATCACACTCTCCTTTGGAGCCCGGCCACAGATAGGGTTTCAAAGGAGCGCTGCTATGACGAGTACAGAGGTCTTCAACAAACCCCTACAGTCATAGCGACCCATTGACGAGCTGCGATCATGTCACAGGTGTGTCGATGAGCACTTAAAATGTCGCGACCCCTTGTCGGCATGTGTTAAATCCTGCTATCAGGGTTTGTCAGCAGGATTTAATAGGCAATAGTGAGCGGAGGTCCACTCCACCCGTGATTGTTAGCAGCAGGTCTTGGCTGTAGCACTCGAGTATGGGCCAACCTCACCCAGTGAGCCCGCTCCATACTCTCACTTCTGACTTGTGCCATACGTGTTTGGCAGATATCGTGAAGGGGTTAAAAACGCCTACAGAGATCTCTCAAAAATTGCTTGAAAGACTCTTTCAATTAATTTCTATTGTAAATCCCCTTTTTTCAGCTTCAGGTTTTAACAAATGCTTGGTGGTAGAAAACAAAGTCAAGGTCATGTCTTTGTAGCAGCTCCTGATGGAATCCACGTCCCAACGAGGCGTTGTCCAATAACGAGGCTGCAAAAAACGCTTCAAGAAAATAAACTCTTGCAAAACCCTTCAAGGGTATGTGCATACGGCATCATGTAGATGCCGACACAGCTGTTGAGTATTGCCAGGTGATGCCATTTCTGGAAAATGCTAGTGGATGTTTTACTGAAGAAGCTTATTTTTTCTTGTAGCCATTTAAGAATAAGGTGCCAACTTTTTGTGGTTAGATACATTTTATTAAGGCCGCTTTCACATTGTGCTCCTTTTCCTGTTCAGTGGTCTTGAGGTTTCTGTCCGAACCCCTCACAAAATGGGTTTCAGACATTAGCGCCCACGAGGCCACTAACTAAAATGGTGCAGACCGAATCACCGCTTGCTTCGTTATGCACCATCTTCGAGAGTATACACCTATTGGAGGTGGACTGCTATACTACATATAGCAGTCCACCTCCAATAGGTGTATACTCTCAAAAATGGTGCACAATGAAGCACGCAGTGATTCGGTCTGCACCATTATAGTCAGTGTCCCCATCGGCGCATATGTCCGAAACTCGATTTGCGGGGGTCAGACGGAAGCAATAGTCTTGAGCAATTCCTTTAGCTAATTGCTCAGGACCACTGCGGCATAAAAATGGAAGGGTGATGGAAATTGAAGTCTTTTTGATCATTCTTACCATTATCGATAATTGCAAGATAATCCAGATCCAATACTTCAGAGTAATCCAGACCCCAGCAATCAACTTCGATAGCTTCAATCACTTCTTTAACGAACCTCATCAAATGCTACAAGACGCCGTCGCTTATCCTGCTGCTTCCCCCTCCCCCTCCAATCTTGTAAGGTGCTCTGACATCGGCTTAAGCGGGCTTTACATGCTGCGACATCGCTAATGCGAACTCGTTGGGGTCACGGAATTCGTGACGCACATCCGGCCGCATTAGTGATGCCGTTGCGTGTAACACCGATAAGCGATTTTGCATCGTTGCAAAAACGTGCAAAATCGCTAATCGGCGACACGGGGGTCCATTCTCAAATCTCGTTACTGCAGCAGTAACGAGGTTGTTCCTCGTTCCTGCGGCAGCACACATCGCTGCGTGTGACGCCGCAGGAACGAGGAAGCTCCCCTTACCTGCCTCCCAGCCGCTATGCAGAAGGAAGGAGGTGGGCGGGATGTTACGTCCCGCTCAGCTCCGCCCCTCCGCTGCTATTGGGCGGCAGTTCAGTGACGTCGCTGTGACGCCGCACGGACCGCCCGCTTAGAAAGGAGGCGGTTCGCCCGTCACAGCGACGTCACCGGACAGGTATGTATGTGTGACCGGTCTGGGCGATGTTGTGCGGCACGGGCAGCGATTTGCCCGTGTCGCGCAACAGATGGGGGCGGCTACCCACACTAGCGATATCGGGACCGATATCGCAGTGTGTAAAGTAGCCTTTAGTCGAGGACATTTTACTTTTGTTTGATGCTGGATTATAGGGATTTGTCAGCAATTGGATGGGATATTATCAGATTTTTATGGCAATGAGTGAATTAACTAAGAAAAGTTTAATGTACCAACCCAATCTGAGAAAATGTAACAGAATGGCTCCACGACAAGACGCCAATCCCTACTGTATTAATATTACATTCTTTACAAATGGTTTCGATTAAGAGCCTTTTGCGAATTGATCAGGGAAATTTGCTGTTCTCTTAAGGCTGCTTTACACGCGGCGATTTATCGTGAGATCGCACCCGCCCCCATCGTTTGTGCAACACGGGCAATTTGTTGCCGTGTCGCACAATGTCGGTAACCCCCATCACACGTACTTACCTTCCAAACGACCTCGCTTTGGGCGGCGAACATCCTCTTCCTGAAGGGGGAGGAATGATTGGTGTCACAGCGACGTCACACAGCGGCCGCCCAATAGAAGCGGAGGGGTGGAGATGAGCGGGACGTAACATCCCGCCCACCTCCTTCCTTCCGCATTGCCGGCGAGGCGCAGGTAAGCTACAGTTCATCGTTCCCGGGGTGTCACACGGAGCGACGTGTGCTGCCTCGGGAACAATGAACAACCGGCGCACAGAAGGACGTTCAATTTTTAGAAAATGGGCGACGTGTTAATGAGCAACGATAAGGTGAATATTTTTGCTCGTTTGCAGTCACTCGTAGCTGTCACGTGCTACGATATGTCAAAAGATGCCGGATGTGCGTCACTAACGACGTGACCCCGTCGACATATCGTTAGATATATCGTAGCGTGTAACGGGCCCTTTAGTTATTACAGATAATGGAGCTTTATATTTTCTCTCAAATTGATTGTTTTATACATTGGGATTATTGGAGAAACATCCCATTGGGACTCTTGTTACTAATTGTTACTTTGTGCTTGAATTTGGTTCATACTATATATATATATATATATATATATATATATATATATAAAACTAACCTTAATTGGTCAATCGTGTTTCAATAAACCTTCCAAAAATCAACAGTACAAGCAGCTTTGAGAATCTTTGCAATTTAGCTTAGCAGAGAAATCTGCTCTATTTCCACTTAAGAACCATTTCTTTGCCTCCCCTTTTGTCTCGTAAAGTCATCATTCTCTATGAAAATCCATGTAATTAGAGATGAGGGGATCAGTGGAAGTTCGGGTTCTGCTGGTGCACGTAAACTTTTTTAAAGTTCGGTTTTGGACCTGGACTTGACCTGAACTTCATTTGAAGTCAATAATTGGGCAGTTCGGGTCTCCACCCACATCCGGCTACCCATACACAGATCAGTTCCGGGGGAGTGTGGGAGGGTTTTTATGTTTTTTGTTTGGTGCACACTACATCCGATCACACTGTTGTTACCCCCAGTGCGAACCGTTCAAACACTGCAAGCGGCTCACACTGGGCTGAGCACCGAGCATACCCGAACACAGTGATGCTCTCACAAGTGATTTGCATTCATAAAGCACCCAAACATTGTTTTCTTGGAAAAGTTTGCGTTTGTACCGAACACCAAATTTCATCTTTTCTCATCTCTATATGTAATCCATTCTTGTCAAAACAAAATGGATTGCCACCTTATTGAGGGATCAGATTACATCAACCTATTGTGGAGGAGAAGGGGTTAACACCACACTGCCGTCTTAAGCAAGATGGCTGTCATGGTTCCGATGCGCGGAGCATCTTGTGTTGTTATGTTCTGCCATGCTCTCCTGCAGAGGCGGTACTTGCTGTTCCATCATTCAGAGATTTTTGCAGGTTGGATGCTCTGCTGTTTGTCTTGAACTCCTATGGATGGGATGTCTCTTAGCTCTGGGTTTCACACTAGTACTGGCAGGTGCCTGTGCAGATGCTCCTCATACCTGGTGATTGCTCTGCTTCAGTAGGGACCATGGTCGCCAGGAACGTCACCAGTCGAACTTCCTGTTTACAGTAGTGCTCTCGGCTCCCGTAGTGTTTAGTGATCTGATCTTGGCTCTCGACTCTGGACTGTTGTTGACTATTCTCTGCCTGTCTCTTTGTTTTTGTTGTTACCTCCTGGCTTCTGAGCTCGGACCTCCTCCTGACCATATCCCCGCCTGCTCCCTGTATCCTGTACATACTCTCCTGGAATCCTGACCCTTGGCTTGTATCTGGACCTCGTCTCTGTCTGCTCCCAGTGTCCTGTCGCTACCTCCTGGCATCTCTGACCTTGGCTTGTCTGATTACCTCCCCATTCCCATTCACACAAGTAGTGTCTAGCGCCACCTTGTGACGGACATCACAACGGCTTCCTTAACAACAGCAGCGCGGTTCTAACCCCTTCTCCTCCACATTTACTATGCTTATGCACATGGGGACTGCAGAAGCCGATCTCTGAACGCTAAAGGTGGTTGTGACCGTATCACAAACCGCTCAGGTGAGCATTTATATATTAATTGTTTATCCATTATCCATTGGATAAAACCCTATATTGCACCATTTTATCTTTCAGCAATTCTGTATTAAAGTTTATGGACAGGGTAGTGGAGAGACGAGTATTCAGCACAGTGACAGAGTTGTGAGATGATTTTGCAGCTTATAGCAAGTGACATATAGTGCTCACCTTCACTGCTGGATTCACAGCTACACTGCTCAATGCTGCTGTATTATGTCCTTTATGCTACTTCTTCAGAACATGTTCTACACACAGACAGGAGAGCAGGAATCCTACATGTTTGTGTGTACTGTGTATAAGAGACATCATGGCAGCTATTTTCCACCCACTAGCTCAGAGACAACAAACAATTACTGATAGAGACTCTCTGCTATTTCATCCTTCTTCTCTGCACAATTCCTAAAACTTAACATGGACAAAACAGAGTTTATTGTCTTTCCTCCTCCTCACTTATCTCCTCCAACAAGCCTTTCCATCAAACTCGATGGTTGCTCACTCACCCCAGTCTCACAAGCTCGTTGCTTCGGAGTAACCCTCGACTCTGCTCTATCCTTCAAGCCACACATCCAAACCCTCATCACCTCCTGCAGACTACAACTCAAAAACATCTCCCGGATCCGTGCTTTCCTTAACCAAGAATCAGCAAAAACATAAGTGCATGCCCTCATCATCTCCCGCCTCGACTACTGCAACCTCCTGCTCTCTGGCCTACCTTCCAACACTCTTGCACCCCTCCAATCTATCCTAAACTCTGCGGCCCGCTTAATCCACCTCTCCCCCCGCTACTCCCCAGCCTCGCCACTCTGCCAATCCCTTCACTGGCTTCCCATCACCCAACAACTCTAGTTCAAAACATTAACCATGACATACAAAGCCATGCACAACCTGTCTCCTCCCTACATCTGTGACCTAGTCTCCCGGTACCTACCTGCACATAACCTCTGATCCTCACAAGATCTCCTCCTCTACTCCTCTCTTATCTCCTCTTCCCACAATCGCGTACAAGATTTCTCCCGTGCATCCCCCATACTCTGGAACGCTCTACCTCAGCACATCAGACTACCTACCGTGGAAAGCTTCAAGAGGAACCTCAAGACCCACCTCTTCCAACAAGCCTACAACCTACAATAGCCCTCAGTCCAGTACACCACTGCACAACCAGCTCTGTCCTCACCTATTGTACCATCACCCATTCCCTGTAGACTGTGAGCCCTCACGGGCAGGGTCCTCTCTCCTCCTGTAGACTGTGAGCCCTCGCGGGCAGGGTCCTCTCTTCTCCTGTAGACTGTGAGCCCTCGCGGGCAGGGTCTTCTCTCCTCCTGTAGACTGTGAGCCCTCGCAGGCAGGGTCCTCTCTCCTCCTGTAGACTGAGCCCTCGCAGGCAGGGTCCTCTCTCCTCCTGTAGACTGTGAGCCCTCGCGGGCAGGGTCTTCTCTCCTCCTGTAGACTGTGAGCCCTCGCAGGCAGGGTCCTCTCTCCTCCTGTAGACTGAGCCCTCGCAGGCAGGGTCCTCTCTCCTCCTGTAGACTGAGCCCTCGCGGGCAGGATCCTCTCTCCTCTATACCAGTCTGTCTTGTACTGTTAATGATTGTTGTACGTATACCCTCTCTCACTTGTAAAGCGCCATGAAATAAATGGCGCTATAATAAATAATAATAATAAAAGAGGCCATAGAAGATAAAACTGGTGACAAATAGCAGAATGAAAGTTAAATGATGGCCAGAAATTGTTATTTCTCTTGCATATGACAGCTTATTCTTAAAAGTTAAATTAAATGACAACTAAGCTTTAAAGGGTCGGAATTACTTTGACTATGATTCAACAAAGCGTTGATGTTAGATTCATAAATGGCTTTGAAAAGTCATAAAATGTTTACGCAATACAGATTTTTTACGGTATTTTTGGCTATCTCCCCCAAAATGGGAAGTGATAAGGAGGGACAGGGGTGCAACTGAGTGAGGCAACTCCAGCTCATCTAACAACAAACTTTGGGGTGCCTTATACAACAATTCTTATTCCAGCCCCTGATTCCTAGCAGCCTCTTAATCCCCTGAGTCCCAGAGCATTTTCCGGTTTGCTTTTTTTTTTTGCTCCCCTTCTTTCAAGAGCCGTAACTTTTTTATTTTTCCGTCAATCTTGCCATATGAGAGCTTCTTTTTTGCGGGACGAGTTGTTCTTTTAAATGCAACTATAAGTTTTACCATATAGTGCACTGGAAAACAGCAAAAAAATTCCAAGTGTGGAAAAACTGCAAAAAAAGTGTGAGCACACAATAGGTTTTGGGATATTTTATTCACCATGTTCACTATATGGTAAAGCTGATGTGTTGTTGTGATGCCTGAGGTCAGTGCGAGTTTGTAGACACCAAACATGTATAGGTTTACTTGTATCTAAGGGGTTAAAAAAAAATCACAAGCTTGTCCAATAAAAGTGGCACACGTTTTGCGCCACTTTCCGAAATCCGTAGCGTTCTGATTTTTTGGGATCTATGGCTCAGTGATGGCTTTTTTTTGTGTCTCGAGCTGATGTTTCTAATGGTACCATTTTTGCGCAGATGCTATGTTTTGATCGCCTGTTATTGCATTTTGCGCAAAACTTGTGGCAACCAAAAAACGTAATTTTGGCGTTTGGAATTTTTTTGCTGCTACGCCGTGTACCAATCAGGTTAATTGATTTTACATTTTGATAGATCGGGCATTTCTGAACGCGGCGATACCAAATATGTGTACATTTTTTATTTTGTTAACCCTTTAGTTTTCAATGGGGTGAAAGGGGGGTGATTTAAACTTTTAGGGTTTTTGTTTTTTTATTTTTTAAAACTTTTTTTTTTATTTTTTTTGTATTTTACTAGTCCCCCTAGGGGGCTATATGGATCAACAATCCAATTTCTCTGCCATATCTGTAGATCTCCGCTACAGGCCGAGATCTGCAGATACAATGCTTTACTCTCCGTGCTGGCACTATGCTGGTATTGAGAGAAAGTGACTCATGTTAGCTACAGGCGTCATCACATGACCCTGTGCTACCATGGCAACCACCAAAAGTCACATGATCACGCACGTGACTTCTGGTGGGGGCGGCGGTAAGTGAAAGTAATGGCCGTGTGCATATACAGCTCGCTTCCAGACTTTGGCAGCGTGATGTAAGGGGTTAAAAGTAGCAGGTGGAATGCTATTCCACTCGTAACTTGCAGGCACACATGTCAGCTGTTGAAAACAGGTGAAATGTGTGAGGATCGCCATGACCTGCCCACGGCAGGAGGCGGGGATTCATCTCACACGATCCATGACGGATATATCCGTCATTGGTCGTGAAGGGGTTAAAGGAAATCTGTGAGCAGGTTTTTGCTACCGTATCTGAGAGCAGCATGATGTAGGCAAAGAGACACTGAATCCAGCGATGTATCACTTAAATTACTGGGTGCAGCCGTTCTGACTCCATCAGAATTGTTAGATTTAGTTATGTAGCAGAGTTGAGAGCGCTGTCCCGCCTACACCAGGCTCTCTATAGAGATTGTTCATTGACTGTGAAGTGTCATTCAGAGAATGGGGCGTGTCAGGCTGCCATGCAATTGACATTGGTGTCTGAGCAATGATAATGGTCATGCTGCTTAAACAACCATATTATGGAATGAATGGCGCTATAATAATAAATAAACAATAGATCGGACTGTGACAATACAGGCATGCCTGAATTCTATGTTTTAACCCTTGCATCATGCTGTCTTCAGATTAAATAGCAAAAACCTGCTGACAGATTACCTTTAATGAATCAGACTCCTCTGACTCCAGCAACCCCCTCATCAAGACTGGCATGAACAATGCTAGCTTTGATAAATCGGAGCCTTTGTGTTGGCATTGGTGCCATTTTAAAAATCACAATTTGTTAATAACCATTCGGAGCTTCTTTTCCCAGTTTCATAAGTTTAGAAAACATAGCTGTCGTAAACTGACAAAACTGAAAACAAACAAAAGAGAGAAAAAAAGAACCTAAAAAAGATTAAAAAGAACCAAACTTTATTTTTTTTTACATTCTCATATATATTTTAAATCAATAACTTGAACCCAAAGAGCAAAAGGCTTCAGTTAAAAATAGAAGTGGCTAATCTTTGTGTGTTTGACATTTCAGGAGATACCATGCAATAAGTCCATACCACAAAGCCAAGTGGGTTAACTGATTCAGCTCCGGCGCTGCACAATTCTCTACAAAGGCAAAGTATATATATATATATTGTGAGGTAGCGTCGTCGGCTGCACTGCAGAAGACACGGGATCCAGGCACCAAGGTTCACAGCACACGGTTTATTCCAAAGAAAAAGTCCATAATATTACATATGTGCCTTTCCGGCAGAGAACTCAGGGAGATGTGATCACTCCCTCACACCCGGCACACCTGCCCTTGTTCCTGAATCTATTTATCCCTCCCTTCAGCCTGTAGGGAAAACAGCATTAACCCTATAGTGGATTATCATAGAGTGAGCACAACCGGGGCGAGACATACCGGCCGTCATAGATAACCCCGGTCACAGTCTCACATACCCCCCCCCTCAGTTCAAGCGTGCGGGGTTGAACTCTTGCCATCAAACACGGGCCGCGGGACAAGGCATCGGCGTTGCCCTGCAACCTACCGGCCCGGTGTTCAACTGTAAACCGGAAGTTCTGCAGAGAAAGGAACCACCGGGTAACCCGGGCATTCCGTTCCTTGCCGGACCTCATCCAGACCAGTGGAGAGTGATCCGTCACCAAGCGAAACTGACGTCCCAGCAGGTAATAGCGTAGGGACTCCAAGGCCCACTTGATCGCCAGGCACTCCTTCTCCACTACGCTATAATTCCGCTCGGGAGGGGTGAGCTTCCTACTTAAGAAGGTGACGGGGTGTTCCACCCCCTGAACCACCTGAGACAGCACTGCCCCCAGGCCGACCTCCGAGGCGTCAGTCTGTACTATGAACTCTTTCCGGAAATCAGGGTTTACAAGAACGGGCTGTCCGCACAGGACCCCCTTCAGGGCCCGGAAGGAGTCCTCGGCCTGCGGAGTCCAGTGCACCATGACGGACTTCTTGCCTTTGAGAAGGTCCGTCAAGGGGGCTGATAGTCCCGCAAAATCTTTTACAAACCTCCTGTAGTACCCCACGATACCCAGGAAGGCCCTAACCTGCTTCGTGGTCAGGGGTCTAGGCCACTTCTGGATCGCCTCAACTTTGTTAATTTGGGGCTTAATCACTCCTTGGCCTATCACGTAGCCCAAGTAGCGGGCTTCCGTGAGTCCCAACGCACATTTCTTGGGATTGGCTGTCAATCCGGCTGTTCGAAGCGCGTCCACCACCGCTTGTACCTGTTCCAAGTGGGTCTGCCAATCGGAGCTGTAAATAATGATGTCATCAAGGTACGCTGATGCATACGCCTGGTGGGGTTCCAGCACTAAGTCCATCAACCTCTGGAACGTGGCCGGAGCGCCATGTAACCCAAAAGGCAAGACCACATAGTGGAAGAGACCCTCCGGCGTAACAAAAGCGGTTTTCTCCTTGGCGGATTCCGTCAGTGGCACCTGCCAGTACCCCTTGGTCAGGTCGAGCGTGGTAAAATATCGCGCCTGTCCCAGCCTATCAATCAGCTCATCCACCCGGGGCATGGGGTAGAGATCAAACTTGGATATTTCGTTCAATCTCCTAAAGTCATTGCAGAACCTTAAGGAGCCATCGGGTTTTGGTATTAGGACAATCGGACTAGCCCATTCACTCCGGGATTTTTCGATGACCCCCAGGCGTAACATTGACTTTACTTCCTCTGATATGGCTTGTCGTCGAGCCTCCGGTACCCGGTATGACTTCAGGCGTACCTTCAGGTGGGGCTCGGTGACAATATCATGTCGTATCAGACTGGTCCTACCGGGCAGCTCGGAGAAGACATCGGGGTTCTGCTGAACCAACCGTCTGGCCTCTCGCCTCTGTGTCTTGGTGAGGGCTTCTCCAATCCTTACTTCCGGTTCGTCCTCTCCGGAGGTCGCTGGAGCCGGATGTGAACGACCCGAAGAGGAGGGAGGTGGGGAAAAAACAGCCATCAGGTTTTCCCGTTCCTGCCAAGGTTTTAATAGGTTGACATGGTATATTTGTTCAGGTTTCCGCCTACCGGGCTGCAACACTTTATAGTTAACCACCCCGACTCTTTCCTTTATCTCGTAGGGGCCTTGCCACTGAGCCAGGAATTTACTCTCTGCCGTGGGAATCAATACCAACACCCGATCCCCGGGATTAAAGGTCCGCACGGTGGCTTGTCTATTGTAGCGGCTGCTTTGCGCGGCCTGAGCCTCCTGTAAATGCTCCTTCACAATTGGCATGACCGCGCTTATGCGGTTCTGCATACCCAAAATGTGTTCAATCACACTTTTATGGGGGGTGGGCTCCTGCTCCCAGGTTTCTTTTGCCAGGTCCAACAATCCCCGGGGATGTCGCCCGTATAACAATTCAAAAGGCGAAAACCCCGTGGATGCCTGTGGCACCTCTCGTATGGTAAACATCAAATAGGGAAGCATCATATCCCAGTCTTTCCCGTCTTTGGAAATCACCCTTTTGAGCATGGTTTTCAGGGTTTTATTGAATCGTTCCACTAAACCATCCGTCTGAGGATGATACACAGATGTACGCAACTGCTTGATCTGGAGTAGCCGGCATAGCTCTTTGGTCACTTTAGACATGAATGGGGTCCCCTGATCCGTAAGGATCTCCTTGGGCAACCCCACCCGGCAGAACACAGCAAACAACTCCCGAGCTATAAGCTTGGCTGCAGTATGTCTGAGAGGTATCGCCTCTGGATACCGGGTGGCATAGTCAACGATCACTAGGATATGCTGGTGCCCTCGAGCAGACTTTACGAGGGGCCCCACCAGATCCATCCCTATCCGTTCAAAAGGGACTTCTATAATGGGTAACGGTACCAACGGACTGCGAAAGTGGGTCAGGGGTGCGGTAAGCTGACACTCCGGGCAGGTTTCGCAGAACCGTTTTACCTCCCCAAAGACCCCGGGCCAATAGAACCTTTGCAATATTCGCTCCTGCGTTTTCTTGACCCCTAGGTGACCACTCATCAGGTGTTTATGAGCCAAGTCGAGGACCCGCCGGCGATACGGCTGGGGCACCACCAACTGCTCTACCCCTACGCCCCGTATTTCATCTACCCGGTAGAGTAAATCCTGCTTAAGAGCAAAATGGGGGTATCTTACCTGGGCACCAGGCAGCTGTGCCACCCCGTCAACTACTGTCACCCGACTCCGGGCATGTATTAATGTAGGGTCCTGGAGTTGGGCTGTCCCAAACGTATCCGGGGACGCCTCCAACTCCGGGATGGGCTCGACCGTCTCAGCCTCTCCTGCCAATACCTCTAGGGGCGACCTATCAGGTTCACATCCTGTCCCTATCATGGGGACCCCTACGGCAGGCGTCCCGGATTCAGGATTGTAGGGCTCAGGTCCCGGACTGACCAATATCTGAGGGGACTTAGGAGGTCCCTTCCATAAAGTCCAAAAATAGGGCAGATCCCTTCCTAGGATCACATCATAGGGAAGAGTATTAATAAGTCCCACCTCATGTTGCACCTGACCGCAAGGTGCTGTGATGGTGACTATCCCCGTGGGATAGTCTCGGCGGTCCCCATGTATGCAAACCACCCCCACGGTACGTCCGGTGGCCTTTACTTTAGCCCTTAGGGTTGATCGCACAAGGGTCACTAAGCTTCCGGAATCCAACAAGCCTGTAACCGGACATCCATTCACCTGAATTTGGCACAAGTGGGGCTCAGTCTCTGGGTAGACCAGGTCAGCGGTACACACCACCTGAGCATACATTGAACCCCGCCGGGTAACCCCACAATCCATGGGCTCCGTGGTGAGTGGACACTGGGCTTCCATATGTCCCACCCGCTGGCACCGCCAACATCTAAAAGGGAAGGACACCCCCTTGACGAGTTGTCGTTTAGGGTACATAGTTTTCCGGACCTCAGGGACGGAGGGTGCGGCTTCAGACGGGACGGTAGCGGACTCCCGCACCGGTGTCAGCGGTGGGTCCTTGGCCCTAGGCTTGGAGGGGCCGGACCGACGGGCGGTACGCAAAGTCTCAGTGTCCCGTATCAAGTCCTGCGTAGCCACATGCCGCTCTACCAGGGACACTAATTGGTCCAGGGTACTCGGGTCACCCTGTCCGACCCACCGTTGAACGGTGACGGGTAAAGTGCGCACAAAACGATCCACTACTACCCTTTCCACCATTTGCGCCGGGCTCAGAGTGTCAGGCTGCAACCACTTTTTTACAAGATGTAACAAGTCATAGGCCTGGGAGCGTACGGGTTTGGCTTCCTCATAGAACCACTGATTTACCCGCTGAGCCCGTACATAGGTATTCACCCCCAACCGAGCCAGTATTTCGGCTTTCAGGGTCACATAGTCAATGGCGTCCTCGGTACAGAGGTCCAGGTATGCTTTTTGGGGTTCCCCCGTCAGATAAGGTGACAATACCTCAGCCCACTGCGGGGTCGGCAGCTTTTCCCGCTCGGCCACCCGCTCAAACACCGCCAGGAACGCTTCCACATCATCACCCGGGGTCATCTTTTGCAACGCTTGTCTCACCGCTTTCCGGACGCTGCCGTCGTCACCCGGTCCCTGGGTTGTTGGTGCCGGTCCGGCACGGATCAACTTGGCCAGGAGAACCATCTGTTCTTGGTGCCTTTTTTCCTGCAATTGCAAGGCTTGCTGCTGACGTGCATTGGCCTGATCCATCTGTTCTTGGAATTTTTTTTCCTGCACTTGCAAGGATTGGAGCAGGTGTGCATTGGTTTGTAGCTGCTGTGCATTAGCCTGTTGCTGCTGTGCATTAGCCTGAGCCAAATGCTTTATTATGTCCTCCATGGCGTCGCCGGGTTTGGGCTGTAGTATAGCCGCTCGAATCCAGGACATGCGCAGCTGGGTCACCAGGGATGAATGCTACACCTCACCGGCTGTCATGCCCGCATTCTCCACCATATGTGAGGTAGCGTCGTCGGCTGCGCTGCAGAAGACACGGGATCCAGGCACCAAGGTTCACAGCACACGGTTTATTCCAAAGAAAAAGTCCATAATATTACATATGTGCCTTTCCGGCAGAGAACTCAGGGAGATGTGATCACTCCCTCACACCCGGCACACCTGCCCTTGTTCCTGAATCTATTTATCCCTCCCTTCAGCCTGTAGGGAAAACAGCATTAACCCTATAGTGGATTATCATAGAGTGAGCACAACCGGGGCGAGACATACCGGCCGTCATAGATAACCCCGGTCACAGTCTCACAATATATATATATATATATATATATATATATATATATATATATCTATATATATATACATATATAAAAATGGGTTTTCACTAGGGATGAGCAAATCTTCTAAAATTCAAATTCGGCAGATTGTCTTCAATTTGGCCATAAAATTCGATTTGCATTAAATATCTTCAATGCAAATCAAATGTGCCCCCATGATTGCTGTTAACTTTTTTTTTAATAATAATGACCTGTACCAAAGCATAATAATTCAATATTCAAAGGAATAGGGGGTAGCTCTGTAACACCTTGTAGCACTTGCGTAGAGGCAGTGAGCGGGATTAGTGGACACATTGGGGTGTCCCGGGCTTACCCTTTAGTGGAAAGAGCTTAACTAAGAGCCACTGCGAATCTGTTGCCAGGCACAACTCCAAGGGCAGGACCGGGATTGTGGTAGCTGACCCCAGGACAGGTGATGGACTCAGGTATAGACAGGAACAGAATGGGTGACTGAGGTAAGCTGATCAGGTGGGTATGGACAGGAATGGTGAGCACGGCAGGCATAGTCAGGTATTCAAAGGCATGTACTTTTAATGGACACAGAGATAACAGGACAGGAGCTCAGGACCTGACAACTAGCTAGGTTACTGACTAACTAGAGGCATTGCACAGGCACCTCCCCTAATGGGAAGATGCCTTAAATACACTGTGGCTAAGAGGCATTTCCTGGAAATAGCACACTGGCCCTTTAAGAGGAGGGCCGGTGTGTGTGTGTCTTAAGTGCACTCCCAGTAACCCTGTGCGGCATGTACAGGACCCGGTAAGGGAAGGAGGCAGCAGTACATGTGGATGGCAGGGGGAGTGCAGTGGAGGATGCGACCCGGCAGGGGCGGTAAGTCGGTGTCTCTGCAACAGCCATTATAGTTTTAGTAGAATTGTTGGGTTTCGGCAGCTTTGAAGAACTTCCATCCATTAAAGGTGATCACATGAGATGTCTGATGTCACACTTTCACCAAACAGATATTGATGGCCTTTTCAAAGGAAATAGTGGCCAATCTCTTTAACCCTCAAGGTATACCTGTATGGACTGCAGAAAGGTACAGCCAGATTATTTTGGTGGCATATCTCAAAGGGAAACAAAAAAAAAATCAGGTGCTTAGTTTAAGCTGACCAAATATATCAAAGAACAAATCGATTTTATGCGAATTAAATTTTTGTTTAATGTTTAGATTCTAGCTGAACCTAGCAAATTTAATGAATTTGTGATTTGCTTTAGGCAAATTACCTAAAATGGCCACATTGCAGAAGATTGTATCAAAGAAGGATCTCATGACCTTGGGTAGTTTTCTCCATAATGCAGCTACGCCATCACAGGGTATAGCACAGCCAATCAGGAGGGATTATCATAGCCTATATAAAAGCAGAGGGAGGGAATGCAGCAGCTATATTTGCGTGAATCCGGACAGTGAGAGATTGTCACAACTCAGAGCTTAATTATAGAGATAGTAGAGAGAAAGCCATAAACACTGAACAAACTGTACAAATAGTTTGTGAAAGCACAGCAATGAAGATTAGTGTGTGAAGAAAAGGGTGAAGCAAAGAGAATAGTCTAATACATATTTTTAGAGTATGAATATGTAGCAAATTGAATTACTTTGGAAAATATAGAAAAACTGATGAAATCAAATTTTAAAAGATTTGCTTATCTCAACTACCCATATATTAGAGCAGGGGACCCCAACCTGTTGCTCATGGGCCTGTTATATGTGGCCCGTGGCTGTCTGCCAGCTTGCTGCATTACCACCAAACAGCTATGAAGCGCAGGTCTCTAGATGCTGAATTGTGTGAGTATCCCCGGACAGAAGACGGGGTCTAGATGCTCATATACTGACCTTGGTGATTTAGAAGATAATTTAAGAATGGTAAACTGGAGACGGGATGACACTACTTGTCAAAGGAGGTGCTTGAAGCTATATGTGACAGTGTGGTGGCAGGGGTTGATGCCAGAATACAGAATGGGGTTATTGTGGAACTGCTGGATCTTGTTATACTTAGTGAAATTTCTGTGGAAAAATTGTGCATGTCATTATATCGGTAATGGGGACTTTGAGGGTCACTACTGTGAGGGTAGTCAGAAGTTAGATGTGGCCCATGACCCTCTCTCAGGGAAGGATGTGGCTTGTGACCCTCTCTCAGGGAAGGATGTGGCTTGTGACCGTCTCTCAGGGAAGGATGTGGCTTGTGACTCTCTCTCAGAGCTGAATGTGGCTCCAGACCCTCTTTTAGAGCTGGATGTTGCTTATGGCTCTCTCTCAGAGCTTGATGTTGCTCGCGACCCTCTCTCAAAGCTGGATATGGCTCATGACCCTCTCTCAGAACTGAATGTGGTTTGCGAGCCCCTCTTAAAGCTGAATGTGACTTTCGACCCCCTCTCCGACCTGAATGTGGCTCATGACTCTCTCTCAGAATTGAATGTGGCTCACAACCCTCTCTCTCAGAGCTGAAGGAGGCTCATGATCCTCTCACAGAGCTCAATGTGGCTGGCAACCCTCCTTCAGAGCTCGATGAGGCTCACGACCCTCTCTCAGAGCTGAACAGGACTTGTGACTCTCTCAGAGCTGAATGTAGCTCGTGACCCTCTCTCAGAGTTGGATGTCTCTCATGACTAGAGATGAGCGAACCGGTCCCGGTTCGGCTCGAGGCCGGTGCGCCGAACGGGGGTCCCGTTCGAGTTCGGTTCGTCGAACGTTCGACGAACCGAACTCGAACGTATAGGCTATAATGGGAGGCGATCACAAACACATAAAAATGCATTATAAATGTACACAAACAGTTAATAAACATTGCCATAACACTTACCGGTCCTCGCGATCCCTTCTGCACTCTGTCTCCTGCCGCTATTCCATCCGATGATCGCTGAATCCTCCCGGTGACCTGCACTGCCAGCAGAGAAGCAGGACCTATCGTGACGTCAAAATAGCCATGTGACCAGTCACGTGGCTATTATCTCATTGGCTACAGACTGGTCACATGACTATGACACGTCATGTAGGACCTGCGAGTGCATCTCTCCGGTACACGGTGCACATATGTGTATCGCCGTGTACCGGCGACATGCTCTAGCACACGGTCGACTCCCCGTTCCGTTAGGGACCGGCTGACACAGCCGGTCATTAACGGAGATCACCGTTGCCATAGCAACGCAGTTAGCGGTGACGTCACCGCTAACCGCGGCTCCGGGAGCACCGTTGCTATGGTAACGCGTCTGTCAGCGTTACCGCTAGCAGCCAGCAGTGATCACTCACGGAGTGAAGGCTGCACGCTGCTTCCCGATTGTAGTGAGCATTGTAGTTAGGATGGAGGTTCCCCAGCCCCAAGTGATGCCCCTCACTACAATCGTCACTACTACTACACTAGAAAGAAAGAAGACAGAAGAGCAGGATCGTGGAGGGCTGACAGGGGTAATAAAGATGGAGTCTCTAATGTGTCTGTGTATTTATTTCTATTAAAGTATTTTTTCTCTGTGTGGTGTCTTTTTTTAACCCTTTATTGGAGATTCTTAATGGCCGGGTCAAACGTGCCTGACATTAAGAATCTCTGGCTTAATACTGGCTGGTAAAACAAAGCCAGTATTAACTCATGATTACCCAACAAGCCACCCGGCTCCAGGGCTGTTGGAAGAGTTGGATACAGCGCCAGATGATGGCGCTTCTATGAGAGCGCCATTTTCTGGGACGGCTGCGGACTGAAATCCGCAGCAGAGGCGCCCACAAACCTCGGGCTAACCTGTGCTGCGGATTCCAATCCCCAGCTGCCTAGTTGTACCTGGCTGGACACAAAAATAGGGCGAAGCCCACGTCATTTGTTTTTTAATTATTTCATGAAATAAGTGAAATAATTAAAAAAAACGGGCTTCCCTATATTTTTGGTTCCCAGCCGGGTACAAATAGGCAACTGGGGGTTGGAGGCAGCCCGTGGCTGCCAGCTGTACCTGGCTAGCATACAAAAATATGGCGAAGCCCACATCATTTTTTTGGTGGGCAAAAAACTTCTGCATGCAGTCCTGGATGGAGTATGCTGAGCCTTGTAGTTCTGCAGCTGCTGTCTGCTCTTCTCCATACAGACAGACAGCAGCTGCAGAACTACAAGGCTCAGCATACTCCATCCAGGACTGTATGCAGAAGTTTTTTGCCCCCTGAAAAAATTATGTGGCTTCGCCATATTTTTGTATGCTAGCCAGGTACAGCAGGCAGGTACGGCTGCCCCCAACCCCCAGTTGCCTATTTGTACCCGGCTGGGAACCAAAAATAAAGGGAAGCCCTTTTTTTATTATTTCATGAATTTCATGAAATAATTAGAAAACAAATGACGTAGGCTTTGCCCCATTTTTGTGTCCAGCCAGGTACAACTAGGCAGCTGGGATTGGAATCCGCACCACCGGTTGGCCTGAGCTTTCTGGGCCCCACTGCTGCGAATTGCAGTCTGCAGCCACCTCAGAAAATGGCATTTTCATAGAAGCGCCATCTTCTGGCGCTGTATCCAACTCTTCCAGCACCTGCCTGCTATACCTGGCTAGCATACAAAAATATGGCGAAGCTCACGTCCTTTTTTTGTAGCTTTTTGGCAAAAAAAAAAAAAAATGCTTCCCTGGATTTTCCATTGCCAGTGAAGGTAACACCAAGCAGTGGGGGTTAGCAGCCAGTAGCTGCTTGGATTACCCTTAGCTAGCAATACAAAAAATGCAGTGGGAGCTAACATATATTTTTTTTAATTATTTATTTAAATAACTAAAAATAAAATGGGCTTCCCTGTATTTTGATTGCTGGACATCACAGTGCTGTAAAAATAAATCTTTAAAAAAATGACGTAGCGCTCCGCGGTATTTTTGATTCTCAGCGCAGATAAAGCAGACAGCTATGGGTTGCCACCCCCATCTGCCTGCCGTTACCTTGGTTGGCAATCAAAATACAGGGAAGCCCATTAATTTTTTCTATTTAAAAAATAGTTAAAAAAAAAAAATTACGTTGGGTCCCCCCATTTTTGATAGCCAGCTAGGGTAAAGCAGACGGCTGTAGCCTGAAAACCACAGCTGGCAGCTTTACCGTGGTTGGGGATCCAATGTGGAGGTCCCCTCAGGCTCTTTTTTATAATTATTTTATAAATATTAATAATTACACAATAAAAGTAGGGGACCCCCCAAATTGGATCACCAGCCAAGGTAAAGCGGACAGCTGTGGTCTGGTATTCTCAGGGTGGGAAGGTCCATAGTTATTGGGCCTTCACAGCCTAAAAATAGCAGGCCGCAGGCACCCCAGACGTGGCGCATCCACTAGATGCGCCAATCCTGGCGCTTCACCCCAGCTCATCCCGTGCCCTGGTGCAGTGGCAAACGGGGTAATAAATCGGGTTGATACTAGCTGTAAAGTCACCTGAGATCAAGCCCAGCAGTTTGTGATGTCATGGCGTCTATTAGATACCCAACATCATAAACTGTCAGTACTAACAAAAACAAAAAATCGACAAAAGAAATTTATTTGAAAAAACAGTCCCCAAAACATTTCCTCTTTCACCAATTTATTGTAAGAAAAAAAATAAAGGGGTCCCACGACGACTCTGGACCGTCTAGAATATGGGGGGGAGACACTCAGGGAACGTATCCCCCATTTTCTAGGAGTGCGGACCCTTCATGTGAGGAGTGTGGGTGCAATGAATCTGCACTCACTCTCCCCGGGTCCACAGCAGCAGAGTCCATGTCGTAATGGTTGCTACCAAAGCTGCAATGCCCTGCTCATGAGGTAAGGGCATGCCTAATCAGGAGAACTACTGTAGAGGAAGCTCTGCTCACTGGTATATAGGTGCTCAGAGGTAATAATAGATAAAATTAGTGAGTAACCTCGGCACTCTATATCTCCCAGACTAAGTCAGTAAGTCACAACGGATAGTAATGCAAAATCACTCTTTATTGGTCCGTATTAAGAAATTTTTTTTTTCATAAGCATATATGTTTTTGTCCAAAACAAGTTACAAATGACGTTTCGGCCTGAGCCTTCGTCAGATTGGACTTATCTGCATGTAATCATGAAAAATGACAATAATCAGTATCACATAAGAGTGAGAGAACAATAACATAAACTCGAACAATGTAGAGGTACAATTGGGATGCAGCAAAAAAATTGCAACACAGCAAGAAATGAAACACATGATACAAATGTCATAATACAGTACAAGGACAATATAGTAATGACAAATATGGGGTCAGAGTAGACTTAGACAGCTCTGGTACGAAAGAGATGTCAATCATAAAGTAACATGTGCAGTAGGTGCAGAGCTACACTATGCATGGCAGAGCTAATGGGTAGACCGACCATAGAAAAAGTAGAGAAAAAGTGGAGAAAAAGTGGAGAATAAGTGGAACATAAGAGGAGAAAAAGTGGAGAAAAAGTGGAGAAAAAAGTGGAGAAAAAGTGGAGAAAAAGTGGAGAAAAAGTGGAGAAAAAGTTGAGATTAAGAGGAGAAAAAGTGGAGAAAAAAGTGGAGAAAAAGTGGAGAAAAAGTGGAGCATAAGTGGAGAAAAAGTGGAGAAAAAGTGGAGAAAAAGTGGAGCATAAGAGGAGAAAAAGTGGAGAAAAAAGTGGAGAAAAAGTGGAGCATAAGAGGAGAAAAAGTGGAGAAAAAGTGGAGAAAAAGTGGAGCATAAGAGGAGAAAAAGTGGAGAAAAAGTGGAGAAAAAGTGGAGAAAAAGTGGAGCATAAGAGGAGAAAAAGTGGAGAAAAAGTGGAGAAAAAAGTGGAGAAAAAGTGGAGAAAAAGTGGAGAAAAAGTGGAGAAAAAGTGGAGAAAAAGTGGAGATTAAGAGGAGAAAAAGTGGAGAAAAAGTGGAGAAAAAGTGGAGCATAAGAGGAGAAAAAGTGGAGAAAAAAGTAGAGAAAACGTGGAGAAAACGTGGAGAAAAAGTGGAGAAAAAGTGGAGAAAAAGTGGAGCATAAGAGGAGAAAAAGTGGAGAAAAAGTGGAGAAAAAAGTGGAGAAAAAGTGGAGTAAAAGTGGAGAAAAAGTGGAGAAAAAGTGGAGAAAAAGTGGAGATTAAGAGGAGAAAAAGTGGAGAAAAAGTGGAGAAAAAGTGGAGCATAAGAGGAGAAAAAGTGGAGAAAAAAGTGGAGAAAACGTGGAGAAAACGTGGAGAAAAAGTGGAGAAAAAGTGGAGAAAAAGTGGAGCATAAGAGGAGAAAAAGTGGAGAAAAAAGTGGAGAAAACGTGGAGAAAAAGTGGAGAAAAAGTGGAGAAAAAGTGGAGCATAAGAGGAGAAAAAGTGGAGATTAAGAGGAGAAAAAGTGGAGAAAAAGTGGAGAAAAAGTGGAGAAAAAGTGGAGCATAAGAGGAGAAAAAGTGGAGAAAAAAGTGGAGAAAAAGTGGAGAAAAAGTGGAGAAAAAGTGGAGATTAAGAGGAGAAAAAGTGGAGCATAAGAGGAGAAAAAGTGGAGAAAAAAGTGGAGAAAGTGGAGAAAAAAATGGAGAAAAAGTGGAGAAAAAGTGGAGAAAAAGTGGAGAATAAGAGGAGAAAAAGTGGAGAAAAAGTGGAGAAAAAGTGGAGAATAAGAGGAGAAAAAGTGGAGAATAAGTGGAGAAAAAAATGGAGAAAAAGTGGAGAAAAAGTGGAGAAAAAGTGGAGCATAAGAGGAGAAAAAGTGGAGAAAAAGTGGAGAAAAAGTGGAGAAAAAGTGGAGCATAAGAGGAGAAAAAGTGGAGAAAAAAGTGGAGAAAAAGTGGAGAAAAAGTGGAGCATAAGAGGAGAAAAAGTGGAGAAAAAGTGGAGAAAAAGTGGAGCATAAGAGGAGAAAAAGTGGAGAAAAAGTGGAGAAAAAGTGGAGAAAAAGTGGAGCATAAGAGGAGAAAAAGTGGAGAAAAAGTGGAGAAAAAAGTGGAGAAAAAGTGGAGAAAAAGTGGAGAAAAAGTGGAGAAAAAGTGGAGATTAAGAGGAGAAAAAGTGGAGAAAAAGTGGAGAAAAAGTGGAGCATAAGAGGAGAAAAAGTGGAGAAAAAAGTGGAGAAAACGTGGAGAAAAAGTGGAGATTAAGAGGAGAAAAAGTGGAGAAAAAGTGGAGAAAAAGTGGAGCATAAGAGGAGAAAAAGTGGAGAAAAAAGTGGAGAAAACGTGGAGAAAACGTGGAGAAAAAGTGGAGAAAAAGTGGAGAAAAAGTGGAGAAAAAGTGGAGCATAAGAGGAGAAAAAGTGGAGAAAAAAGTGGAGAAAACGTGGAGAAAAAGTGGAGAAAAAGTGGAGAAAAAGTGGAGCATAAGAGGAGAAAAAGTGGAGATTAAGAGGAGAAAAAGTGGAGAAAAAGTGGAGAAAAAGTGGAGAAAAAGTGGAGAAAAAGTGGAGCATAAGAGGAGAAAAAGTGGAGAAAAAAGTGGAGAAAAAGTGGAGAAAAAGTGGAGAAAAAGTGGAGATTAAGAGGAGAAAAAGTGGAGCATAAGAGGAGAAAAAGTGGAGAAAAAAGTGGAGAAAAAGTGGAGAAAGTGGAGAAAAAAATGGAGAAAAAGTGGAGAAAAAGTGGAGAAAAAGTGGAGAATAAGAGGAGAAAAAGTGGAGAAAAAGTGGAGAAAAAGTGGAGAATAAGAGGAGAAAAAGTGGAGAATAAGTGGAGAAAAAAATGGAGAAAAAGTGGAGAAAAAGTGGAGAGAAAGTGGAGAAAAAAATGGAGAAAAAGTGGAACACCCTTTGGTACCTTTCATGTGGCACTAAGGGGTGCTTAGCTTTGTATTTAGCCAAAAAAATAAAAAAAAAATGACATAGGGTTCCCCCTAGTTTTGTAGCCAGCTAGGGTAAAGCAGACGGCTGCAGCCTGCAGACCACAGCTGGCAACCTCACCTTGGCTGGTAATCCAAAACTGAGGGCACCCCACGCTGTTATTTTAAATTAAATAAATAATTAAAAAAAAAAAACACGTAGGGGTCCCCCAAAATTGGATCACCAGCCAAGGTAAAGCAGACAGCTGGGGCCTGATATTCTCAGACTAGGGAGGTCCATGGTTATTGGAATCTCCCCAGCCTAAAAATAGCAGGCCGCAGCCGCCCCAGAAGTGGCGCATCCATTAGATGCGCCAATCCTGGTGCTTCGCCCCAGCTCATCCCGCGCCCTGGTGCGGTGGCAAACGGGGTAATATTTGGGGTTAATACCAGATGTGTAATGTCACCTGGCATCAAGCCCTGGGGTTGGTGAGGTCAGGCGTCTATCAGATACCCGACATCACCAACCCAGTCAGTAATAAAAAAAAAATACACGACAAACACATTTTTATTTGAAAAAACACTCCCCAAAACATTCCCTCTTTAACCAATTTATTAGATTGAAAAACAAATCCAGGTCTGGTGAAATCCAAGGGGTTGCCATGACGATGCACACTGTCCCAGTCAATGAAGAGCAGGATGTTCCCCATTGGCTGGGAGAGCAGTGCAGTGACCTGAGCTAACATCAATGGGTCAGCCCAGGTCACTGCAGGGGATGACAAGTGCTGCTGTCAGCGAGGTACATTACCTGCGCTGATCTCCAGCACACTGACAGCCCCTGTCACTGAGGTCAATGACCGGCGCCTTCACATCAAGTATCGCGAGAGGTCCGTGACGTCACTGCCAGTGTCAGTCTCGGGTCGGAAGCGATAGGTGATGTGACAAGCGGCGGCCATGGAGGACAGTGACAGCGCTGAGGTCGGGATGGCGGGACTTCATCACCGCAGGTAAGCCGAGCGAGCGAGCGAGCGAGCGGGCGGGCGGGGGGGGTGGATGTGTGTGTGTGTGTGTTTGTGTATGTGTATGTATGTGTACATGCCGCGGGCAGGAGGGGGTGGAGCGAGCTGAGCGGGAAAGTGTGGGCTTCCTGCACGTAACTAAGATAAACATCGGGTTACTAACCAAAGCGCTTTGCTTGGATACCCGATGTTTATCTTGGTTACCAGCTTGTGGCAGGCTGCCAGCGATGGCTCCTGCTCACTGTAGCTGTAAAAAGCCCTGCTTTTTGCTGCTAGAACCGTTCTCGAACGTATCTAGAACTATCGAGCTTTTAGCAAAAAGCTCGAGTTCTAGTTCGATCTCGAACAGCCCAAAAATCACTCGAGCCGCGAACTGGAGAACCACGAACCACGAACCGCGCTCAACTCTACTCATGACCTTCTCTTAGAGCTGGATGTGGCTCACAACCCTCTCTCACAGCTCGATGTGGCTCACAACCCTCTCTCAGAGCTGGATGTGACTGGTGACTCACTCTCAGAGCTGAATGTAGCTTGCAACCCACGCTCAGAGCTGAATGTGGCTGGTGGCCTTCCCTTTGAGCTGAATGAGGGTTGTAGCCATCTGTCAGAGTTGAATGTGGTTCTCAAGGTTAAAATAATGCGGGAGCAGTGCATTAGCTATGCAACCAGTTTTTCTGAAGCCTGTGTTTGATCTTCACTGATTGAAGATTTTACCCATGAATTGAGAATTTTGGGAATAAATAATCAATCCAGAAGGAGAAAGTAGCACAATTCTTTAATAAGATATATTACAAAAATGCTTATTTTCATGCGTGCTAAATACTTGCATACTGTTCTACTGCTATGATGAGTGGTCTTTATGTTACAGTACATCTAATATATAAAGCTGAGTGTATGTATACATGTATGTCCGCTAAAGGAATTCGCACTGTTGCATGTACAATCACGAAATCCTTAAATGGAATGTTGGCATGTCACAATGCAGAGAAAGAGACAGATAGGGAAAGAGACAGGGAAAGAGACTGACAGACAGGAAAAGAGACAGACAGGGAAAGAGACAGACAGGGAAAGAGACAGACAGGGAAAGAGACAAGGAAAGAGAATGACAGACAGGGAAAGAGACTGACAGGGAAAGAGACAGACAGAAAGGGAAAGAGACAAAGACAGGGAAAGAGACAAAGACAGGGAAAGAGACAGACAGGGAAAGAGACAAGGAAAGAGACTGACAGGGAAAGAGACAAAGACAGGGAAAGAGACAAAGACAGGGAAAGAGACAGACAGGGAAAGAGACAAGGAAAGATACTGACAGACAGGGAAAGATACAGACAGGGAAAGAGACAGATAAAGAGGCAGACAGGGGAAGACAGGGGAAGACAGGGAAAGAATCAGACAGGGAAAGAGATAGATACAGACAGGGAAAGAGAGAGACACTCAGGCAAGGAAAAAGACAGACAGATAAAGAGATAGAGAGAGACAGAGAGACACTGACAGAGACAGACAAACAGAGACGGGGAGAGAAACAGAGAGACAGTTACTATCCAATGCAATGCCGGATGCTACAACTAGTCTTTTTATAATCTCTCAAATGGGAACATCATTGGGTTTTAATGAGATTATATCTGTAAGTGACTTCTTCCATTGGGTTCTGGAGGCAGTTCCTAGTTGCCATCAGTAATGTCAATCCTCATGCTAAAATTATACCTTGAGCTCTAATCCTTAAAAACCATATTAGATCCAGTTAGATACTCTGTTGGGCAGTGATGTCCAACTGCTATAAATTGAAGCCCTAAATAGCAATCGCAAATTAATATTTTCAGCACGTTTTCAAAAACTTTCAAGTCCTGTTGTTCGTGTATTTTTTTAGGTCTTATTATAGTATAAGTTATGCAGCTAATCTCCGTTGCTTTCTGCAAAATACAATTTCTTCAAGTACTATAGATAGACTCCCGCTCCAGGAATGACCCCTTCTCGCTTGATCCTTTTCTTCCATTCTAACATTTTCTTAATCCTCGACGTAATAAGATATTTCCAATTGATTTGTTGTAATAAACATTTCCTGTCCTCTTCCATCAAAAGAGAGCTCGCGAGCAATTTTGCAAAAACTGATGTAATGCAAAACTTTTTGACTTATTTAAAAATGGTTAGAAACGGTTTAGAACTTGCCTTAGGTAAATAAATAGGAAATTATAGGATCCATTTTTAACATTTACATTTGCTTTTCTAAGGAAAATGAGAAGCGACTGCTTTGATTTACTTGCCTACTTTCAAGAGCATATTAAATAAGCTAAATTTGCCTGCCGCAGGGATTTACCGGCTTTGAATAGCTTAAAATTATCCCTTAAGTTTTAAGGGGATAATATTAGCGTTAGATGTGAATTATTGTGTGCCATATTCATTTGCAACACATCACTGCCTAATTTGTATCTAGTTATGCATAAAAATTTCCCCTCGACAATAAATATAAATCTTCAACTTGTCCTCTTATTTTCAGTTCTATACAGCTTGTAAGCTGCTGCAGTGGATCGTCCTATACCGCTTGTAAGCTGCTGCAGTGGATCGTCCTATACAGCTTGTAAGCTGCTGCAGTGGATCGTCCTATACAGCTTGTAAGCTGCTGCAGTGGATCATCCTATATAGCTTGTAAGCTGCTGCAGTGGATCGTCCTGTACCGCTTGTAAGCTGCTGCAGTGGATTGTCCTATACAACTTGTAAGCTGCTGTAGTCGATTGTCCTATACCGCTTGTAAGCTGCTGCAGTGGATCGTCCTATACAGCTTGTAAGCTGCTGCAGTGGATCATCCTATACAGCTTGTAAGCTGCTGCAGTGGATTGTCCTAAACAGGTTGTAAGCTGCTGCAGTCGATTGTCCTATACCGCTTGTAAGCTGCTGCAGTGGATCGTCCTATACAGCTTGTAAGCTGCTGCAGTGGATCGTCCTATACAGCTTGTAAGCTGCTGCAGTGGATCGTCCTATATAGCTTGTAAGCTGCTGCAGTGGATCGTCCTATACCGCTTGTAAGCTGCTGCAGTGGATCGTCCTATACAGCTTGTAAGCTGCTGCAGTGGATCGTCCTATACAGCTTGTAAGCTGCTGCAGTGGATCGTCCTATACCGTTTGTAAGCTGCTGCAGTGGATCGTCCTATACAGCTTGTAAGCTGCTGCAGTGGATCGTCCTGTACAGCTTGTAAGCTGCTGCAGTGGATTGTCCTATACAGCTTGTAAACTGCTGCAGTGGATCAATCATCCTATATAGCTTGTAAGCTGCTGCAGTGGATTGTCCTATACAGCTTGTAAGCTGCTGCAGTGGATCAATCATCCTATATAGCTTCAAAGCTGCTGCAGTGGATCGTCCTATACAGATTGTAAGCTGCTGCAGTGGATCGTCCTATACAGCTTGTAAGCTGCTGCAGTGGATTGTCCTATACAGCTTGTAAGCTGCTGCAGTGGATCGTCCTATACGGCTTGTAAACTGCTGCAGTGGATTGTCCTATACAGCTTGTAAGCTGCTGCAGTGGATCATCCTATACAGCTTGTAAGCTGCTGCAGTGGATTGTCCTATACAGCTTGTAAGCTGCTGCAGTGGATTGTCCTATACAGCTTGTAAGCTGCTGGCTGCAGTGGATTGTCCTATACAGCTTGTAAGCTGCTGCAGTGGATCGTCCTATACAGCTTGTAAGCTGCTGCAGTGGATCATCCTATACAGCTTGTAAGCTGCTGCAGTGGATCGTCCTATACAGCTTGTAAGCTGCTGCAGTGGATCATCCTATATAGCTTGTAAGCTGCTGCAGTGAATCATCCTATATAGCTTGTAAGCTGCTGCAGTGGATCCTTCTATACAGCTTGTAAGCTGCTGCAGTGGATCGTCCTATACAGCTTGTAAGCTGCTGCAGTGGATTGTCCTATACAGCTTGTAAGCTGCTGCAGTGGATCAATCATCCTATATAGCTTTAAAGCTGCTGCAGTGGATCATCCTATACAGATTGTAAACTGCTGCAGTGGATCGTCCTATACAGCTTGTAAGCTGCTGCAGTGGATCGTCCTATACAGCTTGTAAGCTGCTGCAGTGGATCGTCCTATATAGCTTGTAAGCTGCTGCAGTGGATCGTCCTATACCGCTTGTAAGCTGCTGCAGTGGATCGTCCTATACAGCTTGTAAGCTGCTGCAGTGGATCGTCCTATACAGCTTGTAAGCTGCTGCAGTGGATCGTCCTATACCGTTTGTAAGCTGCTGCAGTGGATCGTCCTATACAGCTTGTAAGCTGCTGCAGTGGATCGTCCTGTACAGCTTGTAAGCTGCTGCAGTGGATTGTCCTATACAGCTTGTAAACTGCTGCAGTGGATCAATCATCCTATATAGCTTGTAAGCTGCTGCAGTGGATTGTCCTATACAGCTTGTAAGCTGCTGCAGTGGATCAATCATCCTATATAGCTTCAAAGCTGCTGCAGTGGATCGTCCTATACAGATTGTAAGCTGCTGCAGTGGATCGTCCTATACAGCTTGTAAGCTGCTGCAGTGGATTGTCCTATACAGCTTGTAAGCTGCTGCAGTGGATCGTCCTATACGGCTTGTAAGCTGCTGCAGTGGATTGTCCTATACAGCTTGTAAGCTGCTGCAGTGGATTGTCCTATACAGCTTGTAAGCTGCTGGCTGCAGTGGATTGTCCTATACAGCTTGTAAGCTGCTGCAGTGGATCGTCCTATACAGCTTGTAAGCTGCTGCAGTGGATCATCCTATACAGCTTGTAAGCTGCTGCAGTGGATCGTCCTATACAGCTTGTAAGCTGCTGCAGTGGATCATCCTATATAGCTTGTAAGCTGCTGCAGTGAATCATCCTATATAGCTTGTAAGCTGCTGCAGTGGATCCTTCTATACAGCTTGTAAGCTGCTGCAGTGGATCGTCCTATACAGCTTGTAAGCTGCTGCAGTGGATTGTCCTATACAGCTTGTAAGCTGCTGCAGTGGATCAATCATCCTATATAGCTTTAAAGCTGCTGCAGTGGATCATCCTATACAGATTGTAAACTGCTGCAGTGGATCGTCCTATACAGCTTGTAAGCTGCTGCAGTGGATCGTCCTATACAGCTTGTAAGCTGCTGCAGTGGATTGTCCTATACAGCTTGTAAGCTGCTGCAGTGGATCGTCCTATACGGCTTGTAAACTGCTGCAGTGGATTGTCCTATACAGCTTGTAAGCTGCTGCAGTGGATCATCCTATACAACTTGTAAGCTGCTGCAGTGGATTGTCCTATACAGCTTGTAAGCTGCTGCAGTGGATTGTCCTATAAAGCTTGTAAGCTGCTGGCTGCAGTGGATTGTCCTATACAGCTTGTAAGCTGCTGCAGTGGATCGTCCTATACAGCTTGTAAGCTGCTGCAGTGGATCATCCTATACAGCTTGTAAGCTGCTGCAGTGGATCGTCCTATACAGCTTGTAAGCTGCTGCAGTGGATCATCCTATATAGCTTGTAAGCTGCTGCAGTGAATCATCCTATATAGCTTGTAAGCTGCTGCAGTGGATCCTTCTATACAGCTTGTAAGCTGCTGCAGTGGATCGTCCTATACAGCTTGTAAGCTGCTGCAGTGGATTGTCCTATACAGCTTGTAAGCTGCTGCAGTGGATCAATCATCCTATATAGCTTTAAAGCTGCTGCAGTGGATCATCCTATACAGATTGTAAACTGCTGCAGTGGATCGTCCTATACAGCTTGTAAGCTGCTGCAGTGGATCGTCCTATACAGCTTGTAAGCTGCTGCAGTGGATCGTCCTATACAGCTTGTAAGCTGCTGCAGTGGATCGTCCTATACGGCTTGTAAGCTGCTGCAGTGGATTGTCCTATACAGCTTGTAAGCTGCTGCAGTGGATTGTCCTATACAGCTTGTAAGCTGCTGCAGTGGATCGTCCTATACGGCTTGTAAGCTGCTGCAGTGGATCGTCCTATACAGCTTGTAAGCTGCTGCAGTGGATCGTCCTATACGGCTTGTAAGCTGTTGCAGTGGATCGTCCTATATCGCTTGTAAGCTGCTGCAGTGGATCATCCTATACAGCTTGTAAGCTGCTGTAGTGGAAGTGGATTGTCCTATACAGCTTGTAAGCTGCTGCAGTGGATTGTCCTATACAGCTTGTAAGCTGCTGCAGTGGATCGTCCTATACAGCTTGTAAGCTGCTGCAGTGGATCGTCCTATACAGCTTGTAAGCTTCTGCAGTGGATCGTCCTATACGGCTTGTAAGCTGCTGCAGTGGATCGTCCTATACAGCTTGTAAGCTGCTGCAGTGGATTGTCCTATACAGCTTGTAAGCTGCTGCAGTGGATCGTCCTATACAGCTTGTAAGCTGCTGCAGTGGATCGTCCTATACAGCTTGTAAGCTGCTGCAGTGGATCGTCCTATACAGCTTGTAAGCTGCTGCAGTGGATTGTCCTATACAGCTTGTAAGCTGCTGCAGTGGATTGTCCTATACAGCTTGTAAGCTCCTGCAGTGGATTGTCCTATACAGCTTGTAAGCTGCTGCAGTGGATCGTCCTATACAGCTTGTAAGCTGCTGCAGTGGATCGTCCTATACGGCTTGTAAGCTGCTGCAGTGGATTGTCCTATACAGCTTGTAAGCTCCTGCAGTGGATTGTCCTATACAGCTTGTAAGCTGCTGCAGTGGATTGTCCTATACAGCTTGTAAGCTGCTGCAGTGGATCGTCTTATACAGCTTGTAAGCTGCTGCAGTGGATCGTCTTATACAGCTTGTAAGCTGCTGCAGTGGATCGTCCTGTACAGCTTGTAAGCTGCTGCAGTGGATTGTCCTATACAGCTTGTAAGCTGCTGCAGTGGATCAATCATCCTATATAGCTTGTAAGCTGCTGCAGTGGATTGTCCTATACAGCTTGTAAGCTGCTGCAGTGGATCAATCATCCTATATAGCTTCAAAGCTGCTGCAGTGGATCGTCCTATACAGCTTGTAAGCTGCTGCAGTGGATCGTCCTATACAGCTTGTAAGCTGCTGCAGTGGATCGTCCTATACAGCTTGTAAGCTGCTGCAGTGGATTGTCCTATACAGCTTGTAAGCTGCTGCAGTGGATCGTCCTATACAGCTTGTAAGCTGCTGCAGTGGATCGTCCTATACAGCTTGTAAGCTGCTGCAGTGGATCGTCCTATACCACTTGTAAGCTGCTGCAGTGGATTGTCCTATACAGCTTGTAAGCTGCTGCAGTGGATTGTCCTATACCACTTGTAAGCTCCTGCAGTGGATCGTCCTATACAGCTTGTAAGCTCCTGCAGTGGATTGTCCTATACAGCTTGTAAGCTGCTGCAGTGGATTGTCCTATACAGCTTGTAAGCTGCTGCAGTGGATCATCCTATACAGCTTGTAAGCTCCTGCAGTGGATTGTCCTATACAGCTTGTAAGCTGCTGCAGTGGATCGTCCTATACAGCTTGTAAGCTGCTGCAGTGGATCGTCCTATACAGCTTGTAAGCTGCTGCAGTGGATTGTCCTATACAGCTTGTAAGCTGCTGCAGTGGATCGTCCTATACAGCTTGTAAGCTGCTGCAGTGGATCGTCCTATACAGCTTGTAAGCTGCTGCAGTGGATCGTCCTATACCACTTGTAAGCTGCTGCAGTGGATTGTCCTATACAGCTTGTAAGCTGCTGCAGTGGATTGTCCTATACCACTTGTAAGCTCCTGCAGTGGATCGTCCTATACAGCTTGTAAGCTCCTGCAGTGGATTGTCCTATACAGCTTGTAAGCTGCTGCAGTGGATTGTCCTATACAGCTTGTAAGCTGCTGCAGTGGATCATCCTATACAGCTTGTAAGCTCCTGCAGTGGATTGTCCTATACAGCTTGTAAGCTGCTGCAGTGGATTGTCCTATACAGCTTGTAAGCTGCTGCAGTGGATCGTCCTATACAGCTTGTAAGCTGCTGCAGTGGATCGTCCTATACAGCTTGTAAGCTGCTGCAGTGGATCGTCCTATACAGCTTGTAAGCTGCTGCAGTGGATTGTCCTATACCGCTTGTAAGCTGCTGCAGTGGATCGTCCTATACAGCTTGTAAGCTGCTGCAGTGGATCGTCCTATACAGCTTGTAAGCTGCTGCAGTGAACGCTCCAAACTGAAGGAGGCACAGACCAACTTGGCCATATTCCCTAGGTGGCAAAAACATATCATGGATTTATTTTCCAGAAATCCACTAAATTGTGGAATTGGATTAGGATCATGAAAAGAACTTTGGGACAAACCAGGGTTAAGCTTGTATCAACATGTAACGGAAGAATGCCCTATTTTAATGTATGTAATGGCACTCCTTGCTTCTTTGTGTGCCTCTGAGCAGTAACTGTAATCTTTTTATTCTTATCAAATCTTTCGGTTAAGGCACTGTTCTAGCCTGTATCCACAGGATATGCCATCAATGTATTATAGATGGAGGTTTCATCATGGGAACCCAGATCTCCTTACAAATAAAGGCTCCATTGCCTTATATGTCATTAGAGAGACGACTGATCAAATAGCCACCTCTCCACTGACAGTGAAGCACAATAGTGCCCTGTTTTCTAAATAGATTAAAATCCCATCTCATATATATAACATATATTGCATATAATAAGTGTGTGTCTGTAAATGTACATGTAGCAGAGCTGTGTGTGTCTGTAAATGTACATGTAGCAGAGCTGTGTGTGTCTGTAAATGTACATGTAGCAGAGCTGTGTGTGTCTGTAAATGTACATGTAATAAAACTGTGTGCGCATGTAAATGTACATGTAGAAAAGCTGTGTGTGTCTGTAAATGTACATGTAGCAGAGCTGTGTGTGTCTGTAAATGGACATGTAATAGAGCTGTGTGTGTGTCTGTAAATGTACATGTAATAAAACTGTGTGTGCATGTAAATGTACATGTAGAAAAGCTGTGTGTGTCTGTAAATGTACATGTAGCAGAGCTGTGTGTGTCTGTAAATGGACATGTAATAGAGCTGTGTGTGTATCTGTAAATGTACATGTAGAAGTGCTGTGCGTGTCTGTAAATGTACATGTAGCAGAGCTGTTTGTGTCTGTAAATGTACATGTTGCAGAGCTGTGTGTGTCTGTAAATGTACATGTAGCAGAGCTGTGTGTGTCTGCACATGTACATGTAGCAGAGCTGTGTGCCTGGAAATTGACATTTAGCAGAGCTGTGTGTGTCTGTAAATGTACATGTAATAGAGCTGTGTGTCTGGAAATGTACATGTAGCAGTGCTGTGTGTCTATAAATGTACATGTAGCAGAGCTGTGTGTCTGTAAATAAACATGTAGCAAAGTTGTGTGTGTCTGTAAATGTACATGTAGTAGTGCTGTGTGTGTCTTTAAATATACATGGGATAGAAAACACGGCACTTCTAATATAAGGTGGGTGCTCTGGTAGGATCCAACACCTTAAGTAATAATATAATTGAGCCAGGCACTCCAATTTGAAAAAATAGATGGTTTTATTCACAGCAAATAGTTTAATCAAAACGTTTCGGTGAAAATGTTGACCTTCATCAGTAGGATCTAGCTGCGTGTATATAGACTAGAAGACAATAAAGCTGGATGGTCAAAAGTAAAATGTAGAGGCAGAACAATGAATGATATACTGTCAGCACATGCAGAGAAAAGGGAACTAACGTAATGACAACTGAATGTCTTATGGAATGTAAATACAAGGTAATGGGCAGAATAAGATATGTTTTATGTTGTATCCTGTAGTGTATTCCCGGATTTCGACAATGCGGTGACTTGGCTTTTTTTTTGGCTTTTTCTTGCTTTTTGTCTCACTGCCAGAAATGGTACTCAGGTCAGAGACTGGAATACATTTCTGACAAAATTTATGCAACTAAAATGGCATACATGCCCATGAATTAGATGGGCAGGCTTTGCCATTCTCCACTGAGCTCATGTTCCTCCCATTTTGGGTTATCTGGCTGGGTGTGACATAAAAATGCCAAAAGTTTTAAAAAAAATTGCATAATCTTCAATTTGTGCAAAAGTTTTGTGACATCAAGAGAAGGCTGAGAGGAGACTTAATAGTGGTCTGCAAATATGTGAAATGCAGTCACAGTGCAAAGCGATCTACCCTATTCTCATTAGCACAAGGAAGTACAAGAAGCAATGGGATGAAACTAAAAAGGAAGAAGATTCAGATTAGACATTAGGAAAAAACTGTGACAGTGAGGGCAGTCAGGGCGTGGAACAGGCGGCCACAGGAGGCAGTGAGGGCAGTCAGGGAGTGGAACAGGCTACCACGAGAGATAGTGAGGGCAGTCAGGGAGTGGAACAGGCGGCCACAGGAGGCAGTGAGGGCAGTCAGGGAGTGGAACAGGTCACCACAGGAGGCAGTGAGGGCAGTCAGGGAGTGGAACAGGCGGCCACAGGAGGCAGTGAGGGCAGTCAGGGAGTGGAACAGGTCACCACAGGAGGTAGTGAGGGCAGTCAGAGAGTGGAACAGGCGGCCACAGGAGGCAGTGAGGGCAGTCAGAGAGTGGAACAGGCTACCACGGGAGGTAGTGAGGGCAGTCAGGGAGTGGAACAGGCTACCACGAGAGGTAGTGAGGGCAGTCAGGGAGTGGAACAGGCGGCCACAGGAGGCAGTGAGGGCAGTCAGGGAGTGGAACAGGCGGCCACAGGAGGCAGTGAGGGCAGTCAGGGAGTGGAACAGGTCACCACAGGAGGTAGTGAGGGCAGTCAGAGAGTGGAACAGGCGGCCACAGGAGGCAGTGAGGGCAGTCAGAGAGTGGAACAGGCTACCACGGGAGGTAGTGAGGGCAGTCAGGGAGTGGAACAGGCTACCACGAGAGGTAGTGAGGGCAGTCAGGGAGTGGAACAGGCGGCCACAGGAGGCAGTGAGGGCAGTCAGGGAGTGGAACAGGCGGCCACAGGAGGCAGTGAGGGCAGTCAGGGAGTGGAACAGGTCACCACAGGAGGTAGTGAGGGCAGTCAGAGAGTGGAACAGGCGGCCACAGGAGGCAGTGAGGGCAGTCAGGGAGTGGAACAGGTAACCACAGGAGGTAGTGAGGGCAAATAGAGAGTGGAACAGGCAGCCGTGGGAGGCAGTGATGGCACTCACAAAGTGAAACAGGCTGCCACAGGAGGCAGTAAAGGCAGTCAAAGAGTGGAACAGGTGGTTACAGGAGATAGTGAGGGCAGTCAGAGAGTAGAACAGGTGGCCATGGGAGGCAGTGAGGGCAGTCAGAGAGTGGAACAGGCAGCCATGGCAGGCAGTCAGATAGTGTAACAGGTCCATGGGAGGCAGTGAGGGCAGTCAGAGAGTGTAACAGGAGGTAGTGAGGGCAGTCAGAGAGTGGAACAGGCAGCCATGGGAGGCAGTGAGGGCACTCAGAGAGGAGAAGAGGCTACTACGGGAGGCAATGGGGGCAGTCAGAGAGTGGAATAGGCAGCCACAGGAGGCAGTGAGGGCAATCAGAGAGTGGAATAGGTGGCCATGGGAGGCAGTGATGCAGTCATAGAGTGGAACAGGTGGCCACAGGAGGCAGTGAGGGCAGTCAGAGAATGGAACAGGCGGCCACAGGAGGTAGCGAGCTCTCCATCGATGGAAATCTTCAAGCGGAAACTTGATAAACATATATTTAGGAAAACCAGCACTCACAGGAGGTTGGACCTGATGGCCCTTGAGATGCCTTTCAACTCTACCATTCTGTGATGCTATGATTTTATGATCGGAAGATGTTTTAAGTAAAAGAACTTGTGAAAGCACCTTCATGCGTTGCAGCCAAAATCTTTTTCTCCGGATTTACAGTAAGCATCTCAGCATGGTCATAATTGCAGAGAAGAGAAGAAGCCACAATCATTTATTTTAAGTGTATTCTTTTTTTTATTATTTGAAAATTTAAAAGGAAACTAGAAGACATCTAAAAAACAAAAAAGTAGCGGAATAATTCCTCTGTAGGATATCGGGATAAATTCTAAATAGAACTGTAAAAATGGTGGAGTCATCACAGTTGGGTTTTCATGTTAATTCTCATCCCCAATGATATTTTGTACAGTGTGATCTTGGATAACATTTAGAAGTTAATGCTTGTGAATCCTTCAGAAGAAATTGCTAGGTTCTTAAGCACTCTTATAGGAAGCTCCATTAATAACTTCCTAACGCCATGCAGCCTTCTTACAAGTAGTATAACAGACACTTAATCAATGCAAAGCACTAAACCGGGGCCACAGTGAATCCTAAGAAGAAAATGTTAATATTCCAATCTCATACTGTTTTTTTGTTTGTATTTTATTTTTCCTTTTTTTTACAAATTGGGAACGATTTAGCCGAAATTAAAGGGACACCTTTAAACAAAATGAATCAGTTGAACGGGGCAGATTAAAAAGAAACATCAAAGAACCGTAGAAGTTACTTTTTTGATCTCAGTGATTGATAGCTATCTCTGCATGCACAGACGTATGGGCAAAACTTTCTATTACTAAATTGGACCGCCCCCTGGACCAATGTACCTACAAACACCAAGGATTTTAATGAAGAAAAGACAAGATTTACTAAAACTTTTCCCACAACAATGTAGGTCAATAGTCTCCTGTTCTCAAAATGGATGAGTATGTGACCAGATCTGTCTATAAATTAGGTATCACAATATTATGTCTCCAACATTTTTGTTAATGTAAAGATAAAGTGGACAATCCCTTTAAGAAGTACATTAATAGGTCTATATAGGATTTTGTAAATCTCAGAAATCTGCAAGAAATGGTACAAAAAATTGAATATACCATATTTTTTCGTTTTATAAGACGCGCCTGATTATAAGACGCACTCCAAATTTAGAGGAGGAAAATAGGAAGAAATGATTTTTAATGTTAAAAGGAGGGTCTGTCTTATAATCCTAGTACGTTGTATAATATCTCACCAGGGGGCAGCGACAGTAATGGAGCAGCTCAGAAAGGTCACAGGAGGCAGGACCGGCAATGCTGCGTACTCAGAGGAGGTGGTTGGGTGGCTCAGGAGGGTCACAGGAGGCAGGGTTGATGATGCTGCGAGCTCGGAGAAAGAAGCGTCGCGGCTCAGGAGGGTCAGTGGATGGAGAGTCAGCGATGCTGCGGGCTCAGAGGAGGGGATATCGTGGCTCAGGAGGGTCAGTGGATGGAGAGTCAGCGATGCTGCGGGCTCAGAGGAGGGGATATCGCGGCTCAGGAGGGTCAGTGGATGGAGAGTCAGCGATGCTGCGGGCTCAGAGGAGGGGATATCGTGGCTCAGGAGGGTCAGTGGATGGAGAATCAGCGATGCTGCGGGCTCAGAGGAGGGGATATCGCGGCTCAGGAGGGTCAGTGGATGGAGAGTCAGCGATGCTGCGGGCTCAGAGGAGGGGATATCGTGGCTCAGGAGGGTCAGTGGATGGAGAGTCAGCGATGCTGCGGGCTCAGAGGAGGGGATATCGTGGCTCAAGAGGGTCAGTGGATGGAGAGTCAGCGATGCTGCGGGCTCGGAGAAAGAAGCGTCGCGGCTCAGGAGGGTCAGTGGATGGAGAGTCAGCGATGCTGCGGGCTCAGAGGAGGGGATATCGCGGCTCAGGAGGGTCAGTGGATGGAGAGTCAGCGATGCTGCGGGCTCAGAGGAGGGGATATCGCGGCTCAGGAGGGTCAGTGGATGGAGAGTCAGCGATGCTGCGGGCTCAGAGGAGGGGATATCGTGGCTCAGGAGGGTCAGTGGATGGAGAGTCAGCGATGCTGCGGGCTCAGAGGAGGGGATATCGTGGCTCAAGAGGGTCAGTGGATGGAGAGTCAGCGATGCTTCGGGCTCAGAGGAGGGGATATCGCGGCTCAGGAGGGTCAGTGGATGGAGAGTCAGCGATGCTGCGGGCTCAGAGGAGGGGATATCGTGGCTCAGGAGGGTCAGTGGATGGAGAGTCAGCGATGCTGCGGGCTCAGAGGAGGGGATATCACGGCTCAGGTGGGTCAGTGGACAGAGGGTTGGCGGTACTGCAGGCTCAAGGGTGTCACAGCGGCATGCACCATTGATCTGCCGTTGGAGTATGGACTCCATTGAATCACCCACGGTTGACGAGATTGACTTCAATAAAATGACTGTGCAGGTGGCGCGTGCACAGATAGGACTTCATGGCCATTTTCTTGAGGTCCAGGGAGTCAATCTGCGCATGCGCCACCTCTGCGGCCATTTTCTTGAAGTCCATCACGTCAACCGTGGGCGATTCAATGGAGCCTGCAGCCACGCATCACAGACCCTCAGTAGATTCACTCATCAATGGAAATCATCTATATATCTTACTGATTGAGTAGGTCCTTTAGTTTTTTGTTACCCAACATTTTTTACTGTGGGTACACATTTGTTGTTCAGTGCTGTCTTACTACAATTGTTTTATACTGGCTTTGGTATAAGGGCAATTTAGCTGGTTGGCTGACTTTGGAGTATGTACCATATTTTCCGGATTATAAGACGCACCCCCCCCCTAAACTGGGGGTAAAATTAGGGTGCGTCTTACAATCCAGATATGGCTTACTGGGGCGGCATTGGTGGAGCAGGGTAATAGGAGACAGGGTCGGCGATAGTGCGGGCTCAGAAGAGCAGTGGAGAGACTCAGGAGGGTCACAGGACGGGGTTTGTTCACACTGGCCATGAGACAAAGAAAACCCAAAATAAGAATAGTATGAACAACATATACCCTGCTATAACTAAATAAAAGCATAGTGCATATAAATAAACATAGGGTACTTAGTACTTCAGTGTGAACATGCGCTTATTACATGCATGAGTACCAACTCACGCTCCGGCTCATTTTTTTGTTTTTTTTCTGCCACCACTGGTAACAACTGATCAGTGGGGAGGTAGAGGAGGGGGAAAGGTGTTGCACCCCCATCGATTTGATATTTTTTAAATTGATGACCTATCCTAAGGAAAGGTCAACAATAGAAAACTACTGGACAACCCTTATAAACAGATAGAAGTTATTACAATGGGCTGAAGGAAATTACTCCTCACTTCCTTCCAAGGTGAGAATTTTTACTCTTAAATTACTTTATTTCTAATCAAAGTTTTGATATGCAACTAAAATCAAAAATTCTGTTTTCACGACACCCAGAACATTTCCACAACATATGTTCATACTTAGCACGGAATAAAAAAATATATTCATCTGCATTAACTACTTAAAAAACAGCTCATGGAGCCAGCGCCAAATATTCTTCTCAACACGGAATACTAATATTTATGCAAATTTCCTTATGTATATATATAAAACCGCAGCCTGACCCATTTTCCAATCTAAAACATTATTTTAAAACTTTTGATACATAAGGCCGCTTTACACGCTGCAACATCGCTCAAGCGATCTCGTTGGGGTCATGGAATTAGTGACGCACATCCGGTCACTTTAGCGATGCCGTTGCGTGTGACACCGTTGAGCGATTTTGCATCGTTGCAAAAATGTGCAAAATCACTCATCGGTGACATGGGGGTCCATTCTCGAATATCGTTGCTGCAGCAGTAACGATGTTGTTCCTCGATCCTGCGGCAGCACACATCGGTACGTGTGACACCGCAGGAACGAGGAACCTCACCTTACCTGCCTCCCGCCCGCAATGCGGAAGGAAGGAGGTGGGCGGGATGTTCGTCCCGCTCATATCCGCCCCTCCGCTTCTATTGGGCGGTGGTTCAGTGACGCAGCTGTGATGTCGCTGTGACGCTGAACGAACCGCCCCCTTAGAAAGGAGGCGGTTCGCCGGTCACAGCGATGTCGCAGGGCAGGTAAGTAGTGTGACGGGTCTGGGAGATGTTGTGCGCCACGGGCAGCGATTTGCCCATGTTGCACAACCGATGGGGGCAGGTACCCATGCTAGCGATATCGGTTATGATATCGCAGCGTGTAAAGCGGCCTATACTCAATTGTCCAGTTATATAAGGAGGAAGTCTTCTTTATAACACTTTTTCAGAATTTACACTTCAAGTTGGTTTAGTCCAATATCTACAGAGATAATATAGATGACATGGCATCCGGGCATGTGGATCCAAGTACTTGGTGCATCAGGTTGAATACCTAAGTCAAGTGATCCAATATTTACAAGTCAACTTATCAATTTACTTTAGAATATATTTGGAAATCATGTTAATAAACCTAACTCATCTCATTGAACAAAGATCTTTAAATGTCTATTTGATATTTCCATAGTCACAAATCAGGTCCTGATCCAGAGCAGAAGTGTACCATTACCAGCCTCTTCAATCTTCTGCCTTAGGAGGAAATCTGCTTCCATCACTGACTCCATACTGTTATCCCTGCTCTATTCAAGGATTTAAAAAGGTTATCCAGTATTTTAACATTGATAGCCTAGCCATAGGATAGGTCATCAATGTCTGAGCGGCCAGGGTCCAACGGCCTGCACCCCCAACAATAAGCTGTCCTCGGTGCCGATGGTGGCAGCAGGTGGCTGTAAATGCTCAGTTCCGGAGTTGCCCCATGAATTGATAGTGGTCACGGCCAATCACTGCACATCTGTCTCCTATTAAAATCAATAGGAGACAGATGTGCAGTACCCAGCTGTGACCGCTATAAGAAGACGGAGCAGCGCCAGAACTGAGCATTTTTGGCTGTCTACTGCGGTCACCGCCACCAAGAACGACGGGATTGCTAGAAGTCAGACCCTGGCCAATCAAACATTGATGACCTATCCTAAGGATTTGACCATCAATAGTAAAGTAGGTCACAGCCACTTTAATAACTCTTTTTCACAAAAACTGAGCTTGAAGCAAATCTTCAGATGATGACAGAAAAACAACATGATGATAAAAGGTAGATAATGGCTAATATAATGTCACAAGTATGACACGGTAACCAGGAGTAAGAGCACCTAGACTAGCCCAACACAGAAACAAGAGACCAGTTCAGCTCACCACAGTAGATAGGATATCTCAGAAGGTGCACGAAAAAATATCAGGACAGTTCCTGAACAGAAGTGTGACGCCCTGGCCAGGCCAGGTAGTCACAGGTAGGCCCCTACATAACACCGTTCCCACACTAGGAAACACACAGCCAACCATTAAACCCTAGTCACCCCCCCTTAGGGACAGATAGACACACCAGTGGGAGTGGCCAGGCGGTTGGTTCATGCCCACCCAGGGGTCTAGACAGCCCGGGGCAGGAAAAGTGAGAGTTCAGTTTTAGGGTTGAGGGAGAGTGGAGGTCAGGCCTGTGTGTCAGGCCTGAAGCAAACTGACAGGTACCAGGGTAGGAGCCCTGGTGCCACTGGCTAGGAGGCAGATGGTGGTCTCTGTCGACAGGAGACGGGAAAACGGCTTGGTGGAACCAAGGTGGACTGGGCCAGGGTTGTAGCCCGCCGGTACTGACATGGGGAACAGACCCGGAAACCATAGCACAAAGGGGGGTACTCGGACCCTGAAGCCAGGAACCAGAACCTACTGGAACTGGTTAATTAACCGATTGAGGCCAGGACTAGAGGTCCTGTCCCACCCAAAGTCCCTCATAGAAGACAACAGCCCACCGATTAGGGATAAGAGGTCACCGCCAAGGCCCATAGATCCCACAGGCCAGCGTCTGTGGGCACGGCTTCTTAGGCAACATCCAGCTGGAAGCGGACTCCTACGTTTCATACAAGGAAGTCTTTTCTACTAAAAAGGTGCAGGAAAAGGATAGAGACCACCAGCCGGGTGGGGGATCCCGAACGCAGCCGGACGCGGCACTGGCCACCACCACAACTCCCAATTGGGCCCCGGGACTACAACTCCCCTACCCGTGGAGGGGATCCCATCTTGCTGCCCAACACCATCAGTCCCGGGCACGGTCCCCAGAGGAAGCGGCGGTGCCACCATCTCATCACCGCAACCCACGGGTGGCATCACAGACAATCTACAATTTACATATTCCCCTTTTTCTTTGTTGTGGAGCCTGGGATCACAGACTGGGTAACGCCAACGTGATACCTCTAGAAGCGACCCCATTGGCCCGGTTCTGAGTATCCCTATCCCTGGGCGACACAGAAGCAATCCAGATTAGAAGAAGACCATCATCCGCATATAGTATATTAAAACCTCTTAATCATGATTCAGAAAATGAGCATAAAGAAAGAGATCTTTAGAAAAAGTATTTCTAAAGATCCTTTATCATATGCTAATGAGGCCAGTGACTAGCTGTGAGGGTGTTACTTCCCTTGCCTAGCCGACCCAGATAGCCCGCTCACAGGAGCGTGCTAAGTTAACATACTAACATGCTATGTAGGCCGACCGGCCAAAGGAAGTAACTCCCTCACGACTAGTCCTTGGCCTCATTAGCATATGATAAAGGATCTTTGGAAATACTTTTTCTAAAGATCTCTTTCTTTATGCTCATGTTCTTAATCATGATTAAGAGGTTTTAATATACTATATGCGGATGCTAGTCTTCTAATCTGGATTGCTTCTGTGTCGCCCAGGGATAGGGGTACTCAGAACCGGGCCAATCTCTTTATCTATGCTACTAGATACAGGGACGGTTAGGCAGGTATTAGAAATATGCACCCGACAGGTTCCCTTTAACAATTTATAAAATTATTTACAGTTCCCTATGTTGAATAATTGCTATACCGTGGCATCCCGATTTTATTTTCCGGTACTCTAATGTCTGTATACTCGTTTGCGTCCTCCCCGGCCCAGGAGATGTGGTGTGATCTGACCTTGTCCCTGTATGGTCAGACACGGCCATTACACAGTACACAGCAGGGACACATATATCAGATTATCTCAGCACAGAAACATTTTTTTTAATCACATCCAATTGAAGAAATAATTTTTATTCTAAGATCTATTGATAAAAATTAACTTTCTTCAACTCCTTTAACACCAACATTTCAAAAGGGCTTGTGGTATAGGATATTATGCCGGGACTCCTCTGCCTGGCAATCAGTTTTAATGATCTTCCATTTTTATAATGCATAGTAAAATGAATGAATTAAACATTTTTTCATAAACATCCCATGTGTTAAGGAATATTCATAACGTTCCACTTCTTTACAGAGATAGGAAAACATGTATGAAATCTGAAGAATTTCATACTTTTCAATGTGCAAGTGCAGCAGTGTGTATTATTGCCCCCAGCCATGCAGCTCATCTGCTCACAAGCGATCGTCCGCTACTTTGATCAATAGTTAAATACATAATCTGATCAATTATATTGTAACAATGAGTAAAGATAAGGAAGCTGACCGAAATGTGTAAAAGTATAGATCACATACTCTGATTAAATACCCGGAGATGGCAAACAGCAATGTTATTAAACTGAAACTCACAAATCCAGATTATCCTGATATAAAAGGCAGCATAAGACTTCATGTAAAAGATCAAGTATTTCATCAAAATTAGGAATTAAAATAATGCAGTCTCCATAAATTCATTTAAAGTGAACCTGACAGCAGCATCTACCCTTATTAACTGTTTCCAGAACTGCATCTACCCTTATTAACTAATTACAGCCCTACATTTTAAATTAATTGCTGATTTCTAACAACTCCAATTTTTAAGGAAAGTTGTTGGCATAATTGTAACATTGATGCCATAAATTCTAATTAACATGACTAATTGGAATGGCGCATCTTCTGTAAGGGTACCGTCTCACTAAACAACCTACCAGCGATTCCGACCACGATTTGACCTGGTCAGGATCGCTGGTGCGTCGCTACATGGTCGCTGGTGAGCTGTCAATCAGGCAGATCTCACCAGCGACCAGCCACCAGCGACTCTGCGCTTGGTAACCAAGGTACACATCGGGTTACTAAGCAAAGCGCTTTGCTTAGATACCCGATATTTACCCTGGTTACGTATGCAGGGAGCCAGCGCTAAGTGGTGTACGCTGGTAACTAGGGTAAATATCAGGTAACTAAGCAAAGCGCTTTGCTTGGTTACCCGATATTTACCCTGGTTACCAGCATACACCGATTAGCGCTGGCTCCCTGCACACGTAGCCAGGGTACACATCGGGTTACTAAGCAAAGCGCTTTGCTTAGTTACCCAATATTTACCCTGGTTACGTGTGCAGGGAGCCAGCGCTTAGGGGTGTACGCTGGTAACCAGGGTAAATATCGGGTAACTAAGCAAAGTGCTTTGCTTAGTAACCCGATGTGTACCCTGGCTACAAGTGCAGGGAGCCAGCGCTGGCAGCCTGTAAGCATGTACGCTGGTAACCAGGGTAAATATTGGGTAACCAAGCAAAGGTGCCGCACATCATTTCTGTGATGGGATAAGTAGGGAGAAGGCGGAGTGGCGCAGCGTATACTATAACCAAACCTCTGTGGGTGTGATATCAGCTGGTGGGGCTGCTCATCACTAAGTGCACACCCTCATGACTAGTCCTACTAATTTAAATATGTGGCACCACAAGATTAAAACACTAATTTTACAAATATGCAGGCAGCTTTCCCTAAAATTGCTAAAAATCAATGAATGTGGGGCTGTAATTAGTTATTAGAGGTACATGTTAATGTCAGTTTCCCTTTCAAGTTGCATTGAGAGGACTGGAGGAATGAAGTGCAACTACAGAGTAAAGTTGGAAACAAGTGATGAGTGAGGGTGTTCGTCACTGCTGGATACTCGATCAAGTATCGCTGGTGCTTGAGTGCTATTCTCAAGTTCACACCCTGCATGTTGCGCGACTGTTCTTCAGCCACTAAACATATAAGGAATGCCTACTAATCAAAGTAATGCCATAGCCATGTGGATTACTAGCATTATTATGTTTCGCCAGCCGCATCACATCATCGAGTCTTATATGAGACCCGGGGGAGCATTGCTCGGCACAATGCAATTCAAGGAGAGTTGATGTAGGAGGAAGAGCTTAGATTAGAGCAGGTATGTAGGCAGGGTTTTACACTTGCACCCTTTCGTACCTTTCATGTGGCCTGTTTAAGTTAATAAATTAAGAATTAAATTAACGACGTGGGGTTCCCCCTATTTTTGATCACCAGCTAAAGTAAAGATGACAGCTGTGGGCTGATATTATCAGGCTGGGGAGGCCAAAGGTTATTTGGCCCTTCCAAGCCTAAAAATAGCAGCTCGTTGTCAAAGAATTGGATCTTCACATTAAAAGAGCCAATTTTGGCCCTTTGCCCAGCTCTTCCCAATCAACCTAGTGCAGAGGCAATCGGCGTAATAGTTTTTGTGGTTGATGTCAGCTGTGAATTGTCAAGTGAGCAATTCATTGCTTCAGCTCACCTGGTGGAGAGGACACAGGGACACTAAAACTCGATAACAAATTGCAGATGTGTGTCTTGATGTTGAGCCTTATATAGGTCCAAGCAAACAATTACATGGGAGCACTCCGGGCTATCTACAATGACCGACATGGAGCACAACGGAGTTCATTTGACTGTGGTGAGGTGAGCAATGCCGACAGGTGTGTAAGGCCTAAGACACACGGCGTGAAAAACTGAGTGAGTGGAAAGTGATAAGACATTGCATTCCACTCGGACCAACATTACTCTATGGGCCAGCATCCATGAGTGATTATTTTCTCAACCCTAATCGGACCGAGAAAATACTTGCAGCATGCTGCGGGTGCAATGCGATCCTGTTTCTCTCGCCCCCCCGTCAAGACTATGGGGTGAGAGAAACATCGCACTGCACTTGCATTACACCGGTGTAATACAAGTGCACAGCGAGAATGGCAATAGCCGGCAACGGAGAAGAGAGGGAGATAAATCCCTCCTGCTCCTCCTCAGCGCCGGCCCTCCCCCCTCAGTGCTCTCCCGCCCCTCCTCAGTGTCGGCCCGCCCCCTGCAGCTGTGGTCTGATTGCACGATCGTACCTAAGTCGCAATGATACTTGGTTCCTGCTGTGCTGCCAGTGTGAGCCGAGTGTCATGCGAGGATCACAGTAGTCCCCGTGTGGCTCCGGCCTAAGGGGTACTTTGCACATTGCGACATCGCTAGCGAATGCCGAGCGCGATAGTACCCGCCCCCGTCGCACATGCGATATCTTGTGATAGCTGCTGTAGCGAACATTATCGCTACGGCAGCTTCACACGCACTAATAGAAGCGGATGGGCGGAGATTAGCGGGACGTAAAAATTCTGCCAACTTCCTTCCTTCCGCATAGCCGGTGGAGGCAGGTAGGAGATGTTCCTCGCTCCTGCGACTTCACACACAGCGATGTGTGGTGCCGCAGGAACGAGGAACAACATTGTATCTCCTATTGGTGCGACATTATGAAAATGTCCGACGCTACACAGATCGCCGATTTACGACGCTTTTGCGATCGTTTATCGATGCATCTAGGCTTTACACGTTGCAACGTCGTTACCGGCGCTGAATGTGCGTCACTTTCGATTTGACCCCGACGATATCGCAGTAGCGATGTTGCAACGTGCAAAGTACCCCTAACACTCTTAGCTGGTGTTCATTTTATTATTTGTTGCGAAAAATTTGGAGCCCCTTTTTAAATATAGACTGAATTTTCCTTAAAATGTACACCTCCTATTATCAGGCGTAGACTAGCACCAAAATTTACACTTGATTAAAGCTTCAAAATCTCACCTCCTTATGCCAGATCACACACCCAAGCATGAACTAATGTTTATGGACTCCCCATGAATCTCCTGATTAGAACTTGAGGCTGTTTGGTTCAGGTCAGGAGACATATGACCAATCCATTCTTTGCGGTATGTACCCAGAGTGCAAAACACCCGATGTGTGTAATGGGACTCATTCCAACCTTTGCCAAAAACTTTTCAAAAAACAAAAACATTCTCACAATTCGATAATTTTTTTGTGAAAAAACACCAAAGACATGATGGCTTCTTTTGAGGCCTCAAAAACGTTCAACCTCACAACTTCTTCAACATCAAAACAGTTAAAAAGGGATACAAAATATTACTAAAATTGATGCTTCAGTTTTCCATAAAAAAGTACAACCACAAAAAAAAAGATGGGACTTAGTATTTTAACTTTTCATTCTGCATTTACCGTGAACTAATGATACTTTTTATTTAAGAACTTAAGCTTTTATGGGCTTCAAATAGATTTCATGGGAGCATGTAACCTCAACCCTTCCGCCCTCATCTTATAGCGGTCGTTTTCATGTCACATAATAAAAGTCCATTTATAGCGAGCTATCTTCTTCGTTATCTTCACGCACATCTGCTGCCGGTATGAATGTTACTGTATAAGCCTCTTACGGTTTTTCTGGTTTTCAGTCTCTCGGAGCTTTAATTCTCTTCCATCAGATAGTCATCTGCACTATTGATTTTCTGTTCTCCCGTCTCTTTCTGCTTCCTAGGTGGTTGGCGAGTGGAGGTTTAGTCGTATCCACTGTGATATCTTTGTCACCCTTGATGTTATGATGTGTACGGCAAGTATCCTTAATCTCTGTGCCATCAGCATTGACAGGTAAGAGACGTTGGGAGAGATTGCTCTTCTGGTTTGACAATGGTGACTCTATATGACGAGCATACGCTTTAAAAACTAAAACACATGACCACGGTGACATAGTCAAGAGCAACTTTTCTGATAGCACAACTGGGATCAGGTTGCTCCAAGAAAGAAAAGTATGTGGAAATTATTGAGATAAATCAATATTTATTTATTTAAATTTTAATTATTTTTTGTACATTTGTATCAAAATATGGCTATGTCCATTCTCAATATCTCTGTTAATGATGAGCAGATCCGGCAAAATTTAAATTCGCCTTTTCAAGCGTTTTTCCCTAGAAACAAATGGATAAGCTTTCTTTAGATCCCAGAGCATATTAAAGGGAACCTGTCAGATCCCCTTTAAGGGGGTGTTACACGCAGCGATATCGCTGGTGTAAGCACCCGCCCCCGTCATTTGTGCGTCACGGGCAAATCGCTGCCCGTGGCACACAAAATCGTTAGGAGCCGTCACACGGACCTACCTGCTGAGCGACGTCGCTGTTGCCGGCGAACCGCCTCCTTTCTAAGGGGGCGGTTCGTGTGGTGTCACAGCGACGTCACTAAGCAGCCGCCCAATAGAAGCGGAGGGGCGGAGATGAGCGGGACGTAACATCCCGCCCACCTCCTTCCTTCCGCATTGCCGGCGGCCGCAGGTAAGCTGTTGTTTGTCGTTCCCGAGGTGTCACACGTAGCGATGTGTGCTGCCTCGGGAACGACGAACAACCTGCGTCCTCCACTATCAACGATTTTTTAAAAAGAAACGACGTGTCAACGATGGACGAGTTGGTGAGTATTTGCCATCGTTAATGGTCATTCCTTGCTGTCACACGCAGCGATGTCGCTAACGATGCCGGATGTGCGTCACGGAATTCGTGACCCCGGTGATATATCGTTAGATACGTCGCTGCGTGTAACGCTGGCTTTACCCTCCGACCCAGCAACATTCATTCCTGTCTAGCAAAATTCTGTATAAGGCTACTCACTAAAATCAATGTTCAAAAAAAGGATTTATGAACTGCGCTGTTGAAATGCTAATTAGGCATATTGCTAGTCTATGGGGCATTAGTTTCCTCAGACTAGTCAAACCTCTTTGCATGTCATCACGTCCCTTTGGGTGTGTTGACATGATATTCTTGAGCCGGCGTCACCACCAGCTCCTGAAAGTCTTGCGCTTTTTTGTTCACTCACCTTGGGCCTCTAAGTGTAGGCGTTCTGCTTCTGCACCTCTGATCATGCTCAGTGCACATTTCAGAAGCCGGGATGCATACACCCGCATTTAAAAGTCCAATGTGAATGATTAAATCTGCATGCGCACGATTTCTGGGAACTGCGATGCACCGGCTCGAGGAAATTATCTGATGGATGCGACAATTCTGGGCAGCTGCAGGCTGCTATTTTTAAGCTGGGGGAGGCCAATAAGCATGGGTCACCCCAGTCTGAGAATACCAGCCCTCAGCTGTCGGGCTTTATTTTGGCTTGGTATTAAAATTAGATGGGACTGCATGCTAATTTTTAAAATTATTTATTAAAATATTTACAAAAAAAACAAACGCATGCGATTCCTCCTATTTTGATACTTTGCAAAGTTAAGTGCACAGCTGGGGGCTACAGCCTGTAGCCATGGGTTTTATCTGTGCTGACATCGATAGATGAGGGACCCTATGACAATTATTTTATTTATTTTTTTAATACCATGATAGAGAACCGCAGACAGCATCTGTGATTCCAACCAATCACAGATGCTGTCTGAGGGCGTGGTCTGACAATAGCCAATCACAGATGCCGGTGAACAAGGAAAGCAGTGTATATGCATTAGGGATAATTATCGGACCCAGAAGTAGTTCTGTAGCAGCGGGGAGACTCAGTAAGTATGCACTGTTTTAACCCTTTTGCTTCTTTTTTTACACTGGCCAATCACAGCTATGCCAATACATGACATGGCTGTAAAGGGCAGGGAGAAGATGTTTTCTGCCATCTGAATATTTATCAATCCTTGGCAAGATTGCAGACTTTTGTGGTAAATAATCGAATGTCCACTCACAGTCCGATCTGGCCAAAGATTGTATGATTTTAACATTTTCCGATCTATGCCATTCAGGATTGCTCATCTCTAGTTCCGATTGTGCTCACTCATCACTAGTTATTAGAATTGAGCACCCGAGCATGGTAGTGCCCGCTCATCGCTAGTTACGAGTACTGAGCACCTGAGCATGGTAGTGCCCGCTCATCACTAGTTACCAGTACTGAGCACCCGAGCATGGTAGAGCCCGCTCATCACTAGTTACGAGTACTGAGCACCTGAGCATGGTAGTGCCCGCTCATCACTAGTTACCAGTACTGAGCACCCGAGCATGGTAGAGCCCGCTCATCACTAGTTACCAGTACTGAGCACCCGAGCATGGTAGTGCCCGCTCATCACTAGTTACCAGTACTGAGCACCCGAGCATGGTAGAGCCCGCTCATCACTAGTTACGAGTACTGAGCACCCGAGCATGGTAGTGCCCACTCATCACTAGTTACGAGTACTGAGCACCTGAGAATGGAAGTGCCCGCTCATCACTAGTTACGAGTACTGAGCACCTGAGCATGGTAGTGCCCGCTCATCACTAGTTACGAGTACTGAGCACCCGAGCATGGTAGTGCCCGCTCATCACTAGTTACCAGTACTGAGCACCTGAGCATGGTAGTGCCCGCTCATCACTAGTTACGAGTACTGAGCACCTGAGCATGGTAGTGCCCGCTCATCACTAGTTACCAGTACTGAGCACCCGAGCATGGTAGTGCCCGCTCATCACTAGTTACCAGTACTGAGCACCTGAGCATGGTAGTGCCCGCTCATCACTAGTTACCAGTACTGAGCACCCGAGTATGGTAGTGCCCGCTCATCACTAGTTACGAGTACTGAGCACCCGAGCATGGTAGTGCACGCTCATCACTAGTTACGAGTACTAAGCACCCGAGCATGGTAGTGCCTGCTCATCACTAGTTACGAGTACTAAGCACCCGAGCATGGTAGTGCCCGCTCATCACTAGTTACGAGTACAGAGCACCTGAGCATGGTAGTGCCCGCTCATCACTAGTTATGAGTACTGAGCACCCGAGCATGGTAGTGCCCGCTCATCACTAGTTATGAGTACTGAGCACCTGAGCATGGTAGTGACCGCTCATCACTAGTTACCAGTACTGAGCACCCGAGCATGGTAGTGCCCGCTCATCACTAGTTACTAGCACTTAGCACCCGAGCATGGTAGTGCCCGCTCATCACTAGTTACTAGTACTGAGCACCCGAGCATGGTAGTGCCCACTCCTCACTAGTTACTAGTACTGAGCACCCGAGCATGGTAGTGCCTGCTCATCACTAGTTACGAGTACTGAGCACCCGAGCATGGTAGTGCCCGCTCATCACTAGTTACGAGTACTAAGCACCCGAGCATGGTAGTGCCCGCTCATCACTAGTTACGAGTACACAGCACCCGAGCATGGTAGTGCCCGCTCATCACTAGTTACGAGTACTGAGCACCTGAGCATGGTAGTGCCCGCTCATCACTAGTTACCAGTACTGAGCACCCGAGCATGGTAGTGCCCGCTCATCACTAGTTACGAGTACTGAGCACCCGAGCATGGTAGTGCCCGCATATCACTAGTTACGAGTACTGAGCACCCGAGCATGGTAGTGCCTGCTCATCACTAGTTACGAGTACTGAGCACCTGAGCATGGTAGTGCCCGCTCATCACTAGTTACCAGTACTGAGCACCCGAGCATGGTAGTGCCCGCTCATCACTAGTTACGAGTACTGAGCACCTGAGCATGGTAGTGCCCGCTCATCACTAGTTACGAGTACACAGCACCCGAGCATGGTAGTGCTCACTCATCACTAGTTACGAGTACAGAGCACCTGAGCATGGTAGTGCTCGCTCATCACTAGTTACCAGTACCGAGCACCTGAGCATGGTAGTGCTCGCTCATCACTAGTTACGAGTACTGAGCACCCGAGCATGGTACTGCCTGCTCATCACTAGTTACGAGTACCGAGCACCCGAGCATGGTAGTGCCCGCTCATCACTAGTTACGAGTACTGAGCACCTGAGCATGGCAGTGCTCACTCATCACTACTGAGGATATAAATATGTATACAGTGAGAATACTCCTATAAAAAGTAAATTAAGATCTTTCTTGGATGTAATGCCTGTAGTAGAGAAACATCTGTGCATTCGACCACAAAGTATTCCCTCAGCTCCTTACTATTCTTACATGACCTTTACTGAAAATGATCGGTTAGACCCTCTTTCCGAATACAAGCTTCACCCATGTTTACAGGTTCTCTTCCCATAAAAAAACATATCTTCCCAAAAGGATAAAAAAAACAAAAAAAAAACATTTTCTGCACATATTTCCAAAGGGAAAAAAACTGTAATACATAATGAATCCTTCCACGCACATTTAGATTTAGCTTTTTACTTTACATATATAGGATATATATACATTTTATTGTACCACTGGATTACTAATCTGTGTGTGATCCTCACCATAGTGCAATGTACTATAGTAATGAATTTCCAAATTATTGCATGTTTTTTTATTATATGATAATATCCTATACCAAACATACGACATTAGATATTATGGACATCATTTGAAGAGGATTTTGAAATTAATATTAAATTGCTTTAGCTGATGTAAAGGCTGCTGTTCTCCTGCATATGCCGTTGTTTTTATGAGTCCCTGTGTCTCTCCATTCCTTAGATATGGACCCCTCTCCCTATATACAAATTTAGCCTTGTTATCAAATTGGACATGGTCATCAACTTTACATGTATCTTTGTGGGCACCACACCAAACTGGATAACAAGTCTGAATGCAAAATTTTGCGCACCCTTGGAGATTCATGTGCTCATATAACTTTGACCAAGGTTTCAGACCTTAATTATCCTGTTAGTATTATGGTTTGTTCACTATCATTGTTAGGAAAGGCCAGGTGATGTAAATTTCACAGCTTTATCCTCCTCTTTAACCTTGTCCCAAAAAACAGCAGCTATGGGTTCTTCCAAGCAGCTGCCTAGCACTCTGATAATGAAAATGGTGGAGGCCCCAAACAGAAGAAGATAGCAAAGCATTTTCAATTGTCCTTTCTTCGGTTCGAAATATTATTAAAAAATGGCCTTTACCAGGAACAGTGGAGGTCAAGATAATGTCTGAAAGACTAAGCAACATTTTTGTGAGAGCTGCTCAATAGGATTACTAGAGAGGCAAATCAGAACTCCTGCGTAACTGCAAAAGACCTTCAGTAAAATTTAGCCGACACTGGAATTGTGGTAAATTGTTCTACTGTTCAGAGACATCTGCAAAAATAAGGCCTTCATCGAAGAGTCATCAGAAGAAAACCTCTCCTGGGTCCTCACTAGAAAATACAGAGTCAGACATGCACAAAAGAACATCAAAACAAGCCTGATGCATTTTGGTAACAAGCTCTGTGAACCAACAAGATTAAAATAGAACTGTTTGGCCACAATGAATAAAGGTATATGCAAAGAACAAAAGGCACAGAATTTCAGAAAAAAAACAATCTTGCCAGCCATTAAGCATGGGGTGGATCAATCATGCTTTGGGTCTGTGCTACAGCCAATGGAACAGGGAACATTTCGTGGCAAGAAGGATGAATGGATTCAATAATTTCAACAAATTATTTATGCAAACAGAACACCAAGTGTAAAAAAGCTGAAGTTAGAAAGAGGATGGCTTCTCAAAAGGATAATTATCCTAAATACACATCAAAATCCACAATAGACAACCTCAAAAGGTGCAAACTGAAAGTTTTACAATGGCCTCACCATCCCCTGATCTGAATATCATTGAAAATTTGTGGCTAGACCTCAAAAGAGCAGTGCATACAAAACGAACCAGTAGTTTCACAGAACTGGAAGACATCTTCAGGGAAGAGCAGTGCATGCAAGATGAGCCAGGAATCTCACAGAACTGGAAGACGAGCCAGGAATCTCACAGAACTAGAAGACGTTTCCAAGGAAGAGTAGTGCATGTAAGACGAGCCAGGAATCTTACAGAACTGAAAGATGTCTCTAAGGGGGGTGTTACACGCTACGATATATCGGGCGATATGTCGTCGGGGTCACGGATTCCGTGACGCACATCTGGCATTGTTTGAGATATCGTAGCGTGTGACAGGTATGAGCGACTGTTAACGAGCAGAAATACTCACCTTTTCGTTGTTCGTAGACACATCGTTCATTTTCATAAAATCATTCCCCCTTCTGCGCGCCAGTGGTTTATCATTCCCGAGGCAGCACACATTGCTCCGTGTGACACCCCGGGAACGACGAACACAGCTTACCTGTGTCCCGCAGGCAATGCGGAAGGAAGGAGGTGGTCGGGATGTTAAGTCCCGCTCATCTCCGCCCCTCTACTTCTATTGGGCGGCCGCTGTGTGACGTCACTGTGACGCCAAACATCCCTCCCCCTTCAGGAAGAGGATGTTCACAGCCCACAGTGACATCATCCGGGAGGTAAGTGCATGTGACAGGGGGTTATTAACGACTTTGTGCACCACGGGCAATCATGTGATCGCACGATAGATCGTACCATGTGCCGCCGCCCTAAGATGAGCCAGTAATATTACAGAAGTCAAAGATGAGCCAGGAATCTCACAGAACTGGAAGACGAGCCAGGAATCTCATAGAATTAGAAGACGTTTCCAAGGAAGAGTAGTGCATGCAAGACAAGCCAAGAATCTCACAGAACTGGAAGACGTCTCCACGGAAGAGTAGTGCATGCAAGACGAGCCAGGAATCTCACAGAACTGTAAGACGAACCAGGAATCTCACAGAACTAGAAGATGTTTCCAAGGAAAAGTAGTGCATGCAAGACAAGCCAGGAATCTCACAGAACTAGAAGATGTCTTCAAGGAAGAGCCGTGCATGTAAGATGAGCCAGGAATATTATAGAAGTGAAAGATGAGCCAGGAATCTCACAGAACTGGAAGACGAGCCAGGAATCTCACAGAACTAGAAGACGTTTCCAAGGAAAAGTAGTGCATGCAAGAGAAGCCAGGAATCTCACAGAACTAGAAGACGTCTCCAAGGAAGAGCCGTGCATGTAAGATGAGCCAGGAATATTATAGAAGTGAAAGATGAGCCAGGAATCTCACAGAACTGGAAGATTTTAACAAGAAACAATGGATGAAAAATCCTCAAACAAGAAATGAAAAACTCTTGGCTGCTACAAAAAGTGTTTACAAGCTGTGATACTTGCCAAAAGGAGTGCTACAATGAACTAACCATACAGGGTGCCCAAATGTTTGCATCGCCTCATTTTCCTTTTCAGTTAAGTTTAAAATGTAAAAGATGAAACTATATATTTTTTTATTGCCTAAAATACAAAGGAAATGTGTCATCTTTAACTTTATGCCTTTTAGAGATCATTTCATCCTCAACCTGCTTAACTGTTCACAATAACAGTAATTTTGACCAGAGGTGCCCAAACGTTTACATGCCACTGTATCTATGAGGAGAAGAAGTAGAATAAAAGTGCATTATCTTATGCTGTAATCAGTCCTGGAGATACATATTAGACTTGTAATTTTGCTTCTATAATCTGCAAAAATACTTCTTCTGCCTAATGGTAAATGCTATTTGCAGCACAGTCATGCTCAGCGTTCCATGCATTCAATTCTGGGCTCACGCTGTAGGTATTCGACTATTTCAAAATAAAACCATGTGAATCTTATCCTGGATAGACAAAGTAACACAGAAATGAAATTTCAGAACAGGTATTAAATCAGTACGTGAAAAGAGAACTGCCGAGATAACGCTGGGCCATCACGTCCAAGGAAAGATTGCCGAGGTCTTAGATGTAAGAGAAGAACACAAGTACAATGTATCCAGCCGAGCTCTGTCATTAGTACAATTGTTTGAAGGTTCTGTATATTGAACTTTATAGTAATATTATGTTTTGGATTTGTCATTCAATAAATGAGAATAGTTCAGGTAAGTCTCTGACTCGCAGAAGATTAATATGGAGCCAATAGTTTAACATTTAGCTAAATATAATTCGATATACTGTTAGGAAATTAATCCTGTAATTCTCTTTTCATTTCTTAAATCGCAGTTCTAGAAAACAAAAAAAAAAAATTCAGAATTTGTAATTCTTTTTCCTGAGTTCTTCTCAGCTGACGTGATGATGACCATGAAGTTCAATTCAACTTTGATGTGGTCAATGATGGCCACAAACTTCAATTGAACTTTGATGTGGTCAATGATGGCCACAAAGTTGAAGTCAACTTTGATTTGGTCAATGATGGCCACAAAGTTCAATTCAAATTTGATTTGGTCAATGATGGCCACACAGTTTAATTGAACTTTGATATGGTCAACTGTTACATCTCGTGGCTCTCCTGAGGCAAGGACTGAGGCAGTCTCCCATTCCTTGCCTGCCACGAGCACTCCTGCTCAGCAGCGCCGAAGGTCTGCCAGACTGCGCAGTGTGCAGGAGATACCTTCTCAGAGAGGCAGCAGAAGGGTGACACCTAGTGGTTCTCCTGTTACAAGGAGTGAAGCGGTCTCCCATTCCTGGCCTGCCGCAGACTCTCCTGCTCAGCGGCCCCGAAGGTCTGCGAGGCTGCGCAATGTGCAGAGGTTTACTGCTCAGGGAAGCAGTGAGATTCCCGTTATCTCTCCACATTGTGAGACCGAGGATCCCGCCTCTATTTCCCAGAGGCAGGAGGGTGAGCATGTGCAATGTGTGGTGGGTCCTGATTCGCTCACTGACGTCACACGGCTTGATGACAATGCTGGTGACGTGGTGAATCCTGACTGGCCAGGCTGGGACGTCGTGGACCCTGATTGGGTCAAGTCCGTCATCTCCGCCTCGCGCCCGCCCTCGGGTGGAGCTGCACCTCCTTAAAAGCTCCCCCTGCCATCATGGCGGCGCGCGACCGTCCTTCTATGTTTGGATGTCTGGCAGCGTGCTGCCACGCCACTGCTCAGGCATTACTGTCTCTTGTGGGCTTGGCCCTTGCTGTTCCGGCAGTACCTCGTTTGCAGGCCGTGTTCCTGCCTTGCAGCTCTGGCAGTACCCCCGTCAACAGGCCGTGTTCCTGTCCCAGGTAAGCTCCTCAAGTCTCCATTGGACTCACCTGGTTATTGAAAGCACACGTGCGTGGGCACCTCTGTGCTACCCTCGTGCCATATTCTCGTGACTTCCACTGGCACACGTGCGTGGGCACCTCTGTGCTTCCCCGTGCAACAGGTACACTGAGCCGTGAGATCTGTGCCATACAACCCTCACGGGTTAGGGCAGATCGGTGTACATAGATCGTCTGTGACATTCCAGACGATCGCTAGCAGCAACCCGCTCACTCTTCACCCACCATAGCGGCGGTCCCTTACACCGCACAGTGGACCTTGACCGGCGGAAGCAGTCCATTTCCCATCTTGGCACGCTTCCCCGGGTCCCCCTCGTAACATTACGGTCGCGCCAAAGGTCTGGCTATGGCTGAAGAGCAGCAGCAGTTGCTACGTTATGTGCAGCAGTTGGAGTCACGATTGGCAGCAGTGGAGCAGTCTTCCTCCGATAAGACTACTCTGACGACAGTCGCCACCCAGGCGGTTACCCAGGCTGTGCTATTGGGCGGAAGGTCTCCTCGCCTTGCGCTTCCAGAGCGCTTTAGCGGCAACAGCTCTGAGTGCCGTGGTTTTATAAACCAGGTTACCACCTACTTAGAGCTGTCCGCGACTCTTTACGCTACCGAGAAGGCGAAGGTAGCCTTCGTCCAGTCCCTGCTCACAGGGAGAGCGCTGAAGTGGTCCACGCCGTTGTGGGAGCGCGGAGATCGTGTGGTGAATAACTTAGCAGCTTATCTTGGGGCCATGAGAATGGTGTTCCTCGGGCCTCAAGTCACCCACGATTCCGCGCTGCGCCTCCTACGACTTCGGCAAGGGTCTGCTTCAGTCGGGGACTTTGCTGTACACTTTAGGACACTGGCCGCAGAGCTGGACTGGCCGGATAAGGTCCTTGTCCCTGTGTTTTGGGAGGGCCTGGCAGGGTTTGTCAAAGACGCACTGGCCACACGTGAGGTGCCTGCCACTTTAGAGTCCTTGATTCAGGTTGCCTCTCGCATAGACATCCGCCAGGCGGAGCGAAGGCTCGAGGTCTCTTCAGCACCCACGTCTTCTCGGCCTAAAAAGCGTCTGACTCCCGTCTTCCATCAGACAGGTCCCCCAGCCAGTCCTGTAGGCGACTCCGTGGAGTCAATGGAGGTGTCCAAGGTGGTCTCCTCTGCCCCAGGTTCTCGGTCTTGTGTCATCTGCTTTTCCTGTGGGCAGAGGGGACACATAGCTACCCTATGTCCCAAACCGTCGGGAAAAGACAGCGTCTAGTTTCTATCAGAGGGGGGACTCTAGACGCTACTTCTCCCTCTAGGTTGACTATCAGCGCCCAGTTGCAGTTCGGCACTACTCTCTTCTCTGCCCTGGCTTGCTTGGACTCAGGCGCTGAAGGCAATTTCATCTCGACCTCCCTGGCAACCCGATACTCAGTTCCCCTGGTTCTGTTGCCCAAGCCACTCAGGGTCCGGGTAGTCGATGGGTCCATACTACTCGATCCTATCACCCAGATCACCATCCCTCTCAGGATGGATGTACCACCGGGACACCATGAGCAGGTGTCCTTCCTGGTGCTTCCAGGGGGGACGGATGAGATCCTACTGGGCCTTCCCTGGTTGAGACAGCATGCTCCTATACTCAACTGGGCAACAGGGGAGATCTCATCCTGGGCAGGATCCTGTAGAGAGCACCTCGTGACTACCGAACCACCCGCTACCGTTAGGTCGGTTGGGTCCTCAGGGAATACTGAGGGGCCGGGTTTACCGACACCTTATGAGGCCTACAGGGATGTCTTTTCCAAAAGGGCCGCAGATACTCTTCCTCCCCACCGGCCATATGATTGCCGAATAGACCTGAAGCCAGGCTCCGAGCCCCCTAGGGGCAGAGTGTATCCACTCTCTGCTCCAGAGACGGAGGCTATGTCCAAATATATTCAGGACAGCCTGGCGAAGGGGTTCATTCGCAAGTCTATTTCACCGGCTGGTGCAGGGTTCTTTTTTGTGCAGAAGAAGGAAGGGGATCTGCGCCCCTGTATCGATTACAGGGGATTAAATGCAATCACAATCAAGAACAAATACCCTTTGCCCCTCATTACTGAGCTATTTGATCGATTCCGCGGGGCAAAGGTCTTCACAAAGCTGGATCTACGCGGGGCGTATAATCTATTGCGAGTCCGAAAGGGCGATGAGTGGAAGACCGCCTTTAACACCAGGGACGGTCACTACGAGTATCTAGTAATGCCCTTCGGACTCTGCAATGCCCCCGCCGTATTTCAAGACTTTGTGAATGACATTTTCCGGGATTTGTATCTTTCCGTGGTTGCATACCTGGATGACATTCTTATCTTCTCCCCCGATCTTACCACCAATCGGAGGGATGTCATCCGAGTACTTAAGAGGCTCCGCACCCATTCGTTGTATGCTAAGCTGGAAAAGTGCGTTTTTGAACAGGAATCCTTGCCGTTCCTGGGGTACATAGTGTCCAGTCAGGGGTTAGCAATGGATCCGGGGAAGTTGGAGACAGTGATGAACTGGCCTGAGCCCCGCTCGCTGAAGGCGATCCAGCGATTCTTGGGGTCTATCAATTATTATCGCCAGTTCATTCCCAACTTCTCGACGGTGGCAGCACCCATCATTGCCCTTACCCGCAAGGGCGCTAATCCCAAAGCATGGACACGGGAAACGGTAGAGGCATTTCACACTCTCAAAACTCACTTCTCCAGAGCTCCCATCCTTCATCGTCCAGACATCTCCAAACCCTTCCTACTGGAGGTAGACGCCTCTTCGGTCGGTGCAGGTGCAGTCCTGTACCAGAAAAACGAACGAGGAAGGAAACATCCGTGTTTCTTTTTCTCCAAGACCTTTTCTCCGGCCGAGAGGAACTACTCCATAGGGGATAGGGAGTTACTGGCGATGAAACTAGCATTCCAGGAATGGCGGCATCTCCTGGAGGGTGCGAAGCATCCATTTGAGGTTTTTTCTGACCAGACAGCACAACGCCTGAACCCAAGGCAGGCCCGTTGGTCTTTATTCTTCTCCCGGTTCCGCTTTATCATCCGCCACCTGGCCGGTGAGAAGAACGTACGGGCCGATGCCTTGTCACGTTGTATGGTTGTGTTGGAGGAGGACGAGGAGGAGCCTCGTCTTATACTACCCCCGGACAGCTTGAGGATGGTCACTCCCACTTCTTTGGACCAGGTGCCACCTGGCAAAACCCTCGTTCCCCCTGAACTACGGAACGAGGTGCTATCGTGGGCCCATGCCTCCAAGGTCGGGGGTCACTTCGGGGTCAAAAGGACCAGAGACCTGGTGACCAGGCATTATTGGTGGCCGAGACTACCCCAGGACATACAGGAATATGTGGGAGCCTGTATGTCGTGTGCTCGGAATAAGCCGTCCCGGCAGAGACCGGCAGGTCTTCTTCACCCACTGCCAGTGCCGGATCGTCCCTGGGAAGTGGTGGGGATGGACTTCCTGGGAGATCTGCCCAAGTCAGCAGGGCACAGGGTCGTATGGGTCATCACGGACCACTTCTCCAAAATGGTCCACTTGGTGCCTCTCCCACGACTCCCGACGTCACGTGCTCTCGCCACCTTGTTCATTCGGCATGTATTTAGGTTGCATGGCATGCCTGAGAAGGTGGTGAGCGACCGGGGTCCCCAGTTCGCGTCTCGCTTCTGGAGAGAGCTCTGTAAGCTCCTGCAGATAGAGCTGAACATCTCCTCCGCATACCATCCCGAGACCAATGGACTAGTGGAGAGGACTAATCAGACCTTGGTAACTTACCTCCGCCATTTTATATCCGCGCACCACGACAACTGGGCTAACCTCCTTCCTTGGGCCGAATTTGCCATTAACAATTCAGTCCATGAATCCTCTGGCCAGACTCCGTTCCTACTCAATAACGGACAACATCCCAGAATCCCGGTTCCGATGCCCATTACGTCACCCGATACTAGAGTGGAGGATTGGGCGACCAAGGCCCGGGAGATCTGGGATGACACCCAAGAGGCTCTTAAAAGGGCTAAAGACCGGATGGTGACAACGGCTGATGTTCGCCGCCGCCCTGCACCATCCTTCGCCCCTGGTGACCTAGTATGGCTGTCCTCTAAGAATGTTAACCTACGGGTACAGGCAGCCAAATTCGCCCCTAGGTATCTGGGTCCGTTTAAAGTACTACAGCAGGTAAACCCAGTGGCATATCGACTCCAGCTCCCTCCACGCTGGGCTATAGCCAACACCTTTCACGTGTCCCTCCTGAAACCCGTACGACTTAATAAATTCTCGGGGTCCCTGCCGGCTCAAACCGACTCCCCGTCCGACAACCCTGAGGTGGCAAAACTTGTGGAGACAAAAGTCATACAGGGCAAGAGGTACTACCTCGTGGAGTGGGCCGGCCGTGGTCCGGAGCATAGATCCTGGGAGTTGGAGGATCATATCTGCGCCCCGGGTTTGATAGCGGCCTTCGAGCACGGACAGGGGGGGGGCCTAGACGGGGGGGTAATGTTACATCTCGTGGCTCTCCTGAGGCAAGGACTGAGGCAGTCTCCCATTCCTTGCCTGCCACGAGCACTCCTGCTCAGCAGCGCCGAAGGTCTGCCAGACTGCGCAGTGTGCAGGAGATACCTTCTCAGAGAGGCAGCAGAAGGGTGACACCTAGTGGTTCTCCTGTTACAAGGAGTGAAGCGGTCTCCCATTCCTGGCCTGCCGCAGACTCTCCTGCTCAGCGGCCCCGAAGGTCTGCGAGGCTGCGCAATGTGCAGAGGTTTACTGCTCAGGGAAGCAGTGAGATTCCCGTTATCTCTCCACATTGTGAGACCGAGGATCCCGCCTCTATTTCCCAGAGGCAGGAGGGTGAGCATGTGCAATGCGTGGTGGGTCCTGATTCGCTCACTGACGTCACACGGCTTGATGACAATGCTGGTGACGTGGTGAATCCTGACTGGCCAGGCTGGGACGTCGTGGACCCTGATTGGGTCAAGTCCGTCATCTCCGCTTCGCGCCCGCCCTCGGGTGGAGCTGCACCTCCTTAAAAGCTCCCCCTGCCATCATGGCGGCGCGCGACCGTCCTTCTATGTTTGGATGTCTGGCAGCGTGCTGCCACGCCACTGCTCAGGCATTACTGTCTCTTGTGGGCTTGGCCCTTGCTGCTCCGGCAGTACCTCGTTTGCAGGCCATGTTCCTGCCTTGCAGCTCCGGCAGTACCCCCATCAACAGGCCGTGTTCCTGTCCCAGGTGAGCTCCTCAAGTCTCCATTGGACTCACCTGGTTATTGAAAGCACACGTGCGTGGGCACCTCTGTGCTACCCTCGTGCCATATTCTCGTGACTTCCACTGGCACACGTGCGTGGGCACCTCTGTGCTTCCCCGTGCAACAGGTACACCGAGCCGTGAGATCTGTGCCATACAACCCTCACGGGTTAGGGCAGATCGGTGTACATAGATCGTCTGTGACATTCCAGACGATCGCTAGCAGCAACCCGCTCACTCTTCACCCACCATAGCGGCGGTCCCTTACACCGCACAGTGGACCTTGACCGGCGGAAGCAGTCCATTTCCCATCTTGGCACGCTTCCCCGGGTCCCCCTCGTAACAGTCAATGATGGCCACAAAGTTCAATTCAGCTTTGATTTGGTCAATGAAGGCCACAAAGTTCAGTTCAACATTCATGTGGTCAATGATGGCCACAAAGTCCAATTCAACTTTGATGTGGTCAGTGATGGCCACAAAGTTCAGTTGAACTTTGATGGAGTCAATGATGACCACAAAGTTCAGTTGAACTTTGATGGAGTCAATGATGGCTACAAAGTTCAGTTCAACTTTGATGTGGTCAATTATGGCCACAAAGTTCAATTCAAATTTGATTTGGTCAATGATGGCCACAAAGTTTAATTGAACTTTGATGTGGTCAATGATGGCCACAAAGTTCAATTCAGCTTTGATTTGGTCAATGATGGCCACAAAGTTCAGTTCAACATTCATGTGGTCAATGATGGCCACAAAGTTCAGTTCAACTTTGATGGAGTCAATGATGACCACAAAGTTCAGTTCAACTTTGATGGAGTCAATGATGGCTACAAAGTTCAGTTCAACATTGATGGGGTTAATGGTGGCTACAAAGTTCAGTTCAACATTGATGTGGTCAATGGTTGCCACAAAGTTCAAGTCAACTTTGATTTGGTCAATGATGGCTACAAAGTTCAGTTCAACTTTGAAGGAGTCAATGATGGCTACAAAGTTCAGTTCAACATTGATGTGGTCAGTGATGGCCACAAAGTTCAGTTCAACTTTGATGGAGTCAATGATGGCCACACAGTTCAGTTCAACTTTGATGGAGTCAATGATGGTTACAAAGTTCAGTTCAACATTGATGTGGTCAATGATGGCCACAAAGTTCAGTTCAACTTTGATGTGGTCAATGATGTCCACAAACTTCAATTCAACTTTGATGTGGTCAATAATGGCCACAAATTTCAGTTCAACTTTGATGTGGTCTTTGTAATGCACACAGGTTAACAGTACAACTACCAAACCAGAATGTACGACTGGCAAGGTTCTGGGGGAGCATGCTCAGTAAAGAAACAGGGCAATTACCAGAAAGATGAAACACCTGAGCACACGCCTCCCAGGACCAAAATGGAATCCTGCACAGTCAATCAACCTGTCAGCTCAGCAGTCCAGAAAACATAGCAGAGCATCTCCAGTGCAAGATGGAATCATGACAGTCTGCAGTCTTAAATAAGTACAAAATTCAGAAAATAGACAAATGAAGGAGTTACAAATTCCCATTAAGAGTTCACTATTGCATTTTCGGTTAACTTACTCAGTAGTCAGCAATATGCAAGGAAAAAAGGGCATATAACAGCCAAGCAGTGATTTAATGAATCACAACTGAAAAAAAATGATTATTTTTTTAGCCCAAAATATATGTATTTCAATCAAAAATAAATGTGCCCCCAAGGTGTCCATTTCCTATAAGGTGGAACCAGATGTTAAATGTTCTGCACATTTGTATATAATAGTATACTAGGTTCAATAACTACAATAAAAATAGTAGTTATTAGAGTTGGGAGGTTCAATTTGGGGGACTCCGGTCAATTGACCGTCAGTAGTCTCTCTGGCCGCTGATTGAGAGGCTCGCAAATCTCTCACCTTGTGGCTTTTGATTATCTGGGCTGGTGTGATACTATCGATGTGTCATGCCACTGTGAAGACGTTGTGCCAGCTTGGCTAATCAAAAGCCAAGGATCCCAGAAGGTAAGGGATTTACGAGTCTTCCGTCCAGTGGCCAGAAATGGCTGATAAGGTTGATGGACTCCAGTTCTGGGAATTTTTCTGCTCAACTCCAGTAGCTTTGAGATTTTCTTTACAGACACAATCCCAGATAAACTCATATCTCTATAGATATAGATGTTTCTAACAATAGAAACAGTCAGTGAGACTGCCAAGAAAACTGAGCATGTCACTCAGCTATTTAAAGGGGTTGTCCACTACTTTTAGATTGCTAGTCTATTCTTAGGTTAGTTCATCAATGTCTGATCGGCCAGGGTCCAAGACCCGGTACTGTGGCGCCCTGTGCCTAGTCGCCACAAATAATATCACACAATTACATATATATTGCCAGATTTGGTTAACTCTGCTGCTCACAACAAAACATGCATTTGCCCACGCTCCCTTACTGGGGTTATTTACTTGAGAGAAAACCAACTCTTGACTGATGAGCCCTAAAAAGAAAGAGGATGAGCTTAGTTGTGAGGTAAATTTTGAGCAGTAGCAGTTAGTCATCATGTGAGGTGAAGAGTGTGCTAAGGAGAGGTCCTGCTCTGAGGTGATTTCTAGAAACCTCTGGAGGGGCTAGCTACAGTTGTCAGGTAACTACAAAATACATACAGCTGCACACTAAAAAAAAGCCTGAAATGTATAAGGGAACTTTGGTACTGCATTACTGCTATAGGAATATATGAAAAAAGAGATATTTAGTTTATGTATTGGCCAATTTTTAGTCTAGCAGCCCAGACACAGATGTTTTTAACCTAGATAGTGGCATTCAAGTTAGGTTCCCGGATTACAGAGATTACCTTGCCGTTGGTTATTGGGCTCACATGCATTGTCCACCTATAGGCGCACTACAATCCTTTGATCTGCCCTTCTCAAGGCAGATCAAAGTGAGCCTGCGCAGGACCTCAATGTCGGCTAGTGTAGATGACGTAGAACGCATCATCCACACTAGCTTCAGAAGAAAGACGACAAAGATGGCCGAAAGAGGAGGTGCAGACCTGGAGAACGGAGACGCCTATCCGACCACCAGTCTGCTCCGCACTGACCGTTAGATGAGTATTATAAACATCCGGTGACAGGTTCCCTTTAAATAATCCTGGTGGGATTGAAAGGGGTTGTCCAGGACTTTATAATTGATGGCCTATCCTCATGAAAGGTCTTCAGTGCTCAATCAATGTGGGTGTGACACCTGGCACTCCCGACTTTTCAACTGTTCCCGATGCCATTGTCAGGTCTACTCAGTTGCGAACTATGGAGTACAGCTTGATCAACGGTATACTTTTCTAATCAATAGGGATCAGATGTGCTGTCCTCACCCTTTGGCCACTATACAGTTGACAAAGCTGTGCTGTGCAGCTCCACAACTGAGTAGATCGAGACGGCGGAGGCACCGGGCACAGCTGATCTGCGGAGGTGTTAGGTTTCGCTCCCCAACTGATCAGACGTTGATGACCTATCCTGAGCAAAGGCCATCACTGTTAAGGGGGTGTTACACGCAGAGATATCGCTAACGATGCCGGATGTGCGGCACGGAATCCGTGACCCCGGCGATATATCGTTAGATACTTCGCTGAGTGTGACGGGGCCTTTAAAGTCCCAGATATCCAGTTTAATTTATTCCTTGGTTTTCCAACCTTGGTGACCCTTCTAGTAATAGTGAGCCGTAGGCCGATACCTACTTTGCCACAAGCTTTAACACCAGAAAACAGTAATACAGTGCAGTATAGCGGTATTTTCACTATTTTCCATTCTGCAAATTATTCTTTTTTTTGTGCGCTGCGCTGTAAAATTTTTCGCCATAATTTTCCTTTTGACGTTTTTATCGTTAAGCCTTATCATATGTAAGACTTCGGTTATGGAGCTCAGTCAGTAACTTACTGTGAATTATGATTAATTCAGACACATGAATTATTGAATATGTGGATACAAGGTTTTACAATCGTTATAAACAGTTTTATGCGGCGCCGGTGTATAATAATCAGTACAGATATCGCTTCCCAGTGGCAGCAATTATCTCTTAATTGGAAGGCAGGCCTGTTTGTAATTAACAATTTCTGTTATTTTTTGGATTCTTCGCTGAACCTAAGAGCTTTTGGATATATAACGATAAGACGATTGTGCTTAAAGTTTCATATTTTAGACTAGAGTGGCAGGCGGAGGCACCGTAAAAAAGATCGTGCCTCCAGTGGTTTGCTACATATGTGGTCTGGGGGCTGAACGCCTTCGACAATCTGAACTGCACTTAGGGGCACTTTGCACACTACAACATCGCAAGCCAATGGTAGCGATGCCGAGCGCGATAGTCCCCGCCCCCGTCGCAGCTGCGATATCATGTGATAGGTGCCGCAGCGAACATTATCGATACGGCAGCTTCACATGCACTTACCTGCCCTGCGATGTCGCTCTGGCCGGCAACCCACCTCCTTCCTAAGGGGGCGGGTCGTGCGGCGTCACAGCGATGTCACATGGCAGGCGGCCAATAGAAGCAGGGGGGCGGAGATGAGCGGGAAGTAAACATCCCGCCCACCTCCCTCCTTCATCATTGCAGGCAGGACGCAGGTAAGGAGATGTTCCTCGTTCCTGCGGCTTCATACACAGCGACGTGTGCTGCCGCAGGAACGAGGAACAACATGGTAACATCGGTCCTTCCAAAATTATGGAAATGACCGACGCTACACCGATGATACGTTTTCGACGCTTTTGCACTTGTTAATCGTAGTAAAAAGGATTCACATACTCCAATGTCGACTGCGATGCTGGATGTGCATCACTTTCGATTTGACCCCACCGACATCGCAGCTGCGATGTCGTAGTGTTCAAAGTACCCCTTAAGGCCTCTTTCACATGTATGTGCCTCCGGTACGTGTTTGGCAGTTTTCTCACGAACCGGAGACACATACACACGTAGACCTAGGTATTCCTATGGTTTTGGACACACCTAAGTATTTTTGCACGGAACGTGTGTCCGTTCCGTACTTACGTGTGTCCGTGTGTTTCTCACGCTGACATGTCCATTTTCTCTCCGGCATCACGGGTGTCACATGGAACGCAAACGTGTCACATGTAATGCAATCGAACCACACAGATGTGTTCCGTGTGACAAGCACCGGAGAAAAGCCATGTGTCTGCGAGAAAAAAAAAACAAATTTTTACTCCCCTTCTCCAGCCCTGCAGTCTCTGCCGCTGCTGTCACTTGCTGCCGACCGCCGCTCATTATGCTCATTGAATATTCACTTCACTGCGGCCGGAAGCAGCAGCAGCGGGGAGTCGGCAGGGAGTCGGCAGGACCAGAGACCGAAGATCAGCACCATGGACAGCTACGCCAGGGACAGGTGAGCAGAAAGTTCCAGTTCTCCGTGTGTTATCACGGATAACACACGGCGAATACACGTGTGCCATACACACGGCACACCGAGGGCAATACGCACCTTTAACATGTCCGTGAAAAACGTGCGTGATTTTCACGGACGTGTAAAAGAGGCCTAAAGGAGTTTTTAATTTCATGTTAATTAGAGCTTTTTTGGCCCCAAAGAGTATAATAAAATGAAAAAGTAAAACAAAACAAAACTCTACTCCCATTCCTCAGAAGTGATTCTACTCCACCACTGCAGTTGTGTCCCCTACTTGACTACAAATATATCAAAAAGACTGACCTGCACATCCAACAGGTGTGAACAGGTGCTAGCTGAAAACACATTATAACGACAAAAATACATACAGCTGCACTCTAGAATGCTAACAGTAAATAAGGGAACTCTGGTATTGCATTACTGCTATAGGAATATTTGAAAAAAGAGATACTAAGCTGACATACTGGCCAATGCATGTGAGCCCAATAACCACGACAAGGTGTATCTCAATATACCGGGTCCCTAACTCAAATGACTCTACCTGGGATAAAAGCCTACATGTCTGGGAAGCTAGGATCCAGCTATAAAGGAGGATGGACACAGCCTGGTTAAAGGGCAGAGTGCTTAGTCAGACAGAAATGCACTACAAGTATATCAAAAAGACTGGCCCGCACATCCAACAGGTGTGAACAGGTATAGAATACAATAGAAAAAAAAAAAATAGATAAAAAATAAATAAAATAAATAAATAGAAAAATATAAAAAATAAATAGATAAACATGTATTTCCTATTTTTCTATACAATGGTACCTTATATTGCAAAAAAAAAAAAAAAATTATACTATAAAAAAATGACATAAAAATTAAGCCCAATGTGTGGTAAAGAGGCTAATTTTAGAAGGTCCAGTTATAATTAGACAAAGCACTTTTGAAAGTGTGTTATGGCTATAATATTCCGATAAATAGAGTTTTCCTAATCCATCCCTTCATCTTTAATTCCAGCGCTTGTGTATTGTTACCAGATTTGTAAAGATTCCGTCCTATTACGTAGGAAATATTTATACCGTGGACGGTATGTGCCGCATGAGTTAATGCTCTTTAAGAACATTGATTTGCTGCTCGCCGGCGCTTGGATGTGATTTCCCTGGTGGAACGCCTAATACTGTGGAAATGTCACACATAAAGGATTGTGCCTGCTGCTTTATGAATTATCATAACTAAGTTAAATATAATACGTTCTATCTGAAAGCAGTAAATGGACGGACCTTTTTGTACAGGGCATGTTTGAAATAAAAAGCAAAATCAACCTCTACGAGGACTCGAGCCACCACCATCTCACGCACGTCTCTGTTTATATTACGCAGCAGCATATGGGCTTCTGGGCTTGGAAGGTTTGTGCCTTCATATAACATGGTTACTTAATATTACGAAATAGGAGAGAAGCCTTTTTCTATTGCTTTGTGAATAATTTCTATTACTATGTTCTGCAACAAGGGGAAATAAGAAAACAGCGTAATATCACAATACAGTTGGTAAATGGCAATCCTATGCAAATTTTTACATTATGTATCATATTGAATGCATTATACAAACTAACCATTTTCAGGCAAATAAAATAAAATTAAAGGGATTGTCCAATACACTACATACCATGCTCCTGTGCTTGATACTCGTAACTATTGATGAGCGGGTACTACCATGCTCGGGTGCTCAGTACTCATAACTAGTGATGAGCGGGCACTACCATTCTTGGGTGCTCAGTACTTGTAACTAGTGATGAGCGGGCACTACCATGCTCGGGTTTTCGGTCCTTGTAACTAGTGATGAGCGAGCACTATGATGCTTGGGTGCTCAGTACTCGTAACTAGTGATGAGCGGGCACTACAATTCGATGGTGCTCGGTATTCGTAACTATTGATGAACGGGCACTATCAAGCTCGGGTGCTCAGTACTCATAACTATTGATGAGCGGGCACTACCATGCTCGGGTGCTCAGTACTGGTAACTATTGATGAGCGGGCACTACCATGCTCGGGTGCTCAATACTCGTAACAAGGAATGAGCGGGCACTATCATGCTCATGTGCTCAGTACTCGTAACTATTGATGAGCGGGCACTACCATGCTCAGGTGCTCAGTACTGGTAACTATTGATGAGCGGGCACTACCATGCTCGGGTGCTCAGTACTCGTAACAAGGAATGAGCGGGCACTATCATGCTCATGTGCTCAGTACTCGTAACTATTGATGAGCGGGCACTACCATGCTCAGGTGCTCAGTACTCGTAACTATTGATGAGCGGGCACTATCATGCTCATGTGCTCAGTACTCGTAACTATTGATGAGCGGGCACTATCAAGCTCGGGTGCTCAGTACTCATAACTATTGATGAGCGGGCACTACCATGCTCGGGTGCTCAGTACTGGTAACTATTGATGAGCGGGCACTACCATGCTCGGGTGCTCAATACTCGTAACAAGGAATGAGCGGGCACTATCATGCTCATGTGCTCAGTACTCATAACTATTGATGAGCGGGCACTACCATGCTCGGGTGCTCAGTACTGGTAACTATTGATGAGCGGGCACTACCATGCTCGGGTGCTCAGTACTCGTAACAAGGAATGAGCGGGCACTATCATGCTCATGTGCTCAGTACTCGTAACTATTGATGAGCGGGCACTACCATGCTCAGGTGCTCAGTACTCGTAACTATTGATGAGCGGGCACTACCATGCTCAGGTGCTCAGTACTCGTAACTAGTGATGAGCGGGCACTACCATGCTCGGGTGCTCAGTACTCATAACTATTGATGAGCGGGCACTACCATGCTCGGGTGCTCAGTACTCGTAACTAGTGATGAGCGGGCACTACCATGCTCAGGTGCTCAGTACTCGTAACTAGTGATGAGCGGGCACTACCATGCTCGGGTGCTCAGTACTCATAACTATTGATGAGCGGGCACTACCATGCTCGGGTGCTCAGTACTCGTAACTAGTGATGAGCGGGCACTACCATGCTCAGGTGCTCAGTACTCGTAACTAGTGATGAGCGGGCACTACCATGCTCGGGTGCTCAGTACTCATAACTATTGATGAGCGGGCACTACCATGCTCGGGTGCTCAGTACTCGTAACTAGTGATGAGCGGGCACTACCATGCTCAGGTGCTCAGTACTCGTAACTAGTGACTTTATTAACCCTTCAGGAGTCCTGGCTTGGGAGTGGAAAAGATAAGGCTCACTAGGCCAGTGCTGCGCTAATACAACAAGAGGGTGTAATGCCTGCCTGGATCAACAGACTCAGGGGGGATGTAGTGGACAGACTAGAGGGAAGCCACTCACCAAGCAGGACCCCCAGATCCCTGAAACCCTTTAACCCCTATACAGGGATTTGGAATTACACAGGGCCCTGGAGATCACTACCTGTGGAAGGCTGCAGTCCGATGAGAGTAGTCGTCAGGCAGGGTCAAACCAGGAATAGCAGAACAGGGACAGAATCGGCAGACAAGGACGTAATCAGAAAACGGAGCAGAGGTCAAATCCGGATCGGGCAGCGAGGTACAAAAACAGCAGGCAGAAGGGTAGTCAGGAAACACGCAGAAGTCAGCACACAGGAATCACAAAACAGAATAGGGTGGACCAGGAGCCAGGAAATCAGAACTATCTCTGGCAGTGGTCATGTGACAGGAGGGGGAATAAGAAGGGTGTGGTATCTTCCCATTGGCTGTAGCTGAACGCTGGCAACTTCAGCTGCAAGACACACGCCACCCACAGTCAGCCAGCGGTACTGCAGATCCCAAGATAACCCAGCCCAGTGGATTATCGGAGCCTGCACCCACCGGTGCTGCTGGCATCAACTCCTCTCCCATCACCAGCACCATACACGGCAGGAACACGGCGTCGCCTGGCGATCGGAGCAGAAGTCACTGGAGCAGACTCCGGTGGTGACGTAACAGAGGGTATTTGAGACAAAAAGAGGAACAACAACCAAAATGAAGAAGTTACAACTTCAGGACGAATCGACAGCAGCTTCTTCCACCAAGGTGGCCAGAATACAAATGGTATTGTGTAATCAGTAAAGATTGCTGGGAAACCCTGCTTCTTAAACACAAAGGTTGTGTGGCTACAGAGCAGCTGCAGCTGACCTGCACTGCTATTAAAACTGACTTTAACTGTTTCAGCTCCAAGAGAAACGACATAACATTTAAATGTAGAGTCTCAGATGGAGATGAGAGGCTCCTGTCCTAAAGCTGGCACTAGTCTCTAAAAACAGGGAGACGACCGCGACAATATGAGAGTTTTCTTTATTCTAAAGGAGATGTAATTGGAATCCCATTAAGCTTTGCTTGTAAGTGAATCTCACTTAATAAATTGGTCTATTCAATGAGAAATGTACAAAACGTACATTTAAAAAACAGGTAATGCAACGCAAAACGTTGCCAGAAATTGGCCAAAAATTGTGGTATTTATCAATAGAAATTCACATCTAATATATAAAGCTGAATGTGTGTATGTGTGTGTGTATGTCCGGGATTGGCATCCGCACCGTCGCAGCTACAGCCACAAAATTTTGCACACTCACACTTTTGGACCCCGAGAGCGTCATAGGCTATGTTTTGAGGGGAAATTTTAACCCCGCGCTTTACAGTTATTCACCAAAAAACCTGCCTCCATTAAAGCGAATGGAGCTGGGAGTCACAGTGCAGCCAGAACTTCAGAAGAATGCACAGCCACGCCCTTATATGGAATGTTGGCATATTACAATGCAGCCAGGGAAAGAAACAGACATAGACAGGGTAAGAGACAAACAAAAAGAGACAGACACAGACAAAGAGACAGACTGACAGGGAAAGAGACAGACAGGGAAAGAGGGAAAGAGAGAGACAGGTTAAGAGACAGACACAGACAGGTAAAGAGACAGACACAGATAAAGAGACAGACACAGTGAAACAGACAGACAGGGAAAGAGACACAGGGTAAGAGACAGACAAAGACAGGTAAAGAGACAAAGAGACAGACACAGGGAACGAGACAGAGGTAAAGAGGGAAAGAGACAGACAGGGAAAGAGAGGGAAAGAGACAGACAGGGAAAGAGGGAAAGAGAGAGACAGGTTAAGAGACAGACACAGACAGGTAAAGAGACAGACACAGACAAAGAGACAGACACAGTGAACAGACAGACAGGGAAAGAGAGGGAAAGAGACACAGGGTAAGAGACAGGCAAAGACAGGTAAATAGACAGACAAAGAGACAGACACAGGGAAAGAGACAGAGGTAAAGAGGGAAAGAGACAGACAGGGAAAGAGAGGGAAAGAGACAGACAGGGAAAGAGAGGGAAAGAGACAGACAGGGAAAGATACAGACAGGGAAAGTGACAGAGATAGACAGACAGGGAAAGAGATAGATAGATAGATAGATAGACAGGGAAAGAGATTGAGACAGACGGAGAAAGAGACAGAGACAGTCAGAGACAGACAGGGAAAAAGACAGACAGACAAAGAGATAGAAAGAGAGAGAGAGATATATACAAAGGGGGAGACAGACATTATAATTACATTTATATCTATCTGTTTTGTGGTTTTTGTGTGCAGAATACATTTTTTTTAATACATTCTATTTTGTTAACAGCAGTTATTAACCCGGGCGAAGCCGAGTAGTACAGCTAGTATAACATAAAAGTGTTTCAAAATATTTTTCTTGCATATGGACCGTATATCTATAATGTGTACTTGTTTTAGGTATACAGCCGTGGCAATGCCGATGCTCTACAACACACGCTACAGTTCCAAGCGCAGAGTGACCGTCATGATTGCAGTAGTTTGGGTTTTATCCTTCGCGATCTCTTGTCCACTTCTCTTTGGACTAAATAACACTGGTGAGTAGGAAAAACATGAAAACTAATATTTTGATTGTTCCTTTTTGTAAAAATAATTTAGAGAACAGACAGGGAGAAAAAGAAGTAATCACTAGGGAATGTAAAGCGGTTTTGCAGCCACAGCCATGTATTACCTATTGACTGGTGGATACATGCGAAACGTTAGCTTCATCAGGGTTGGATGCTGATTCCCCCACCGTTCACTAGATCTTGTCAGTTTCCATTCATTCTATACAGTTTGAGTTGAGTGGAAAGTTGATAAATGTTAGTGGCTAAAATCCACCACAAAAGGAATTATCTATTTGAGATAATGAGTATCCATGTTTTTTTGTGTAGGACATGAACATCATCGATAAATTTTCTTGTTTGAATTTAGAGTATAAAATAAAAGCGTTGACATATTGATGACCTATCCTTATTACTGGATAATATATTGGTACTGGTCAATATAACTGTAACAGCGTGTCCCTCCTCCGCCTGTGCTCATGGTGTAATAGTCTGACCTTCCTTTATTCTGCTTCTGGTGGGAGATTGTTTGTTCTTCTCAGTATGGGACTCCTCCAATCCACAACTTGGTAGACAGAATAGAGCTACAATGTCTAGAATCCTTTCATGTATCAAATGTTCAGCGGGGGGTGCCCTTTTGCCCACCTAAGGGGCTGATCCCAGGAGAGAAGAACAATGAGACCCATGTTTGTTCAGTTAGATGGATCTCGGCTGGAGAAGGACTAGGATCTATAGCTGAGGCTAGATTCTAGTGTCTGTGTATGGACTGTTACAGATTGGAGATCCGCGGCCACGTGGGATTGTGTTTTGTTGTTCACCCTGTTGGACTCAAGGAACTCATATAAGGACCATTGCCATATTTTCCCTGGCATCGGAATACCAGGAGGCGCCCCCGAATCTGTTGTTTTGTAGTGGACTCCTTGCAGATTTTAAGAATTTATATTCCTCCTTGGTGCTTTATCTTTGTGGTTCCAATAAAGCCCTTTGGATTGTTCCTCAGCCTGGCGTCCCTCACTGCTCTGTCGCATACCCTGTCACAATAACCTTTACTTAAGTGTCGTGCGCTGTCCGAATCCACACACACGGATTACTTCTGTGGCACCGGACTCTGTTCACATTGCAGTGTCCAACAAGCAACCTGGTCTCTCTTAAGTGCTCAGCTCGACTGGGCATCGGCTGAGTTGTGTCACTGCTCCCAGCTGTTCAGGTGTTAATCATTTTTGGAGCAGTGTGCATCTCTACTGAGAGCCAGGTTGCTGATTACCATCCACAGATGATCTCCTGCTATTTAAGGCTGGGGAGTATAGAAGGAGACCACCAAAGATAGTTTCTGCTTTCAGTTGCGATATCCTGGTGTCTGTGGTGATCCTCCATTTAATGACTAGCGATTTGTTGTCTGCGCTATATGATAGCTCCCTTGTTACTTGAGTTACTTCTTCCCCTTTGGTTTATTCCCTCCAGTGTCTTTTTGTCTCCCCTCTGTATATATTTATGGCGTGAGTGAGTTTCAGTTTATTTTTTTTTCTTTGTCTTGTGGGAGGTGTATTTCTTCGTGTCCTGCCCTGCCCTGGGTTGGGAGTGTGGTGGTATTAGGTCAGGGCCCAACCGAAGACAGGACCACACTGAAGGCTCGACCCTGACTACCTTCAAGTCTACTGTCGAGATAAGGGACAGCACAGGGTCCCCAATCTTAGGGTTAGCCTAGGAGCCCCTGTACCATCCATATTTTCCCGTGGCAATAAGTCAACAATATGTCATCAATATTGGTGGTGGTCCATCACAACTGACAAACCAACCGATGAGTTATTAACGCTGATGGCAGCTGAATATAACTTCACAACTCCATACATTGTGTAGTCACTCTTCCTTGGCAATGTAGCTAGGCTCCAATTGAACAGAATTAAATTGAACAAGAGCTGAAGGACTTGTGAATAGCCACTATCCAGCGTACGGAGCTGTGGTGTTTTGTACATGGTTTACATAACAGCTGATTGGTGTCCTGGCACAACTGATCTGATACAGATTATTTATCCTAAGGCTTGGTCTCAACATGGAAGTCTTGGACAACCCTTTTAGTTTCTTCTAATATAGGAACAAACTATTACTTGAGAGTCCAATGTGTACATTACCATCACTAGTATCTGGTGTTACCCTTGTTATAAAATGTATAGAATTTAGGGATGATCGAATACCTCAAATATCCAGCTTAGCGAATATCCGACGAATAGGTCGCCGCAATGGGAATATTTGATGCGCAATGTAAGTCTATGGGAAGCCCGAATAGTTCCGAATAGTTGTTATTCGGGTTTCCCATAGACTTACATTGCGCATCGAATATTCGCAAATAGTTGAATAGCGGCGACCTATTCGGCAAATATTCCCGAATCCGAATATTTGAGGTATCTGATCATCCCTAATAGAATTGTAAACAAGTGTAAATGAATGATGTTGCAAAAAATAATTACAAAAAATGTCACTGCAACATCTTTACCATTTCAATTCCTTCTTTTGAATGTGTGATAAAGGGAAATAAGCTCTAAATATTGATTTATGATAATTCTAATGTCCATGTTTTCACATCTATCAGTGTTCCGCAAATGAGGTGTATAAATCCTGTACTCAGTGCTGTAGCTATTATTTGCTTCAATATTCTTCCCTTAGGGGGGCTTTACACGTTGCGACATCGCTACCGATATATCGTCTTGGGGGCACGTCGTTAGTGACGCAGATCCGGCGCCGGTAGCGACATCGCAACGTGTAAATCCTAGGTGCAATGATGAACAAGCACAGAAGCGTACAATATCGCTGATCTGTGTAACGTCGTTCATTTCCATAATGTCGGTTCGACCGCAGGTACGATGTTGTTTGTCGTTCCTGCAGCTCCACACATCGCTGTGTGTAAACCCGCAGGAGCGACAAACATCTCCTTACCTGCGTCCCGACAGCAATGCGAAAGGGAGAAGGTGGGTGGGATGTTATGTCCCGCTCATCTCCGCCCCTCCGCTTCTATCGGCCGGCCGATTTGTGACGTCGTGGTGACACCGAACGCACCTCCCCCTTGAAGGTGGGATTGTTCGGTGGTCACAGCGACGTCGCCGACCAGGTATGTGCATGTGAAGCGATAATGTTCGCTATGGCAGCAATCATCACATATCGCATGTGCGACGGGGGCGGGTGCTATCGCTCTGGACATCGCTAGCAATTGCTATCGATGTCGCAACGAGTAAAGCCCACCTTACTTACACATCTAAATACCCCAATCCAGGCAAAGTGGCTTGTGGGTGCTGCCCTGACACTCACCATATAAGAAAACTGTTGAAATCCTATTCCCCTTAGCTACACCCCTGGCTGAAAGGTTGAGAAATGTTGACATTTTCAATTACTGAGCTGTAGTTAGTAAAAAAGTAAAAATCAGAACTATAGGTCTTCATTGTGGATTTTTTATCATAATGTGACAAACTGTACAATATCATTATTGTTGGTGATAATGACTTTAAAATACAAAGTCTTGAAGTCAAATGTCAGGCAAGAAAGAAGCATTATTCAGAAGTGCTCAATGATCACTCAAGATTCAGTGATGGCACCCGAAGTCAATAGGAGAATAGCTATGGGCAAATCAGCAACGAAGTTACTGGACAATTCCTCAAGTTAAGGAGCATTTCACTGGTGAGAAAAACACAGATCGTACATAGTCTGGTCTCGGTTCACACATAGTCTGGTCTTTTCTGTAGTAAAATATGAATACGAAACCTGGATGATAAAGAAACAAGACAGAAGAAGCATCAACACCTCCAAAATGTGGTACTGGAGAGGAATGTTATCAATACCATGGATGGTAAGAAGAACAAACAAATCAATTTTGGAACAAATCAAGCCAGATATATCACTAGAAGCAAGGATCACCGAGCTATGACTTGCCTACTTTGGACACATCACACGAATAGAGCAATCACTGGAGAAGGACATCTTTATCAAAAAATTGGAAAGAACAGGATGAAGAGGAAGACTAGCAACCTGATGGCTTGATACTATCAAGATACCAGTAGAGAAGACCCTTGTGGACCTATATAGATCAGAGAAGACCCTGGTGGACCTATCTAGGTGGAGAAGGCCCTGGTGGACCTATCTAGGCGGAGAAGACCCTGGGGACCTATCTAGGCGGAGAAGACCCTGGTGGACCTATCTAGGTGAAGACCCTGGTGGACCTATCTAGGAGGAGAAGACCTTGGTGGACCTATCTAGGTGGAGAAGACCCTGGTGGACCTATCTAGACTGCAAAAAATCGATCTTCCTTACAGTTTTCATCCACAAAGCCGCGATTAATCAAGATTGAGCTGAAGGCTTTTAAAAAAAAATCAGAAGTGGCAAAATAGTGCCCAATCTTCTGTTTGTATTCTGTTTGTATTTCTCTTGTTCTGCTTCAAATCTTATACAAGATTTGAACTTAGAGTTTCCTCCCAGCTCCACTGTCACTCATATTATAATAATCAGTTATAATTTAACATGATTGATGTGCCAATCAGACAACGGGAAAATTCTGTATCCTGATTCATTCTCACTCATGTTATATTACTCAGTTGTAATACAGCATAAACCTGCAGATCCTGTACTCTGCTCTATTATCAATCATCTTACATTAATCAATTGTCATTCAGCATAACTGTTTGTCACAGATCCTGCAGATTCAGTACTCTGCTCCATTATTAAGCATCTTATATTAATCAATTGTTATTCAGCATGACTACATGTCACAGATCCTGCAGATTCAGTACTCTGCTCTATTATTAAGAATCTTATATTAATCAATTGTTATTCAGCATGACTACAAGTCACAGATCCTGCAGATTCAGTACTCTGCTCCATTATTAAGAATCTTATATTAATCAATTGTTATTCAGCATGACTACATGTCACAGATCCTGCAGATTCAGTACTCTGCTCTATTAAGCATCTTATATTAATCAATTGTTATTCAGCATGACTACATGTCACAGATCCTGCAGGTTCAGTACTCTGCTCCATTATTAAGAATCTTATATTAATCAATTGTTATTCAGCATGACTACATGTCACAGATCCTGCAGATTCAGTACTCTGCTCCATTATTACGCATCTTATATTGATCAATTGTTATTCAGCATGACTAGATGTCACAGATCCTGCAGGTTCAGTACTCTACTCCATTATCAATCATCTTATATATGTCACAGATCTGCAGGTTCAGTATCCTGCACTAATTAACAGTTTTTATTTTTTCAAATAGAAAATTAACCTTTTTCTCCAAATCTCATAAGTTATATTACATTGAAAACATTTACAGGGTTCTCTATAGTTGAATTATCACACATATCTCATTATGTGTTACTGTTTTTTATGTTTCTTACTTTAAAACATAAGATGTCACAGACTTTATGTGATATGAAACAGTGATGCATTAGTGTAACTAATAGAACATTCAAGTCAGTTAAAAGTTACAAATATTTAGAGCAGAGATAGTAAACAGCAGTGCCCAACAAATGAATACTACATGTTGGCATGCAAACGTTTTGGCACCCCTGGTGAAAATTACTGTTATTGTGTGTGTGTGTGTGTGTGTGTGTGTGTGTGTGTGTGTGTATATATATATATATATATATATATATATATATGTATATATGTATATACATATATATATATATATATATATATATATGTATATATATATATATATATTTATATTTTTTAACAAAAAAAAGGAAAGTGGGCTGATGCAAAAGATTGGGCTCTTTGCATTACCTAGTAGCGCCCCCTTTGTCAAGTGTCACAGCTTGGAAATGCTTTTTGTAGCCAGCCAGCACCATGCGCCCTTAGCCATTCTAAGATTAAGAAAAAGCAACCCCTTTATTTCGTCTTCTACTCAACTCTGCTCTGTAGAATGGGATTTTGCACTTTTAGTTGTTTTTCCTTTACATGTTTTTTATGCAACTCAACAAAAACTTAACAGAGCATAAGGAAATCTATCACCTTGAGACATCACGAATAGATGACAGTCCCATGTCAAAGGCAGACAGGTAATGCTGCATATATGTATGCCAGAGACTTTTTAGTATTCAACATAAATATCAAAAAATCTAAAACTGCTATGTAGCAAAAATAGCAAAAGTTTCTTTCTGTTTTCGCAATCCCTAAAATAAAACATAGTAGGAAGTTTAATAGTAAATGTAATTTTTAATATATATATTATTTATATTTTCAGGATAGTCTATATAAATAGAATCTATAGATATTCAGAATTGTCTATAGAATATTGTATAGGCTATTCTAAGTATATAAATAAACTTTCGTATTGCATCCTGGTGTGTGTGTGTGTATATATATATATATATATATATATATATATATATATATATATATATACACATACATGTATACCGGTATATATTTATATATTTATATATATATACATATATAGATATATATATATATATATATATATATATATTATATATATATGTATATATATATATATATATATATATATATATATATATATATATATATATATATATATATATATATATATATATATATATATATATATATATATATATATATATATATATATATATATATATATATATATATATATATATATATATATATATATATATATATATATATATATATATATATATATATATATATATATATATATATATATATATATATATATATATATATATATATATATATATATATATATATATATATATATATATATATATATATATATATATAGAGAGAGATATATATATATATATACCAGGATGCAATATAAAAGTTTATTTATATACTTAGAATAGCCTGTATAATATTCTATAGACAATTCTGAATATCTGTAGATTCTATTTATATAGACTATCTTGAATATATAAATAATCTTCTGTATTGTATCCTGGTAAGCTCCGATCTGTACAAGAACCATTATAAAACATTTGACTTTTTGAAATGTCATTGGCAGCATATTACCAGCAGAAGATCTGCCTGACCGTGCAGTGTGATAATATAGACAAGTAATTATGAATCCTCTGGGCTGTGACTATTATCTGTTTTTTTTGTACAATGATAGACTTTTTTCCACAAGCAAAATGTCAAGTCAGATTTATTGATGAAGCGATTCAGATTAAGTATTGAGGACAAATGAAATAGTCAGTAAATGGTAGACAAACAAATGTTGCTATAGAAGCAGCAAAGGTATTACATTTGGAGAGTTTGGACATAACATAGGAACATACTAATAACTAGCAGGTGGACAGGGGTGGCTGGCACATTTTCGCCGGGAGGGCAACTACAAAACAGTGGCCCTCTAGTTGAAGCATCCCACCTTTAGCCTGCAATAAGGCAGCAAGAGTAAAAACCTATCAAAATAAGGGTGGAAGGTTCTTTAGTAATGGAAACAGAACCAAGCTTACTACATAAATACAGGAACAGAACCGAGCTTACTACATAAATACGGGAACAGAACCGAGCTTACTACATAAATACGGGAAAAGAACCGAGGTTAGGACATAAATACAGGAACAGAACTGAGCTTACTACATAAATACAGAAGCAGAACTGAGCTTTCTACATAAATACAGAAACAGAACCAAGCTTCTTACATAAATACAGGAACAGAACTTACTACATAAATATATATACAGTACCGAGCTTACTACATAAATACAGGAACAGAACTTACTACATAAATATATATACAGTACCGAGCTTACTACATAAATACAGGAACAGAACCGAGCTTACTACATAAATACAGAAGCAGAACTGAGCTTTCTACATAAATACAGAAACAGAACCAAGCTTCTTACATAAATACAGGAACAGAACTTACTACATAAATATATATACAGTACCGAGCTTACTACATAAATACAGGAACAGAACTTACTACATAAATATATATACAGTACCGAGCTTACTACATAAATACAGGAACAGAACCGAGCTTACTACATTAATACAGAAACAGAACTGAGCTTACTACATAAATACAGGAACAAAACCGAGCTTACTACATAAATACAGAAACAGAACTGAGCTTTCTACATGAATACAGAAACAGAACCAATCTTCCTACATAAATACAGGAACAGAACTTACTACATAAATATACAAATAGAAGCGAACTTACTACATAAATACAGAACCAAACCAAGCTTACTACATAAATACAGAAACAGAACCGAGCTTACTACATAAGTACAGAAACAGAGATTACTACTTAAATACAGTAAATAAACTGTGCTTACTACATAGATACAGGAACAGAACCCAGCTTACTACATACATACAGAAACAGAACTGAGCTTAATACATATATACAGAAGCAGAACTGAGCTTACTACATAAATACAGGAACAGAACCAGGCTTACTACATAAATACATAAACAGAACTGAACTTACTATATAACTACAGAACCAAACCAAGCTTACTACATAAATAAATAAACAGAACCGAACTTACTACATAGATACATGAACAGAACTGTGCTTACTACATAAATACAGGAACAAATCCGAGCTTACTACATAAATACAGGAACAAAACTTAGCTTTCTGCATGAATACAGGAACAGAACCAAACTCACTACATAGGTATGGAAAGAGAACCAAGCTTACTACATCAATACAGAAACAAAACTGAGCTTCCTACATAGATATGGGAGCAGAGTGGAGCTTACTTCATAAATACAGGAACAGAGCCGAGCTTATAACATAGATACAGGAACAGAACTGAACTTACTGCATAGGTATGAGAAGAGAACTAAGCTTACTATATAAATATGGGAACAGAATACAGCTTACAACATAAATACAGGTACAGAATGTAGCTTACTGCATATAGTAGATTTGGTAACAGAACCAAGCTTACTGCATAAATATTCAGAAAATAGCTTACAAAATAGATATGGGAACAGACCAGAGATTACCACATAATTATGGAAACAGAACAAGCCTTACTAAATAGATAGGGGAACAGAACCAAGCCCACTACATAGATACAGTACCAGATCCTTTCTTACATTTATACAGGAACAGAATTAATCTTACTGCATAGATACGGGACTAGAACCGTGCCTACTACATACATACAGTGTAAGAACTGAGCTTACTACATTGATACAGGAGCAAAACCCAGCTTACTTCAGAACTGTTGTAACAACATAATGTAAAGTTAAAATTCTGTGGATTGGAAATGGCAAATTAATAGCTTGGCATGATTCATCTAACAGTAAGATGTGCTGACAAAAACTGAACACTATGCTAAAGTTAGGTAGTGAGGCCTTTTTGAACCCGACCTTTAAAAAATATATATAAAAACTTTTTAGAAACTTTATTTTTACCCTCGAAAAATAAATTCTGATTTTGTTTTAGGATTCAGCTGTTTTCACACTCTCTGCACTCTTCAGATCACAGGCAGCTCCTTATGCAGTTTGCCTACTTATAATCACAAGCCAACCTTTATCTTCTGCTTTTCTCAATTAAAATAATGAGAGAAGCAGAAAATAAAGCGAATGGCAAGTAATTATTTATGTGCAAGTTGCATATGGAGCGGTAAGGTGACGAGGTCAGAGAGTGTGAAATCATCTAAATCCTAATGGTACGTTACACAATGTTAGGAGTCAGAATGAAATCCTACAAATGTACTAGACACCGCTTTGAAAGGACGTTTTCACCTTGATAAATGCAATTTATCTGCCTGTATAGGATTTATCTGCAGGTAAATAGTGTCTAAAGCTTGGTTACTGGAAAAACATTGGCTGCAAGGAGAAAATTAAGTTTTATTCTCTTTACCGCCAATCGTTCCTGTCATAGGGTCAGTGCAAAGAACAATTACAGTCACCTCACACTACAAAGTAAGGGGTACTTTGCACGTTGCGACATCGCTACTACGATCTCGTCGGGGTCAAATCGAAAGTGACGCACATCCGGCGCCGGTAACAACGTCGCAATATGTAAAGCCTAGAAGCACCGATAAACGATCGCAAAAGCGTCGAAAATCAGTGATCTGTGTAGTGTCGGTCATTTCCATAATTTAGATGTTGTTCCTCGTTCCTGCGGCAGCACACATCGCTGTGTATGAAGCCGCAGGAGCGAGGAACATCTCCTACCTGCATCCCACCTGCAATGAGGAAGGAAGAAGGTGGGCGGGATGTTTACGTCCCGCTCATCTCCGCCCCTCCGCTTCTACTGGCCGCCTGCCGTGTGACATCGTTGTGACGCCGCATTACCCGCCCCCTTAGGAAGGAGGCGGGTTGCCGGCAAGAGCGACATCACAGGGCAAGTAATTGCGTGTGAAGCTGCCGTAGCGATAATGTTCGCTACGACAGCTATCACAAGATATCGCATGTGCGACGGGGGCGGGGACTATCGCGCTCAGCATTGCTAGCATCATTTTCCATGTGTGTTCTATTTATAATAAAATATTGATGATTTTTTGATACTTCATATGTGGTGATCCCATCTATTAGGTACATCTTTTCTGTTTTCTGCCATGTTGTACTATGTACCTAGGAGATCCCCTTTTTTGGGTGGTGCCGTTCCGGTTTTTGCTCTTCCCCCATCGGCTAGTGATGTCGCAGCGTGCAAAGTACCCCTAAGTGTCACGCTGTACAAAGGGCTGGTAAGACATAGTACAGCGTATTCCCCACTAGGTGGCAAAAGATTAGTGAAGGAGAGACAAAGTTACACTGTATCAGAAAGGAGGCTGAAATACAGCAGAGTAACTTCAACAGGCAGTTCAGAGATGAACCACTAGGGGGCAATAGAATAGTTAAGCAGTCAGGGTCTAGCCAGGAAAGTCAAGTCACTGCAAAGGGAGGATCAAAATCAGGTCAGAAAACACAACCGAGGTCGGATGCAGGGAGATCAGGTATGGAGAGGGCACAGGGAACAGGGAACAGAAGACTAGACCAGAGGGTGAGTGAAGGAGAGTCAAAGTAACACTGTATCAGAACGGAGGCTATAGTACAGCAGAGTAACTGCAGCAGGCAATTCAGAGGCGACCCACCAGGGGGCAATAGAGTAGTCAAGCAGTCAGGGTCTAGCCAGGAAAGTCAAGTCACTGCAAAGGGAGGATCAAATCAGGTCAGAAAACACAACCGAGGTCAGATGGCAGGAGATCAGGTATGCAGAGGGAAACAAAGAGGGCACAGGGAACAGAAGACAAGGCCAGAGGGTGAGGAGACACAAACACGGGAAGGAGGATGAACCAGGATGAGTAAACAACTGACAGGAGCGGGAAGTCAGGGACTGGGACAGGTGGACGAACGGGGGAAGGTACAGGTCAGGGCACGGTAACAAGGAATCAAATCAAACAGGAAATCTCACCAGAGCCAGTCACAGACTGCAGAGCAAAACTATAACCAGCAGCAACTAGATATAGTGTCTCCTGAAACCAGAATGAGGCGAGTTAACCCCTGACATGACCAGGCCGGGTCTGGGAAACTCTGGAGCAGAGAATACCGGTCCTGGATCATGACAGTAAGCATCCTGTATTACTGTTAAGCAAGCGCTTTGATTGTGACATCTTCCAAGGAGCTCAACCTCAGGTTGGCTTCATAGAATTAACCAACATGGCAGCAACACATGGCAACCCAACAGCATCCCAAAACTGTGTCACAGGGGGCTGAAGAAAAGAGCTCATGCACCAGCCATTGTGCTATCTAAATGCCGCTGTCATTGATTGACAAGGGTATTTAAATACTTAAAACAGCAGCAATCAGGGTGAGCTCTGGTCTCTGCTGTTACAGGCAGATGATGACTTTGTATCACATTTGACAACTGCCTGGTGTGGCGCGCGGACAGCTCCTGAACCCGCTCTATACAAACACATTGCCATTTTCACATAGCTACATCAAGGTTCATCAAGGGGTTAATTTCACTTGTCTGTTCCTAAACTTGGAAAGACAAATGGAAATCCCTAACACAGATGTGAATGAGTGCGTATAGAATTAGCAACATATGAATGTTGTCACACACCACAATACACTATTACATATACACATCTTACAGAAGTACGTACAATTCTAAATACACAGACGCATACACAGACATATACACATACAAAAAGCAGACATGCACACATATAGTTCACAGACGTGCACATACAATATGCCAATATTCACATATACAATACGCAGACATGCATACAGTATGCATAAATTCCCATACAATACACAAACTTGCATACATTCGTACATACAGTATACAGACATTCACACACACATGCACACATACAGTATGCAGACATGCACACATATACACCGGTGGATGTGGCCCCCTTACCTCTTGGGCCCCTGTGTGGATGCATAGGTTACATATGTCTGCCCCTGGTACAAAAATGACAATGTCATTGTGCAAAATTCTTCTCTGTACACAATGACAGCACACTCCCTCACCGCCTCTGATGAGAAGTAATGAAGTGGCAAGAGAGCGCACTGTCAGTGTGTATTGTGAGGAAAGAATGAGTGAGCAGAGACAAGCGCCACCGCCGCAAGAGATGTCTACTTTTATCAAGTATTTTAAGTCTGTTATACAAAATTATATTTAGGAGTAGTGGGTAAAGGGCACTTTACATGCTGTGATATCGGTACCGATATCGCTAGCGAGCGTACCCGCCCCCGTTGGTTGTGCGACACGGGCAAATCACTGCCCGTGGCGCACAACATCGCTAACACCCGTCACACGGACTTACCTTCCTTGCGACGTCGCTGTGGCCGGCGATCTGCCTCCTTTCTAAGGGGGCGGTTTGTGCGGCGTCACAGCGACGTCACACGGCAGCCGCCTAATAGCAGAGGAGGGGCGGAGAGGAGCGACCAGAACAGGCCGCCCACCTCCTTCATTCCTCATTGCCGGTGGACGCAGGTAAGGAGATGTTTGTCGTTCCTGTGGTGTCACATAGCAGCAGCAACGATATTAAGGAAATTAATGACATGTCAACGAGCAACGATTTTTCACGTTTTTGCGCTCGTTGATCGTCGCTCATTAGTGTCACACGCTGCGATGTCGCTAACAGCGCCGGATGTGCGTCACTAACGAAGTGACCCCGACGTTATATCATTAGCGATGTTGCAGCGTGTAAAGCACCCTTTACACCAGGTAAAATGCTAGTGTTAAATGTCTTCTGACTTTTGCACTTTTTACAGCATGCACTCTGACAGGCACAGAGAGTGAAAAAATCTGCAGCTGCATCCCCCTCCTCCCTCTTCCTCTTTATTCAGTATTGGCTGTGTTGCTCTAGGGTATAATTATTGAACACTAAGGAGACTTTCTAATATTTACAGTGACTTGGCAGAAAGCTAATCTATATATGGCTGGAAGATGTAGAAGATATAGAATCTCTAAATGATAATGTTTTATATATTCCTTTGTACTAATGAAACAAGTAATAGAAACATTATAACAAACTTATGTTGTAAGTAAAATGCAACTGAACTGTCATGTTTAATATTAAAGGAATTGAGCAAGGCTTTCAATAGAATATTATCCTTACAGAAGGTATTAATATCAGATCAGTGATGACCAAGACTTGTTGCCCCATATGGATTGGCCAAGTGCTGCTCCCTTAACAGCCACTCATACACAGTGTATAGGCTCAGAACAGATCTGATACACTCTAGTGTGGACATTCACAGGTTCCACACCGAAGCTCCTATTGAAGTGATTGGAACTTGGAACTGTAATACTTGAGAATATCCACTACACAGTGTGTGGAGCTGTGCATTTCTGGCTCTGTATATAGTAGCTCTATATATATTATATATCTGTCCACAAAGGAAACAGCACACAACTGATTGCTTGTATCTGCCAGATCTGATACTGATGACTTAGACAAAGGACAATACTTCAGAATGTCCACTACATAGTATTTGGAGCTGTGCATTTCTGACTCTGTATATAGTAGCTCTATATATAGTATATATTTGTCCACCAAGGGAACAGCACACAACTGATCGGTTGTATCTGCCAGATCTGATACTGATGACTTAGACAAAGGACAGGTCACCAATATCTAAGTTGTGGACAACCTATTTTTATTAATTCGCCCATATTTATAAATAGGGTACATAGGGGACTATTTGTAAAGAATTATCCTATTCTAATCTTTTTTTGTTCCAGCTTCTAATGAGTGCCTCATTGAAAACCCTGCATTTGTCATCTACTCCTCTGTTGTATCCTTCTATGTCCCCTTTATTGTCACACTCCTGGTGTATGTCCAAATTTATATAGTTCTACGAAAAAGGAGGAAAAGAGTAAACACTAAGCGTAACAGCCGTGGAGTGGATGCAGAGAACCACAAGGTAAGTTATATCTATATGTCTAGATGTTAAAATTTAGAAAAGCAAAGCAACTATCATTTTTGCAAATTTGTAGTCTCAAACCTTTTTCCCCATCGTCACACATTCTGATCATCTTAGAATGATTTACACGGATTGTGGACGTAGCTAATTTAGCAGCATGTTTTTACATTGTATATGGCTGTAGTGAAATGGGTGTATATCCCTTAATAAAAAATTAATTTCTTTTTTGCAGAGATTTGATGAGCCAGTCATAAGAAATCTAGTGTATAAGCCTAATGCAAATCAACCTGGAAGCGCACTGGGGCGTGTCAAAGCATTAAGACTGCCTCTTCCAAGTGCAATGACACGCCCCCAGTGCACTTTGAGCTTGATTTCCATATGACTTCTACACTAGATTTCTTATGACTGCACACTGAATCTTTACAAAAAATATCATTTTATTGGGGAAAATTATTGCCTGCAAATGTGGGGGTTTAGACTGGACAACCACTATAAGGCCCTGGATTATATTATTATTATTATTATTATTATTATTATTATTATTATTATTGTTCCATAAGAAATAACATTTTCTAATATATTTTTAATTTTTTTTTTGCAAGACGAGTTTTGCTTTTCAATAGTACTATTTTTTAAATATAATGTTTAATTTTCAATTTTAAAGTATTTCCCTTAAAGCAGCGGTGGGGGGTTCCTTTTTTTTGGTGAATTACATTTTCCAGTATCATCTTGTGCCAAGTCATGTTTGTTATTTTTGTTTTATTTTTCATTTGATATATACAATTCTTATAATGAGTTTTATTTCACATATATTTTTCAACAATCTTTTTTTACTTGTTCTTAATTTTAGTTCTACTAAGGCATTTTAACTTGTACGAGACGAATCTTTAATACTTTAGTAGTGCAATGTATTGTGATTGTCAGTGTACAACTGATGAACCCCCATACATACACATTAGATAGCTATGGGCTGTTCCACTGTCAGTTATCTTCCCTGACTGCTCCATATGCTCCTGTGTTCTGTAAATGGGGCCTACTTTATGTCTACTTTGGCAACCGCATATATCCCAGAGAAATAAAAGGATTGTCTATTGGGATTCTCTCCCCAACATTGTCTGTCAGAGAAGAGTCCAGAGGCCCCATGCTTGTGAGACTGGTGACCAATCCCACGGGCTCAGAAAACTTTAGTCTAATCTGTATCAGGGTCTTGGGTACTTTACATGTTGCGATATTGGTACCGATATCGCTAGCAAGCGTACCCGCCCCCGTCGGTTGTGCGTCATGGGCAAATCGCTGCCCGTGGCGCACAGCATCGCTAACACCCGTCACACAGACTTACCTTGCCTGCGACGTCTCTCTGGCTGGCGATCCGCCTCCTTTCTAAGTGGGCGGTTCGTGCGGCGTCACAGCTACGTAACACGGCAGCCGTCCAATAGAAGCGGAGGGGCGGAGAGCAGCTGAAAAAAGTGATGCCCACCTCATTGCCGGAGAACGCAGGTACGGGGTGTCACACGTAGCGATGTGTGCTGCCTCAGGAACGACGAACAACCTGCGTCCTGCACCAGCAACGATATTTGGAATTAGAACGACGTGTCAATGATCAGCGATAAGGTGAGTATTTTTTGATCGTTAGCAGTCGTTCGTGTGTTGCACACGCAACAACGTCGCTAACGAGGCCGGATGTGCATCACGACTTCCGTGACCCCGACGACAGAGGAGGGGCGGAGATGAGCGGCCGGAACATGCCGCCCAACTCCTTCCTTCCGCATAGCCGGTGGATGCAGGTAAGGAGATGTTCGTCGTTCCTGCGGTGTCACACATAGCGATGTGTGCTGCCGCAGGAACGACGAACAACATCGTACCTGCAGCAGCAACGATATTAAGGAAATGAATGACGTGTCTTCGAGCAACGATTTTTCACGTTTTTGCGCTCGTTGATCATCGCTCCTTGGTGTCACACGCTGCGATGTCGCTAACGGTGCCGGATGTGCGTCACTAACGACGTGACCCCCGACGATATATCGTTACCGATATCGCAGCGTGTAAAGCACCCTTTAATGGGCATCCTATCGGGGCCTACCAATTGTTGTACTGTGATGGCAAGAGAGAGTATTCTTAGTGTTGAGCAAGCAATACCATGCTCGGGTGCTCAGTACTCGTAACTAGTGATGAGCGGGCACTACCATGCTCGGGTGCTCAGTACTCGTAACTAGTGATGAGCGGGCACTACCATGCTCGGGTGCTCAGTACTCGTAACTAGTGATGAGCGGGCACTACCATGCTCGGGTGCTCAGTACTCGTAACTAGTGATGAGCGGGCACTACCATGCTCAGGTGCTCAGTACTCGTAACTAGTGATGAGCGGGCACTACCATGCTTGGGTGCTCAGTACTCGTAACTAGTGATGAGCAGGCACTACCATGCTCAGGTGCTCAGTACTCGTAACTAGTGATGAGCGAGCACTACCATGCTCAGGTGCTCAGTACTGGTAACTAGTGATGAGCGGACACTACCATGCTCAGGTGCTCAGTACTCGTAACTAGTGATGAGCGGGCACTACCATGCTCGGGTGCTCAGTACTCGTAACTAGTGATGAGCGGGCACTACCATGCTCGGGTGCTCAGTACTCGTAACTAGTGATGAGCGGGCACTACCATGCTCAGGTGCTCAGTACTCGTAACTAGTGATGAGCGGGCACTACCATGCTTGGGTGCTCAGTACTCGTAACTAGTGATGAGCAGGCACTACCATGCTCAGGTGCTCAGTACTCGTAACTAGTGATGAGCGAGCACTACCATGCTCAGGTGCTCAGTACTGGTAACTAGTGATGAGCGGGCACTACCATGCTCGGGTGCTCAGTACTGGTAACTAGTGATGAGCGGACACTACCATGCTTGGGTGCTCAGTACTCGTAACTAGTGATGAGCGGGCACTACCATGCTCGGGTGCTCAGTACTCGTAACTAGTGATGAGCGAGCACTATCATGCTTGGGGACTTGATACTCGTAACGAACAGTTGGATGTTCGGACAGCTTCGACTCGTGTACCCAGTATAATGGAAGTCAATGGGCATCTGAAAAAATTTCCAGAAGATTTTCCAGAAAAATGCTTGAGTCCTCCTATGACTTTCAGTATGCTTGTGTACTCAAGTTGTGCACTTCCGAGCATCCAATTGCTCATTCCTAGTACCAAGCACTTGCACATGGAAGTGCTCACTCATCACATTCTCCATCTGTCTAAGCACTTAGATGACACAGTCAGTATTGACAATGGCATGTAAGTGGTTAATATTGGGATGTTTGAAGTCCATCTTGCCCATGGAAAACTTTCCAAGGACCACTTTTGACAACAGTAGCTTCAGGGGTAGGAGCAATAATATGTAGATTGTTATCTTGAACCCTTCATGTAATAAGTACATAGAAATTAGGAATCAAAAACATTTGCTAAAAGTTAAGACTATCCTCCAATAGAGGGGATTTTTCATTATTGAGAGAGCTGCATTAATGCCTCATAGATACCCCCGCAGTATAAGTAATTATACAAGTTTTGATTTGTTAGAAACCTTAACTTTTTTTAATCTTATAATTAATAGCCGTTGTTTTGTTGATCAAATGTTCTTAGTGATTGGCGCTGTCGAGGCCACTCGCTGTTGTCCTTTTCCTATTAAGCCTGTGTGCTTTGTTCTTTAGGACAAATGTACTCATCCAGAAGACGTGAAGCTGTGCGCTGTCTTTGTTAAATCCAACGGGAGCTTCCCAGCTAATAAAAAGAAAGTGGTAAGTATAATACCGCCAAACTATGTATAGAATGATGTCTTATCAAACAAGCATCAATTACTGCACTTCAACCGAGAATGCAACCACAGGATATTAGAGTAAGAGAACAAGGTAGAGCAATGCTCCATAGGGACAATAAATGAATAAATGAAAGCTATATCTAATCCCTTGAAGATACAGTAATTTTTCCTCCTCTTCTTCCAAGAGTCATATATATATATATATATATATATATATATAGGTGTATATAAAAGCTGTAGTACCCGGCATTGCCCAGGATAGCAACTGCCCCTCTATCTCGCTCCCCATCTCTGTCTGTCTCCCTCTCTTCTGGGTCTGTCTGTTTCTCTCTATGTCTTTGTCTGTCTGGCTCTGTCTTGTCTGTCTGTCTCTTTCCCTGTCTGGCTCTCTGTCTCTTTCCCTATCTGTCTTTCTATCTCTTCTCCTGTCTGTCTCTCTATTTCTTTCCCTATCTGTCTCTCTCTTTCCCTGTCTGTCTCTATTTCCCTGTCTGCCTGTCTCTTTCTCTGTCTTTCTATTTCCCTGTCTGTTTCTGTCTGTCTCTGTCTGTCTCTTTCACTGTATGTATCTTTCTCTGTCTGTCTTTCTGTCTATTTCCCTGTCTGTTTCTGTCTGTCTCTGTATGTCTCTTTCCCTGTATGTCTTTGTCTGTCTGTCTCTTTGTCTGTGTCTATCTGTGTCTTTCTATCTCTTTGTCTGTCTGTCTCTTTATCTGTCTGTTTCTGCCTGTCTCTGTCTATATCTTTCCCTGTCTCTTTCCATGTCTGACTCTTCCCCTGTCTGTCTCTCTTTTTCCCTGTCTGTCTGCCTGCCTCTTTCTCTGTCTGTCTCTCTATCTCTTTCCGTGTCTGTTACTGTCTGTCTCTGTCTGTCTCTTTCCCTGTCTGTCTCTTTCCCTGTATGTCTCTTTGTCTCTATCTATCTATCTATTTATCTATCTATCTCTTTGTCTGTCTCTTTATCTGTCTGTCTCTGCTTGCCACTGTCTATATCTTTCCCTGTCTGTCTGTCTCTTTCCATGTCTGTCTCTTTGTCTGTCTCTGTCTGTCTCTCTTCCTGGCTGCATTGTGAAATGGTATTTTTTATTTTTATTTTAGCTTTTGCACTCTTTTATGATTTAATAAAGCCACGGCCAACTTTCATGCATTTTCCTTAATTTGCGTACAGCAAATTACAGTATGCAAGTAGAATTCAATTCCACATAAATAAATTTGTCCATCTCTAATGATTACTCCTTCTCAGCCACCCTCCTCATTAGGTTATTAAAAAAAAATCTCACAGTGTTGTGTTTAGTCCTTCATCCAAAAATGGAACGTGTGTAGTACAACTGAAAACATTCCAAGACATGGCCATCCACCTAAACTGACATCCTAGGCAAGGAAAGCACTAATTAGAGAAGCAGCCAAGAGGCCTATAAATACCCTTGAGAAGCTGCAGAGATCCACAACTCAGGTGAGATAATCTGTCTAAAGGCCAACTATTAGTCGCATACTCAACAATTCTGGTTTTAATGGAAGTGTGGCAAAAAGAATGCCATTTTTCAAAGAAATCCATAAAAATCTCATTTGCAACTCTCAAAAACCCATGTAGGGGACACAGAAAACATGTGGATGAAGGTGCTCTGGTCAAATGAGAACAAAATAGAACTTTTTGAACTAAATGCAAAATGCTATGTGTGGGGGGAAACTAATACTGCACATAACTTTGAAAACACCATGCCTACAGTCACACATGGTGGAGGCAGCATCCTGCTGTGGGGAGGCTTTTCTTCATCAGGGGCAGGGAAGTTGATCAGGGTTGATGGGATGATGAATGGAGCTAGCTACAGAGTAATCCTGGAGTAAAACCTGTTAGAGGCTACCAACGACCCGAGATTGGAGTGTAGGATTACCTTCCAGCAAGACAACAACCTGAAACATCCTGCCAGAGCAACAATGGATGGTTTAGATGAAAACAGTCACTGTCCATTCCAAAATCCCATTAAGAATCTGTGGCAAGACTTGAAAATCTCACTGAGCCGAATGGGCAAAAATTTCAGCCACTAAATGTGCAAAGCAAATGGAGACATAACCCGAAACACTTGCAGTAGTAATTGCAGTGAAAGGTGTAACGCCTGCCTGGAACCACAGACTCAAACTGGCTGTAATGGACAGGCTAGAGGAAAACCACTCACAAAGCAGGACCCCCAGAACCCTGAAACCCTTTAACCCCTATACAGGGATTTGGAATTACACAGGGCCCCGGAGATCACTACCTGTGGAAGGCTGCAGTCCAGAGGAGAGTAGTAGTCAGGCAGGGTCAAACCAGGAGATGTAAAACAGGGACAAAATCAGCAGACAAAAGACGCAGTCAGGAAACCAGGCAAAGGTCAAATCCGGATCTGGCAGCGAGGTACAAAAACGACAGGCAGAAGCGTAGTCAGAGAACAAGAAGAAGTCAAAACACAGGAATAACTATTAAGAACAGAACTGGAACCAGGAACTAGGAATTCAGAACTATCTCTGGCAAAGACTAGCAAACAGGAGGGGAAATTAGAAGGGTGTGGTGTCTTCCCATTGGTTGAAGCTGAATGGTGGTAACATCAGCTGGAAGACACACGCCACCTACAATCAGTGGTACTGCAGGTCCCAGGGAAACCCAGCTTAGTGGATGAGCGGAGCCTGCGCCCACCAGAGCCACTAGCACCGACTCTTCTCCTATCACCAGCACTATCCACAGTGGGAACACAGCGCCGCCTGGTGATCGAAGCAGAAGTCACAGGAGCGGGCTCTGGTGGGAATGTGACAAAACATGGTCCTACAAATTATTGACTACATTGGGTCTGAATACAAATGATGTGACAATTTTCAGATTTATATTTTACTAGCTGTAGCACCCAGCGTTGCCCAGGATAGTAACTGTCTCCATGTCTCTCTCCCACTTTCACTTTCTCCCTTTCTGTCTGTCTCTTTATCTGTCTGTCTCACTCTCTGTCTGTCTCTCTGTCTGTCTGTCTCTGTATCTCTCTGTCTCTCTCTGTCTGTCTCACTCTCTGTCTGTCTCACTCTCTGTCTGTCTCTCTCTCTGTCTGTCTCTCTCTCTGTCTCTGTCTGTCTCTGTATCTGTCTGTCTCTCTCTGTCTGTCTCACTCTCTGTCTGTCTCTCTCTGTCTGTCTCACTCTCTGTCTGTCTCTCTCTGTCTGTCTCACTCTCTGTCTGTCTCTCTCTCTGTCTGTCTCTCTCTCTGTCTCTGTCTGTCTCTCTCTCTGTCTGTCTCTCTCTCTCTGTCTGTCTCTCTCTCTGTCTGTCTCTCTCTCTGTCTAGCTCTCTCTGTCTCTCTGTCTCCCTTGTCTTTCTGTTTGTTTCTCTCTATCTCTCTCTTTCTGTATCTCTCTGTCTACCTGTCTGTCTCTGCTTCTCTTTCTGCCTCTCTCTGTCTCTTTGTCTTTCTCTCTGTGTCTTTCTCTATCTGTCTCTCCATCCATATCAAATTACCTCATACATAAGCTTCTCATACTAAGAATGTCCTTTGTTTCCAATACCAACCAATTACAGCTACTATTAATAACCTGTAGCTCCCAGCTCCATTGACTTTAATGTAAGCAGATTTTTTGGTGAATAACTGCAAAGCACGGGGTTAAATTATCCCCTCAAAACATAGTCTATGATGTTCCCATAGTCAAATGAGGCGTCTGTGCAAAATTTTGTGATTGTAAATGCAATGGTGCAATTCCTTTAGCGGACATAAACATACATACAAACATACAAACAAATACATACATACACACACATACATACACACACATACATACAAACATGCACACATACACACATATACACACACATACACACACATACACACATATACACACACATACACACACATACATACAAACATGCACACATACACACATATACACACACACATACACACATATACACACACATACACACACAAACATGCACATACATACACAAATACACACACACATATATACACATACATACATACACACATACATACAAACATGCACACATACACACACACATACACACATGCATACAAACATGCACATATATACACACACACACACACACACACATATATATATATACACACACACATATTTGCACACACATACATACAAACATGCACACATACACACATATACACACATACACACACATACATACAAACATGCACATATATCCACATATACACACACATATACACACACACATATTTGCACACACATACATACAAACATGCACACATACACATATACACACACATACACACACATACCTACAAACATGTACATAAATACACATACACACACACATACATGCACACATACACACATATACACACATACACACACATACACACACATACATACAAACATGCACATATATACACATACACACATATATACACACACACACACATATATTTGCACACACATACATACAAACATGCACACATACACATATACACACACATACACACACACACATACAAACATGCACATATATACACATATACACACACATACACTTGCATACACACATGCACACACACATACATACACTCAGCTTTATATATGAGATAAATATTTAGAAAGCCATATATCATTTCTTTTACCCTTCACAAATACTTGCTGCTTTGTATGGACATATCACAAAATAAATACTTTTTTCATGACACTCCATAAGGATTATTACAATATGCGAATCCCATCACTTATCTAAACAAAACTAACAGTTAAAAACATCTAATAAAAAATGAAATACACCTGATATAAAGAGAAAAAAATGGTGAAATAAAAAGGAAGCCAAGGCCGTGTTGGAGTAATAACCGGAATAATAACTTTTCAATAATAGCCACAAGTCATCTTTCATAAAGTAATTGTGATCGACACTGTGACCTCTCAGTGGAATCGTATGCATTAAAATCTATTGACAAATTGATTCTACTAGTGACAAATAAATTACCTACAGATTGAAAAGCTTCGGCGAAACCCAAGTCTACTAAAATATAAATTAAAGTGCAAGGACTGAATACGTAATAAGGAATTTTTGAGCTTATATTTTTGGTGATAGAAGTCTATAAAACTAAAAAGGAAAAATAATACGAAGCGATTATCAAATAATTTCCAGGTTATTAAAGCAATGCTCACTCTTGTTAAAAGGTCAGGGACTTATAACTATTCAGTAGGTAATCCATGATTGTTTATTAGGTTGGAGATATTGAATGGATCTTAAATGATTATTCTCATCATTATAATCCTTTGATTAGAAATTAATAGGGATGATCGAATACTTCGATTATCCGGCTTCGCGAATAATTTCCGAATACCTTCCGGCTATTCGACTATATGCGAATATTTGATGCGCAATGTAAGTCTATGGGAAACTCGAATAACAACTATTCGGAACTATTCGGGCTTCTTATAGACGTACATTGCGCATAGAATAGTCGAATAGTGGCGAGGCATTCGGAAAGTATTCGCGAAGCCGGATAATCAAAGTATTCGATCATCCCTAGAAATTAACCCATGGCTTTGTTGAATCAAAAGTTGCCTATTCTCAAGCCAATTCCAACAGACCAATCTCCCTGTCTACTGCCAACCTCTGCAATCCAGCACCAGTGGATCCTATTTAGCACCTCTGCCAATGCTTTTTGAGCGCCGCTGGCCTGGAGCTTTCAATTGAAGGAGTAAATCGGTAACTATTGGAAAGGGAGAATTGAAAGTTAGCAATTGAGCAGATGTGAATGTCTTCAACGCTACCATTGATCTCAATAGAAAGCCTTGGCAAAAAGCTTATGCTGCTCTCCAGCCAGGAAATTTAAAGGGAACCTGTCACCAGATTTGGTGACTATAAGCTGCGGCTACCACCAGTAGGCTGTTATATACAGCATTCTAACATGCTGTATATAAGAGCCCAGGCCATTCATTCCATTCTCCAGGTGCGGCGCCTCCTCTTTCGGCCATCTATGTTCTGAAGCCTGGGTGCATGACGTGTCTTACATCACTAAAATACTTTGATCTGCCCTGAGCAGTGCAGATCAAAGTGCACCTATGCAGGTTCTCAATGCCAGCTAGTGTTGATGATGTAGGACGCGTCGTGCACCCACGCCTCAGAAGAAGGAGGACAAAGATGGCCGAAAGAGGAGGCGCCGCCACCGGAGAACGGAGATACACATCCGACCAGTCTGCACCGCACCGACCATTTAGGTGAGTATTATAAAGGGATTTTTACATTCTACACAGTGGCCTGGGCTCTTATATACAGCATTCTAACATGCTGTATATAAGAGCCCACTGGTGGTGGACGCAACTTATAGTCACCAAATTTGGTGACAAGTTCTCTTTAAGAAATGAAAAAATAAAAAAAAAAGTTCAAATCACCCCCCTTTGGCCCCATTAAAATAAAGATAATAAAAAGAAAAAAAAAAAAGCATATATGTGGTTTTGCCGAGCTCAGAAAAGTCTAATCCATAAAAATATAAATAAGAAAACAAATGGCTTTATTGAATGAAAAATGAAAACATTTTGAGGGTTTCGAAACGGCAATACAACCCCTCCCCCCCCCCCAAGTTTTTGATTTATTTTTTGCGAACGTCTTACTTTTTCTGTTACCATTAAAATAATAAAAAAAGGACATATTTAGTATCGCCATAATCATATTGATGAGGAGAATCATTTTGTGAGGTCATTTTTACCACCGAATGTGTACCGTAATAGTAATTCTCCCAAAAATATTAGAGTTCAGTTTTTTTTCAGATTTGGAAATAATTTTTCCTGTTTTTCAGTGCACTAAGTGGTAAAATGAATGGTGTCATTCAAAAGTACAACTCGTCCTGCAAAAGCACAAACCCTTGTATGTTTATGTGGACAGAAATATATAAACGTTATGGCTCTGGAAAGAAAGTAGGAGAAAAACATAAAAAGCAAAAATCAAAATTGGCTGCATCATGAAGGGGTTAATATTCTATTTACATTTGCAGATGATGCTTGGCTTGCTTGTAATTAGAGTATCCAATTCCTTCACCTTTTTCAATATTCCAAGAGTTGAGGTTACATAGAAGTGTACAAAGAGGAAAAACCAAGGAGCTTAATTCTGGAGAGACATAAAGATAGTGCTCCTGTTCTTCTGGGTGTTATTCCAAATCCCAGAGCTGGATTCACAGCCACTCTGCTCAGTTCTACTGTTCTACACTTCTACTGTATATTGTTCTGCATGCTTTGCTTCTGATGGTTGTTCTACAGAGAGATAAGGCCCCGTTACACGCAACGACGTATCTAACGGATTCCGTGACGTACATCCGGCATCGTTAGCGACGTCGTTGCGTGTTACAGCAAGGAACGACCATTAACGATGGAAAATACTCACCTAATCGTCCATCGTTGACACGTCGTTCCTTTTCAAAAAATCGTTGATTGTTGAGCATGCAGGTTGTTCCTCGTTACCGAGGCAGCACACATCGCTCTGTGTGACACCTCGGGAGCGATGAAGTACAGCTTACCTGCGGCCGCCGGCAATGAGTAGGAAAGGAGGTGGGCGGGATGTTACGTTTCGCTTATCTCCACCCCTCCACTTCTATTGGGTGGCCGCTTAGTGACGCCGCTGTGACGCCGAACGAACCGCCCCCTTAGAAAGGAGGCGGTTCGCAGGACATAGTGACGTCGCTAGGCAGGTAAGTACAAGTGACGGCTCCTAACGGTTTTGTGCGCCATGGGCAGCGATTTGCCCGTGATGCACAAACGACGCGGGCGGGTGCTTTCATCAGCGATATCGCTGCGTGTAACACCCCCTATAGGGGAGCAGGATCTCCTCTTTCCTATATGAGACCTGTATGGAGAACATAACAGAAGCTAATGATAATGATCTATAAGTGAAATTGATGGTCACAAATCATGCCTACATATTAGTACACTGCAAAAACATATTGGATACACATCATATAATGATCAGATATTGCCCATCCATCCTGAAACGTCACGTGAAATGGAAGCTATATTTAGGATAATTAAAGGTTATTTCATTAAGGGACTGGCAAAAACTAAAATCTTTGTCTTGAGTAAAGATGAGCTGACCCGTTGAAGTTCAGGTTCACCAGAATTGGCCAGACTTTAGTTAACAGTTTGGTTTAGGACCCAGACTTGACCCAAACTTGATCCTGGACCCCAAACCCTATGAAAGTAAAGGGAAACCTGAACTTCTGTGTTTTAAAATGTTAATAGTAAGGGCTGCAACATCAACCCCAAAAGTATTACTCCGATTGAGACTACACCAAGGAAATCGGGATGAGTCGGGCAAAGTGCCAGAATTGGTGCTTCTAATGGATGCACCACTTCGGGGGCAGCTGCGGGCTGCTATTTTCAGACTGGGAAGGTCCAAATAATCATGAAAAAAACAAAAAAAAAACAGCAACTCATCCATAATATATAAAACAAGTCTATATTTCATACTATTAAAAAAACAACGGTTAGTCAGATGTGTAAAGATATACAGTACATCTAACATGTTACAAGCCTATCAGGGCTCTGAATCATAGACTTGTTTTATATAGTTTGGATGAGTTACTGAATCACCTTTTTTTTCTGGATCTTGCTGTGCTGCACCCTTCGACAAGGAGCTCTTTCCATGCACCATCCTGACCTTGGAGTCAACATCTATTGGGTGAATAGAAAATCCCCTTTTTTTTCTCTCTTTGCCAAATAACCATGAGCTTTCCCACCATGAGGATAACAGCCCCCAGTTATTTGCTTTACCTTGGCTAGTTATCAAAAATAAGTTGGAGCTCACACCATTTTTCTAAACTACTAATTTACAGTAAATAATTAGAAAAATGATGTGGGATCCTTTCTGATTTTGATAACTAGCCAAGGTAAAGCAGATAGCTGGGAGCTGCAGCCTCCAGCTGTCTCCTTTACCTACGCTGGTCATTAAAAATCGTCGGCATGCCATGCTGTTTTTTTTTTTCCCTTTATTGTTCACACCAGTGTACAGGCAACGTCTGCATGCAATACAGCTAGTTGATTGGCAACATTGCAGCCTTTCAACAAATTTTATGAACATACAAACGATATGCTCGGAACTCCAAACTTGGACAAGGACTTTGTTTAAGAGTCCATGTTTGAGGCCGAGCTCTGGACACCTGGTTTGCAGTTTGCTCATCCAAAATCTTGAGTCTTAACGATGTTGAAAATCTGAAAAACATGTTAGAAAACCACAGCTATGTTTTACAAAGGATCTTAAGAGTTGACATTTTCAAAAACATCAATATTTAATTTTTACATTTTCAACAAGCATAACATAGCTCTTTCTACTATTGGTTTTCATGTTGATATAGTGTAACTAATTTCATTCCTGCATGTTCAAAATTAGTTTTACAATCTTGGAAATGTCTCATTTCATGTAATTTCTTTGGTACAATTGCCTCATCCCATTTATTTTTTTTTTTTCCGACTTTCTACTTTAACATTTTTAAGTCAACGGTGAATAATTCTTCCTCAGGGATATGTTTGGAGACTTAATCACAATTTTCACATTTTACTCCAAGAATTTTAAATAAGTGATCAGAAATATCTGTACAACGTTGCACTCGTGGAATACTAAGTAACAAGTAGAATTGAGTGGATCTTGGAAAAATTTGTTTTCACAGAGGCAAAACTGCTCAACTTGCAGCTGATTTGAGTAAACTTTAATTAATAGAACTTGGAATAATTAGTTCCACAATTGGATGTATTAAGAAAAATATTCCTGTGCTAAGATTATATTACAAATGTGCCCCTGCTGTGTACTGTTATTTGATGCACCCTACTATGCAGAGCTGCTCCAGCTCATGGCTGGCATATACTACAGCTCTCTGCCGGGGGAGGAAACACAAGTCACTTATGAAAAGTGAGCATACAGATAAAAAGCAGGGGCTCATAGCTGTTTGTTTGTGTGAGGTAAGACATTTACCTACCTGTTTTATCACAGGAGCAAATATTTTTGCTGTGTTACCAATCCTGTGAGCTCATTATAAATTAGGTAATTTACAGGAAGCATAAGTCACTCATGATAAGTGAACATACAGATGAAAAAGCAGGGGCTCGCTGACAGCTGTTTTGGTAAAATAGGACATTTCCATGCCTGTTTTATCACAGGAGTAAATATTTTTGCTGTGTTACCAATCCTGTGAGCTCATTATAAATTAAGTAATTTACAGGAAGCATATGTCACTCATGATAAGTGAACATACAGATAAAAAAGCAGGGACTCACTGACAGCTGTTTTGGTAAAATAGGACATTTCCATGCCTGTTTTATCACAGGAGTAAATATTTTTGCTGTGTTACCAATCCTGTGAGCTCATTATAAATTAAGTAATTTACAGGAAGCATAAGTCACTCATGATAAGTGAACATACAGATGAAAAAGCAGGGACTCACTGACAGCTGCTTTGGTAAAATAGGACATTTCCATGCCTGTTTTATCACAGGAGTAAATATTTTTGCTGTGTCACCAATCCTGTGAGCTCATTATAAATTAAGTAATTGACAGGAATCGTAAGTCACTCATGATAAGTGAGCATACAGATGAAAAATCAGGGACTCGCTGACAGCTGTTTGTGGGAAATTCGACATTTCCCTGCCTGTTTTATCACAGGAGTAAATATTTTTGCTGTTTAACCAATCCTGTGAACTCATTATAAATTAAGTAATTGACAGGAAGCATAAGTCATGTAAGATAAGTGAACATACAGATGAAAAAGCAGGGGCATACAGTTTGTTTGTGGAAGATAAGAAATTTCCCTGCCTGTTTTAACACAGGAGCAAATATTGTTGCTATGTCACTAGTCCCGTGAGCTCATTATAAATCAAGTAATTGAACTTATGATAAGTGAAAATACAAATGAAAAAGCAGGGGCTCATAGCTGTTTGTATGAGGTAAGACATTTCCCTGCCTGTTTTATCATGGGAGTAATATTTCTATAAATAGAACTTGAAGTTCAGCGACCACTGTTGATACTACACAACTGATTTGATTTATGATGAGATTAGAGGGCTAGAGATGCAGCAGAAACACTCCCTCCTGTGATAAAACGGGCAGGGGAATTATTGATGGAAGATAAGAGTGAAACCTGAAGGGAAGAAGACAAGAGCCAGAGGGAAGGAGCTAGTGGAGAACCCAGCGGAAAGCTATTATGATGTGACAATATAGCAACAAGATGAGTATTATATCTTTTTTTGCTTCTCAAACTTTTTCCAGTTCTAAAAACAAATTGAACACATTGGCAGCTGACCGGCTGCAATTTTGTTGAATTCAGGTAAATTGAATTGCAAAAAACAGATTTTGACAAATCAGATATTTTTTGTGAAATTTAATTTACTTGTAATCAATTTGTCATCTCCAATAATTCCTACAGATAATGAATCACTGATATGATTGCCAGTGGTCATTGTCTTATAAGCAGTGTTCGGTTGTGGTTTGTTGCCCGACGGCTTGTTGTTACACATTGGTCGATACACTGCTCGTCCAATTACAAGTCGTCACATGTCACTTTTTTTTGTTTTAGGTGGAAAAATCCTTTTTTTTTTTTACCTTTAATGCTTATTATTCCAACTGTGGTCAGTGTATATAATTCAAAAAGACCATTGCACACTGGATTTGTGAATACATCATTATTAGCACAAACCTTACTTCTTTGTTACTCAACTCCCCCTCCATGGTGTTCCCACTTCTGCTTGTCATGAATTTTGTCATATGATCCATAGTCCTGTCTTCTTTTACTCAATTCACACAAATGGGGAAACTCTCAGGTTTATACAGTGGGTACAGAAAGTATTCAAACCCCTTTAAATTTGTCACTCTTTGTTTCATTGCGGCCATTTGGTAGATTCAAAAAAGTTCATTTTTTTTCTCATTAACGTACACTCTGCACCCCAACTTGTCAGGAAAAAAACGAGAAATGTAGGCGTTTTTGCAAATTCATTAAACAAGAAAAACTGAAATATCACATGGTCATAAGTATTCAGACCCTTTGCTCAGACACTCATATTTAAGTCACATGCAGTCCATTTCCTTGTGATCCTCCTTGAGATGGTTCTACTCCTTTATTGGAGTCCATCTGTGTTTAATTAAACTGATAGGACTTGATTTGGAAAGGCGCACACCTGTCTATATAAGACCTCACAGCTCACACTGCATGTCACACCAAATGAGAATCATGAGGTCAAAGGAACAACCCAAGAAGCTCAGAAACAGAATTGTGGCAAGGCACAGATCTGGCCAAGGTTACAATATAATTTTTGCAGTACTCAAGGTTCCTAAGAGCACAGTGGCCTCCATAATCCTTAAATGGAAGACGTTTGAGACCACCAGAACTCTTCCTAGACCTGGACGTCCAGCCAAACTGAGCAATCGTGGGAGAAGAGCCTTGGGATAAAGAAGAACCCCAAGATCACTGTGGCTGAGCTAAAGAGATGCAGTAGGGATATGGGATAAAGTTCCACAATGTCAACTATCACTACAGCCCTCCTCCAGTCAGGCCTTTATGGCAGAGTGGCCCAAAAGAAGCCTCTGTTCAGTGCAAGACATATGAAAGCCCACATACAGTTTGCAAAAAAACACATGAAGGACTCCCAGACTATGAAAAATAAGATTCTCTGGTCTGATGATACAAAGATAGAACTTATTGGTGATAATTCTAAGTGGTATGTGTGGAGAAAACCAGGCACTGCTCATCACCTTCTCAATACAATCCCCACAGTGAAATATGGGGGTGGCAGCATCATGCTATGGGGGGCAGGGGGGTTCAGCTGCAGGGACAGGACGACTGGTTTCAATTGAAAGAAAGATGAATGCAGCCAAGTACAGAGATATCCTGAAAGAAAACCTCTTCCAGAGTGCTCTGGACCTCAGACTTGGTTGAAAGTTCATCTTCCAACAAGACAATGACCCTAAGCACACAGCTAAAATAACAAAGGAATGGCTTCAGGACAACTGTGACCAATCTTGACTGGCCCAGCCAGAGCCCTGACCTAGACCCAATTGAGAATCTCTGGGAAGACCTGAAAATGGCGTTCTCCAACGTTCACAATCCAACCTGACGGAACTGGAGAGGATCTGCAAGGAAGAATGGCAGAGGATCCCCAAATCCAGGTGTGACAAACTTGTTGTGTCAGTCCCAAGAAGACTCATGGCTGTAGTAGCTCAAAAGGAGGGTGCTTCTACTCAATACTGAGCAAAGGGGCTGAATACTTATGACCATGTGATATTTCAGTTTTTCTTGTTTAATAAATTTGCAAAAATTTCTACATTTCTGTTTTTTTTCCTGAAAAGATAGGGGATGGGGTGCAGAGTGTACATTAATGAGGAAAAAAATGAACTTTTTTTGAATTTACCAAATGGCTGCAATGAAACAAAAAATGAAAAATGTAAAGAGGTGTGAATACTTTCTGTACCCACTGTAAATTGCTTCCAAAGTAATAAGTCAATCAAAATTACTCTAGGAAAAGACGTTGGTGAATATTGTTCCTCCGATTGTCTATGTAGCACTGGCTGCTGTTACGGTTGCTGTGGCACTGGAGACTATGTTCTGATTTCTTGCTACTGCACATGTGCAAGCGCTGGAGACTAAGTCCTATCTTGGAGCCATTGCACATGTGCGGGTGACATCATCGCTGACACGAGGTCACATGTCTCTGACACCTTCTAAGCTGATTGGCCGCTGGTCATGTGCTTGTGACATGTGGTCACATGTCTCTGACACCTTCTATGCCGATTGGTCGCTGGTCATGTGCTTGTGACGCTTTGCTCGGTGATAGGCCAGCGTGACGTCATTGCTTTCATTCTGGCAGCGGATTGGCTCTGGTGTCCTCCATCTTGGATGAGGCACAGAGTCTATATAAGACCCTGACGCACGCCGCCCGGTGCTCAGTCCTCTTGGTTCATGCATGAGGGTAGACGCTCTATGCACGTTCCTCTAGGCATCTCTCTGTCTATGCTAGGTGAGTGCTACCGGCAGGGTAGCGTTCTTATACCTTACAGCATCGGCTGGAGTCCGTATCCTTACCTTTTAGTGGAGCGGACATAGGCAGGTGCCTGAGGCACATGGTCCGGCTGGGCCTTGTGATTCTACTCGTAGGTGGACGTTGCCGCTAGGGTAACGTTCCTTATACTGCGTTTGGCAGTTGTTCGTATCCTCGCACACTAGGGGAGTGAACAGAGGTAGGAGCTTTGTGCGGCTTATGCTGCTGTCTGTCTCTTTTGCACCACTAGAAGAGCGGACCTAGGCAGGTGCCATATCTAGTGGTTCGTGTCCTCGCACACTAGTGGAGCGAACGCAGGTAGGAGCTTTGTGCGGCTTACACTGCTGTCCGTCTCCTGGCACCACTAGAGGAACGGACCTAGGTAGGTGCCATTTCCCACTCACTGCTTTTGTCTCTGTGACCATTAACAGAGACCATTCCACACACCCTCCAAGTAAGGGAGGAATTGCTTTACTTCCTAATTATATTCCTCTGTGAGTTTAACAGAGGTATTGCACTCTGCACTTGTGCTATTACTATTTACATTGACACACTTATATACCCCTTATCCTCTGCCATAGTCTGCAGCAGAGTCTTTGCACGGTGGACCCTGACTGTCTGATATTCCTTTGGGTTTTATTATCAGACAGCCCCCCGTAACAGCTGCCTTATGGCCACAACTAATCATACTTCAGATCAATATCGCAATTTCTTTCATCGAAAAAGTAAATTTTTAAATTTTTATTGTGTTACACTGAACATTCTTTAACATTTAATAGTATGAAAAGTCATAAAGCATCATAATAAAAAAAATAAGCATTGTATATCTATGTTTAGCTTTCTAGAGTCTATACCTTGTGTTTTTCATAGTCTCGTCCTACTAAAAGTCCTTACTTATTTTACTCTGAAGCATATTATTTTTTTATTTTGCATATATATATAATATATATATGTATCCAAAAGTTTGGACACACCTTCTCATCTCTAGAACAACTATTAAAAGGAGACTTTGGCAGGCCTTCATGGTAAAATAGCTGCTAGGAAACCACTGCTGAGGACAGGCAACAAGCAGAAGAGACTTGTTTGGGCTAAAGAACACAAGGAATGGACATTGGACCAGTGGAAATCTGTGTTTTGGTCTGATGAGTCCAAATTTGAGATCTTTGGATCCAGCCACCGTGTCTTTGTAGAAAAGGTGAACGGATGGACTCTACATGGCTGGTTCCCACCGTGAAGCATGGAGGAGGAGGTGTGCTGGTGTGGGGGGGCTTTGCTGGTGACACTGTTGGGCATTTATTCAAAACTGAAGGCATACAGAACCAGCATGGCTACCACAGCATCTTGCAGCGGCGTGCTATTCCATATGGTTTGCGTTTAGTTGGACCATCATTTATTTTGCAACAGGACAATGACGCCAAACACACCTCCAGGCTGTGTAAGGGCTATTTGACTAAGAAGGAGAGTGATGGGGTGCTACGCCAGATGACCTGACCTCCACAGTCACCAGACCTGAACCCAATCGAGATGGTTGGGTTGAGCTGGACCGCAGAGTGAAGGCAAAAGAGCCAACAAGTGCTAAGCATCTCTGGGAACTCCTTCAAGACTGTTGGAAAACCATTTCCGGTGACTACCTCTTGAAGCTCATCAAGAGAATGCCAAGAGTGTGCAAAGCAGTAATCAAAGCAAAAGATGACTACTTTGAAGAACCTAGAATATAAGACATATTTTCAGTTGTCTCACACTATTTTAAGTATTTCATTCCACATGTTTTATTTCATAGTTTTGATGCCTTCAATGTGAATCTACAATTTTTATAGTCATGACAATAAAGAAAACTCTTTGAATGAGAAGGTGTGTCCACCTGTACTGTATATATATATATATATATATATATATATATAATGTGCTAGTTGGAAAGGAAAAAAATATAAATATATAAAATAAATAATACTAATAATTATACTTAGGTATTGCAGAATAGAAGAGCGCTGAAGTGAATACATATTATTAGTAATTTACATTAAAATTGCAGGGTTGATATTTCTATCCAAATCACTTTCAGATGAAAAACACATCAATAAAGTGGGTCACATTCTGTGAACTGAGGTTTTCTTGCCGAGAGCCAAGCGATGTGCCTAGATCTGTATTCATCCCGGTCAGTTGCCTATCATTCATGAACCTCATTATGGGAATTTGTCACACCCCTGGAATTGCCGCACATTAATAATGTAGGGTTAGATTAGCTGTCTATAGACACGGAACCTGACAACATGAGATTATTGCCATAATATATTTATGGTACTCGCCAGCGTTGCTAAATAACAGCCTCCTATCGATTTCTTAAACTTCCCAAGAAAAAAAAATGGAAATAACATATTTTATTTTTTACCATTCTGGTAAATAAATTGTAACTAATTATTGTCAGAAAGAATTTGAAGTTTTGCACAGATTACAATACAGTATTTGACCCTATGATAGAGAGTGGTCACATTGTTTACCATTATGGTTATCTATCTATCTATCTATCTATCCCTCTATCTATCTATCTATCTATCTATATCTATCTATCTATCTATCCCTCTATCTATCCCTCTATCTATCTATCTATCTCTCTATCTATATATCTATCTATCTATCTATCCCTCTATCTATCTATCTATCTATCTATCTATTTATTTATCTATCTATCCCTCTATCTATCTATCTATATCTATCTATCTATCCCTCTATTTATCCCTCTATCTATCTATCTATCTCTCTATCTATATATCTATCTATCTATTTATTTATCTATCTATCCCTCTATCTATCTATCTATCTATCCCTCTATCTATCTATCTATCCCTCTATCTATCTCTATCTATCTATCTATCTATCTATCTATCTATCCCTCTCTCTATCTATATATCTATCTATTTATTTATCTATCTATCCCTCTATCTATCTATCTATCTATCCCTCTATCTATCTATCCCTCTATCTATCTATCTATCTATCCATCTATCTATCTATCCCTCTATCTATCTATCTATCTATCTATCCTCTATCTATCTATCTATCTATCTATCCCTCTATCTATCTATCCCTCTATCTATCTATCTATCTATCTATCTATCTATCTATCCCTCTATCTAGCTATCTATCTATCTACCCCTCTATCTATCTATCTACCCCTCTATCTATCTATCTATCTATCTATCTATCTATCTATCTATCTATCTATCCCTCTATCTATCTATCTACCCCTCTATCTATCTATCTATCTATCTATCTATCTATCTATCTATCTATCTATCCCTCTATCTATCTATCCCTCTATCTATCTATCTATCTATCTATCTATCTATCCCTCTATCTATCCCTCTATCTATCTATCTATCCCTCTATCCATCTATCTATCCATCTATCCATCTATCTATCCCTCTTTCTATCTATCTATCTATCCCTCTATCCCTCTATCTATCTATCCCTCTATCTATCTATCTATCTATCCCTCTATCTATCTATCCCTCTATCTATCTATCTATCTATCTATCTATCTATCTATCTATCTATCTATCTATCTATCCCTCTATCTATCTATCTATCTATCTATCTATCTATCTATCCCTCTATCTATCTATCTATCTATCTATCTATCTATCTATCTATCTATCTATCTATCTATCTATCTATCTATCTATCCCTCTATCTATCTATCTATCTATCTATCTATCCCTCTATCTATCTATCTATCTATCTATCTATCTATCTATCTATCTATCTATCTATCTATCTATCCCTCTATCTATCTATCCCTCTATCTATCTATCTATCTATCCCTCTATCTATCTATCCCTCTATCTATCTATCTATCTATCTATCTATCTATCTATCTATCTATCTATCTATCCATCCATCCATTACATTATTTTTTCTCATACAACCCCATTTCCCCAGTGTATAACATCTTGCCTCCTACCCCCCAGCATATAACCCCCAGCCCCTCTGCCATGTTATCTGCCATTGTTAACATCTGACAGAGAATCCGGTGGTGCAGATCTCACTGATATCAGCGCGTCCTGTAATACAAGCCGCCAGGGTAATAAGTCAATCCCTGATATTTCTTCCTCCTGAATCTTCCCCATCACCTGTGAGTGATATCATTGAGAAGTGGAAGGAACCGCAGCAACTCAGCCACAAAGTGGAGACCCCATAATGTTACAGAGCGGGGGCCGAGTGCTGAGGAGCAGGGGGAGGAAAAGTCTCCACCACTCTGCTGACTTGGTAAATGCATAGTTCCTGATTTCTATGAAGCAGTATGACTTGAAATGTGCATTCACAATATGGCAGCACAAATGAGGCATAACATATTAAATAGTGATGCTGAAATGATATGTCCACTTCTATACTTTCAGCGATTTATACCAAGAGAAAGAAAACTAGATTAATAACTTTTCCATTTTTATGTTAACAGTAGTGGTAAGTGAGCGCTACCATTCTTGGGTACTTGTTAAGAACAGTCGGCGGTTGGATGGGCGTAATTCGATTACTTCAGTATAAGGGAAGTCAATGAGGAACCCAAGCATTTTTCCAGAAGATTTCCCTGAAAAATGCTCGAGTTCCCCATTGATTTCCATTATACTCTGGTGCTCGAGTAACGCCCGTCCGAGCCTCCAACTGCTCTTAAAGAGTACTGAGCACCCGAGCATGGTAGTGCCCGCTCATCACTAGTTACGAGTACTGAGCACCTGAGCATGGTAGTGCCCACTGTTGTGAATGTCAGTTATGCTTTGGCTGCTGTGAGGCTCCCTCTTGTGGCCAGGAATGGTTTGGACAGAGACCAGGTGTGTTGAGCAATGGGCGTTTCCATTGCTAACTCTCTGCCTATTTAAACCCTGGTCTGCTAGCAGGCTATGCCGGATGTCAGTTGTTCTTTGTTCACCAGCCCGCTTCATCCTGCTCCAGACCACATCTACCTCAGATAAGTGCTTTGCTCTTTATTTGTTGCTTGGTTCTTTTTGCTCTTATCTGAGTATGTCATTTGCTGTGGTTGTTTTCAGTTTATTTGCATGCAGGGATCTTCCCTCTCAGTTGCTTAGCTGGAAAGCTCCCTGCAGCTATGTTTGGAGTATTGCTCCAATAAGTCCATGTGTTTGTTGCTTCTTGAAATTGTAATGATTCCTGCTTTCTGTTCGTTGGTATGACAGGAGTGCCTGGTATAGGATGGAGTTCAGATCTAGTGATCTGAGGGCTTTTTTGTACTATCAGGTTTTTGGACTTTTGCAGGATTTTTCTCTGGCCACCATCAGTCCCTTTCCTATCCTATCCTATTTAGTCAGTAGGGCCTCACCTTTTGCTAATCCTACCATCTACCTGTGTATTGTGTTTTTCCTATATCACCGCAGTCTTTGAATGTGGGGGGCTTGCTATTCTTTATCTATTTTCTGAGGCAGAGAGTTATTCATCTTTCCTTCCTTTAGGATAGTTAGTTCTCCGGCTGGGTTCGCGGTGCACAGGATGTTAGTTCACCCCTCGGCTACTTCTAGTGTGGATGGTTAGTAAGGGGATGGCGGCCAGATTAGTTGCCAATGCTCTTGTCACCTTTTACCAATGATTTATGGTGGTCTTCCATGGTTCCGGATCATAACAGCCCACTCATCACTAGTTACGAGTACAGAGCACCCGAGCATGGTAGTGCTCGCTCATCACTAATTATAAGTACAGAGCACCCGAGCATGGTAGTGCCCGCTCATCACTAGTTACGAGTACTGAGAACCCGAGCATGGTAGAGCCCGCTCATCACTAGTTACGAGTACTGAGCACCCGAGCATGGCAGTGCTCGCTCACCACTAGTTACGAGTACTGAGCACCCGAGCATGGTAGTGCTTGCTCATCACTAGTTACGAGTACTGAGCACCCGAGCATGGTAGTGCCCGCTCATCACTAGATACGAGTACTGAGTACTCGAGCATGGTAGTGCCCGCTCATCACTAGTTACGAGTACTGAGCACCCGAGCATGGCAGTGCTCGCTCATCACTAGTTACGAGTACTGAGCACCCGAGTATGGTAGTGCTCGCTCATCACTAGTTACGAGCACAGAGCACCCGAGCATGGTAGTGCCCGCTCATCACTAGTTACGAGCACAGAGCACCCGAGCATGGTAGTGCCCGCTCATCACTAGTTACGAGCACAGAGCACCCGAGCATGGTAGTTCTCACTCATCACTACTTACGAGTACTGAGCACCCGAGCATGGTAGTGCCCGCTCATCACTAGTTACGAGTACTGAGCACCCAAGCATGGTAGTGCCCGCTCATCACTAGTCAGCAGGTGTATTTACCAGCACCAGTACATAATATTAATGTACTGGAAGATGCAGCAGGCCCTCATGATAGAGGCAGATTCAGATCATAGGGGATTGTGTTAAATCTATGAGTAATATGTTATGATATTACCCTTTTGAATAGGGTCAAACCTATTTAACAAAAACGACAACATAATCAGAATTACAATGTAAAGATTGACTTATAGAGAAGTCTTCTATTGAGCATCTACTATTGTATAACCAACACATTGAGTGCTCTTCTGTCTTTGCAGCACAACTATATAGTCCTTGAGTCACTTTTCAGCAGGTTATACATCTGTTATAGACACTGTACTTACTTTTCTTTGTTGTTGCTTATTTCATTGTTACACAGGAAGCAGAAAACCATCCAGAGGAAATGGAGATGGAGATGATGTCAAGCACATCACCCCCGGAGAAGTCAAAGCACAAGTCAGCCTCCCCGAACCACCAACAGCTGGCTGTACCGGCAGCATCCAACCAGTTCCATACGTCTGTCCCTTCTCCAGCAGATAGTCCGTGTAAAGCTGAAAAGAACGGTCACGCAAAAGACAGTGCTAAGCCAACAAAGGCTTTTGAAACTCAATCAATGCCTAATGGCAAAACAAGGACCTCTCTTAAAACTATGAGCAAAAGAAAGATTTCACAACAAAAGGAGAAGAAAGCAACACAGATGTTGGCCATCGTACTTGGTGAGTATGACGTATGCCTACAGTGTCAATGTTCAGGATGTACTGAAATTGGCATTAAACTAGGGTTTACCAAAATAATATCACTCGATTCTGGAGCCACGCAATATGTCTGGCTTCTTAGCTTCTGCCCATCAAGTAGGCTTTACTTATGATTAAAATGTCCCTTAAGGGGGCTTTACATGCAACGACATCACTAACGAGATGTCGTTGGGGTCATGGAATTTGTGGCGCACATCCGGCCTCGTTAGCAACGTCGTTGCATGTGAAACGTACGAACGACCGCTAGAGATCAAAATTACTTACCTAATCGTTGATCGTTGACACATCGTTCTAATCCCAAATGTCGTTGCTGTTGCAGGACGCAGGTTGTTTGTCGTTCCTGAGGCAGCACTCATCACTGTGTGTGACACCCCAGGAACGAGGAACAATATCGTACCTGCGTCCTCCGGCAACGAGGTGGGCGTCACTTTCTTTTGGCTGCTCTCCGCCCTTCCGCTTCTATTGGACGGCTGCCGTGTGATGTCGCTGTGACGCCGCACGGACCGCCCCCTTAGAAAGGAGGTGGTTCGCCGGCCACAGTGACATCGCTAGGCAGGTAAGTATGTGTGACGGGTCCTAGCGATGTTGTGCGCCACGGGCAGTGATTACGCACAAACGATGGGGGCGGGTGCTTTCACCAGCGACATCGATAGCAATGTCGCTGCGTGTAAAGCAGCCTTAAGAGTAGGATCACCTGTGCGTTTCCAAGAAAAAAATAATCTGATTATTTAGGATTTGATCAGAGTTTGATCTGAGTAGCATCAATTTTTCTCAGATGGGAGAGGAACAAAAAAAGGTTCTTGATCTTCTCCATTCTTTCAGTACGTGAAAATTGGACTACACTTGGATGTCATCCAAGTGTGGTCCAATATTTTTGACAGACTCATAGACTTGAAAAAATTGGGAATGTGCAAAGCCCCATAGAATCAATTAAGGATGAAACCGAGGCGGTTAATTCCAGTATACTTACACAGCCCCATAGAATAGCATAGGTACCAGTACTGTCCATAAAAACCATGGACAGAAGTCTGACAAGAAAATTGGTTGTGTGCATGAGCCCTTAATGTGTTCATCAGGCCTAAATTGAAAGTTTGACTATAAGTAGCAAATGTTTAGCAGTATGCCCTGCGCCCTCCTTAAAATCACTACTGTCACAATTGTATGGGATTCCACCACTCCAGCATTTTTTGTATTTGTTTCATGGCTGGTGTGTAGCTTTAACACTAGAAGTCCCAGAGAGGGGTCATTTGACATTTCTACCATTGGAACCCTATGGAGCTCGAAATTCCTGGGACTTCTAGTGTTAAATGTAAGGCCCATACTCTCTCTCGCGCGAGTCTCCCATCGCATCACCCAGCATGGCCACACACTCTCCTGACAAGACCGGGTTGGCTGCATGTATTTCTATGCAGCGTAGACAGCGGAGACACTTGTGTCGGGAGACTGTGCGGCCGTGCTGGGTGATGTGATGTGAGACTCCCCCAAGTCACTCAGAAGTGTGGCTCCGGCCTTACACTCACCCTCTGGCGTTTTTCACCTTTTTTCGGTGTCGCTCCGGTCCCACGGTGCAATCATGTAACTAGTAACTGTTGACTGATCGAAAGTCAGAAGTGTTGTCACAAGTGTTCAATACAAGTCTATGAGAACCATATTGCCTGAAAAAAATTAGATCGACATTGGAAAAAGATGAAGACGCTAGAGGATGAGTAAAAGACCGGGCAATGCTCCGTGACATCTGGGATCCAGTGACATCCTGTCAACTTCCAGCTGACCTAGCATCCCCACAGCTGGCTCCAGTCTTCCTGAGAGACTGGACTGTGGGCGGAGTTTCACTGCTCATCGCTCCTGCTTGCGGCGCTCTGTAGTGAAAGAGAGCACATGCGAGATGCTAGGCTATGAAGCTGGGATGTGACGATGGGTGAAACTCCACCCACTGCCCAGTCACTCAGGAAGACTGGGGCAATCTCGTTGATGTCAGGTCAACTGGAAGTTGACGTGACATCACCGGATCCCAGAGGTCATGGAGCCCGGGGGGTCACACGACGGGGAAGAGTGAGCCACGATAGTGCTGCTCAGAGACTGAAATGGTAACACAAGGTATTTAGAAAAAGCCTCCCCTATCAGTTTTACAGAGATTTGGTCACTACTGCAGAGTAGTGAACCACCTCTTTAAATGTGTTTTGTATAGTTTGACTAAATGAATACGTCCCAAGTTCCTAATTATATGATATGTTGTATTTACTCAGGAGTCTTCATTGTCTGTTGGTTTCCTTTCTTCATAACCCACATCCTAAATATGCATTGCAACTGCAAAATTCCGCCGGCTCTGTACAGTGCATTCACGTGGCTTGGATATGTCAACAGTGCGGTCAACCCTATTATATATACGACATTTAATGTGGAATTCAGAAAGGCCTTTATAAAAATACTTCACTGCTAGAAGATATGTCGGACATTTGACCATAGGCGACTATTATTGAAGTGGGGATGGTAAGGAAACCACGCTTCCTTCATTGATGGAACCGATTCCCCACTCACATGCTCTTGTGCTACAAACTACCTGTCTATGCTTTGCGAATTGGAGCCAGGAAAACGTTCTACTTCTGTAGACATGCATTGAGTTTTTCGAAAATGGATTGATAACGAACTGTATACTTGCCAAGGCAGCTGTGGGATGTGGAAAAATGAGCCTTAAGAGTACTAGACAATGCCTTCTCAACTGCGGTCAAGATATAGACGATGTGACGGATTCAGCCATTAATGACAATGAAGTCAAATTATCAGGACTCGTACAAATGTCATTGTAGTCTCACCAAAGACCAAAGTCATTTTGTCCAATCTGATCTTTGCAATAGAAGAAAGCTGCAGATACTTGGAATCAGGGAAATGGAGCTTTTTCCTTAATTAAGGACCACGCATGGGTTGGTAGGTTTATGGACAATTGGATACCGTGGCCACTTTCACCTTTTAGAGTAACAAAGTGATCAATGTAACAGGGAGATTAACATTGCGGAAAGAAAAACTGTAAATAAAGAACGATCTGAAAAAGAAGCCCAAAGCCAAAAAAATAAGAATATAAATATAAAATGTGTTTTGCATGGTGTGTGTAACATTAATAGTACATCATAATATCACACCATGACCCAACAAAAGAAATCAATGAATTCACATAGAAATTTTATGTGGTCCTTCTTATGGTCACGTCCATGCAATGCAAAAAAATAAATTTCATATGAATCTACATGGTAATAACAAAAAATTACAAGAAAATGTACAACATTGTGAGTATACAATATTAGTGCAAATAACATTACGCCTTTGGCTTGTGCTTGTTGCCAGTAAAACTGGTCGAAACGTCTTTATGTGCGCCAGCTGACAACTTAGTGCATCGTGAAACCGCATCACTTCATCCAGATAATTTGACAATTGCTTTTCTAATATTATGAATTTGGGATGTTTCGAAAAACAATGACATCGAGCATGGTGCTTTGATGAGATCATTTGCAATGGGTCAGTGTGTCTACATATGTTCACTAATATACAATTTGTGAATAGAGCCCTTTACAAAAAGAAGCAACATGTGTAATGAGGAAGAGGAGGATATATAGATTGTGGAAGCTGCTCTGTCCAGTGACATCAGAAGATGTAGGTGAGACGTATAGATTAAGGATGATCGAATACTTCGATTATTCGGCTTCGCGGATATTTTCCGAATACCTCGCCACTATTCGACTATTCACGAATATTCGACGCGCAATGTAAGTCTATGAGAAACCCAAATAACAACTATTCGGAACTATTCGGTTTTCCCATAGACTTACATTGCGCATTGAATATTTGTGAATAGTCGAATAGTGGCGTGGTATTCGGAAAATATTTGCGAAGCCGAATAATTGAAGTATTCGATCATCCCTAGTAGAGATGTAACAGCAGCCAACATGAAGCCGAGATCCAGTAGACCGCCAAGCCATGCCATGTGGGAAGTTGTCAACTGTTACATTTATGCGTTGCCTTTATTTGCTCAATGTAGAGTATCGTCACTGGAGAAGACTATTTCTGAGTTTAATGAAACATGTCTATGTCTATTTTTCCAAATGCAACAATGTAAAATCAATTTTTATGCCACAGTTTGTATGCTAATTACCAGTGAAGAGTTAAGGAGGCAAAGTAATGCTGTCTGGAGTCTAACCCTGCTAATTTTGCCTTTTACATTGCTATTTTGTGCATGCTCGAATAGTACAATATGTGCCATATGCAAAATATGGAGATATCTGGGGTTGTCCACCTCTAGAGATGAGTGAACCTCAGGCTTGAGGCTTGGGATTCGGGCTCGGAAAATGACGTGAAAATCACCGTGGTGAGTATCGCGCTGTGCTAGTGTCTGAGTGATGCGCAGCATGGTACGCGCTGCGGGAAGTGTGTGATCGGCTCAAATTTGACTTACATTCTGCATTCTAAATTGGATTATTCACGAACAAATTAATTTAAAAAAAAGCACCACCCACCTCCGGAAGTGTTTTGCTGTGGTCGTTGGGTGTTTTTTTTTTACATTTCTCCGTGAACAAAACATCTTAGAACACAGAATGTAAGTCAAATTTGAGCCGATCATATACTTCCCATAGCGCGCACAATGCAGGGAATCACTCATCAAGCACAGCGCTATACTCACCTTGGTGATTTTCATGTCATTTTCCGAGCTAAAACTCTGCGCATCGAGCCTGAGGTCCGATTATATCTATCCACCTCTGGAGACATTTTTTATTTTTTTTTTGCTTAAAGGGGTTGTCTGGGAAATTAAGAATGATGGTCTATTCTCAGGATAAGTCATCAATGTCTGATCAGTGGGAGTGCGACAGCTGGCACCCCGGCCAATCAGATGTCCCACCTCCGGAACTAATCAGAGCTCAGCTGCATACAAAAAAATAGTGTCCGTGGCTGGGTATTGCACATCTGTTCCTTATTGACTGGAAAAAGGGTCAGATATGCAGTACCCAGACGTGGCCACTATACAGTTCATAGAGCTATGGCGCACCATGCCTGAGTAGCTCTGGTGGCCAACAACAGCAGGAACGGTTGATTGGCAGAGGTGTCATGTGTCGCAACACTACCGATTCCCAGGATAACTCATCAATGTTAAAGTCCATGACAACCGCAGTAAGTGCATGTGTTTGGGGTAATAATTAGGGATGATCGAATACTTCAATTATTCGGCTTCGCAAATATTTTCCGAAACCTCGTCGCTATTCGACTATTCGCAAATATTCGATGCGCAATGTAAGTCTATGGGAAACCCGAATAACAACTATTTGGAACTATTCAGGCTTCCCATAGACTTACACTGTGCATCGAATATTCACATAGCGGCGAGGTATTCGAAAAAAATTCGCGAAGCCGAATAATCGATGTATTCGATCATCCCTAGTAATTATCATTTTTCCAATTCAGTTTCATTAAAAATTCTGCACTATTTGGCTTTTATGTCCTATTTTGGTTTGGGGAACAATTACCTTTCATGTCTGTGGTCTTAAATAAGCTGAAAAGAGATAAAAAAAAGGCAGATGAAAGAGTTAAAGACTTTTCCATTGTAGCATCAGAATGAGGTCTCATTCTCCAGCCAGTAATAGATAGTGCAACACTTCAGAAGGTGAACGTTGCCAACTTTTTAATGAAACTCAATTGCAAAAATGTTTTATGCCCCCCCCAAACAAAAGTAAGAAAAAATATTGTCATTAAAAGTAATATTAGCATCTTGAGGGGTGGAGTTAAACATTGGGGAGCAGGACTCTTCCTTACAAAGTTAACATCCACTTGAATAATTCACTCATTACTATACAATGAGTATTAAAAAAGTGGTTTTCTGCATCTGAAAAAATAGAGAGGAGCACATTTAAAAAGATAATTTAGTCATTTATTATGGTGGACGGTTAGACGACCTGAAAAGTTCCTTATAAGAAATTGCTGTTTACTGTATGAAGTCCCTTAAAACAAACATTCAATGAACCCTCATTTAAGAATTCATGTCATAAGGCTGGAAACCAGCTCTACAACTATAACAGAATGATTTAATGTGCACTCTTATAAATGATCGATTGTATTACACATTAAACAGACGTTTTAAGAAACCAACGGGTCGTGAATTTGTATTTAAAGGGGAACTCTAATTATTACAACTGACAATGTCATTAACGAAGCAAGAAACGTGATGAAAATGATGGAAGTAATTTCATTGTATTCACTTTTTATATTTAAAATTCCAGGTGGAAGTATACATTTTGCAATCATTATTACTACTATGTTTTTTCCATGAGTGACGGATTCACCCTCGTTTATTAAGAAACTTTACTGCATCATGCACTTTAAATAACCTGTCAAGAAGAGTTTGGGAAGAGACATTGCAACTACCACATTTCTGCAGGCACAATATATTCAATATTTGTATGAAAAAATAATACTTCACTTAAGCATATGATTATTTTATGATATATATATATATATATATATATATATATATATATATATATACATATATATATATATATATATATATATATATAAATATATATATATATATATATATATATAGATATAGACACCACATACCACATTTCTGCAGTCACAATATATTCAATATTTGTATGAAAAAATAATACTTCACTAATGCATATGATTATTTTATGATATATATATATACATATATATATATATATATATATATATATAAATATAGATAGATATAGATATATATAGATATAGATATATATATATATATATATATATATATATATGTATATATATATATATATATATATATATATATATATATATATATATATCATAAAATAATCATATGCATTAGTGAAGTATTATTTTTTCATACAAATATTGAATATATTGTGACTGCAGAAATGTGGTATGTGGTGTCTATATCTATATATATATATATATATATATATATATAATAATATTATTGGCACCCCTGCAATTCTGTCAGATAATACTCAGTTTCTTCTTGAAAATGATTGCAATCACAAATTCTTTGGTATTATTATCTTCATTTAATTTGTCTTCAATGAAAAAAAAAAAATGTCATAAAGCCAAATTGGAAATAATTCCACACCAAACATAAAAAAGGGGGTGGACAAAAGTATTGGCACCCCTGCAATTCTGTCAGATAATGCTCAGTTTCTTCCTGAAAATGATTGCAATCACAAATTCTTTGTTATTATTATCTTCATTTATTTTGCTTGCAATGAAAAAACACAAAAGAGAATGAAACAAAAATCAAATCATTGATCATTTCACACAAAACTCCAAAAATGGGCCAGACAAAAGTATTAGCACCCTTAACCTAATACTTGGTTGCACAACCTTTAGCCAAAATAACTGCGAACAACCGCTTCCGGTTCCATCAATGAGTTTCTTACAATGCTCTGCTGGAATTTTAGACCATTCTTCTTTGGCAAACTGCTCCAGGTCCCTGAGATTTGAAGGGCGCCTTCTCCAAACTGCCATTGTGAAATCTCTCCACAGGTGTTCTATGGGGTTCAGGTCTGGACTCATTGCTGGCCACTTTAGTAGTCTCCAGTGCTTTCTCTCAAACCATTTTCTAGTGCTTTTTGAAGTGTGTTTTGGGTCATTGTCCTGCTGGAAGACCCATGACCTCTGAGGGAGACCCGGCTTTCTCACACTGGGCCCTACATTATGCTGCAAAATTTGTTGGTAGTCTTCAGACTTCATAATGCCATGCACACGGTCACGCAGTCCAGTGCCAGAGGCAGCAAAGCAACCCCAAAACATCAGGAAATCTCCGCCATGTTTGACTGTAGGGACCGTGTTCTTTTCTTTGAATGCCTCTTTTTTTTCCTGTAAACTCTATGTTGATGGCTTTTCCCAAAAAGCTCTACTTTTGTCTCATCTGACCAGAGAACATTCTTCCAAAACGTTTTAGGCTTTCTCAGGTAAGTTTTGGCAAACACCAGCCTGGCTTTTTTATTTCTCGGGGTAAGAAGTGGGCTCTTCCTGGGTATCACATATATGTAGACAGAAAAAAGTGGAGTGCAAGAGCAAGGGATACACCTGTGAATAAGATGTCAATAATAAATGCAGCACTGGTAATATATGAGGTTCCCCACGCGTATCGCTGTCACCTGGGACAGCTTCGTCACCCCTGACGAAGCTGTCCCAGGTGACAACGATACGCGTGGGGAACCTCTTATCTCACCCTGGTTACCAAATGGATCTTGATTACTGGTAAATCCAGCATGGGCTGGTAACTCTACTATCTCAGGGATCCTCATATATTACCAGTGCTGCATTTATTATTGACATCTGATACTAGTGTTGTGGTTTATGTGGATGTGGCCATTGATACGCTTCTGTGCAAATGTTTTTGCTGCTTATCTTAAAATGCCTATAACCATGTTACCCCTTTAGGATCCCTTTTATACTGTATGCAGCCCCATAAGGATTGCCTGTATTCTGGGACCATTTCATATTGCCAGGGGGATGCTTTATCCCTTACAGGGGATAAACAAAGTTTATAGAGGCCTTTTGTATGCCTTTTTAAGTATTTTTAACATGTTTGTGTCCACTTGACTGTCAGTTTGCGATGCGATCTGGCGTGTCACATCACTAACGAGGTGACTAGCGATGTCGCAGCGTGCAAAGCACCTTTAACTCTCAGAGAAGATAAAGAAAGCCACGGATCCCCCTGGGGGGAGGGGCGACATGACCAAGGGGGAGGTAGGGAGTGATGGGGTTAATAGGAACAGTGTAACATGGCTTTAGGGGGGGGGGTTGGTCTTAGCCTGGGAGGAAGAGGAGGAGTAGGGAAAGGGTTAGTTTGGGAAAGAGGAAAGGTTACCTCCTTTCCTGCTTCCGGACGCCGATCGATCCCCACCCACCCTCCCTTTATGTTGTTCTTTGGGGGATGTGTTTTGGGTAGTTGGGATGATATTTGTCACAGCAGCAGGGGGGTAGGTCTGGTCCAGAGGTTTGGAAGTGAGTGGTGGCTAGACCGGGAGTCATTGTCTCGGTATGGTGGCTCTCGGTTCCGGGATGTGGCAGGCACGGGGTTCTGCCAAGGTGTGGGGTGTCAATCCGTGGGTGATTGGCACCTCGTCTCTGGGTCGGTGTGCTGCGGCCGGGGACAGGGGGAGTAGTAGTTAAGGACTGGGCCTGCCCCGGGGGGTCTTGTAAATGTTATTGTCTATTGTTACTTTTATGTTGTTGTTTGGGGGTCGCCCGTTGGACGGCGTCCCTAAGGTGTTAGTTTGTAAACAATAGGCAATAAAAGGCTGCTGTGGCCATTTTGAACCAAGTCGCATGCAGTCCGTGTGTTTATTCTTAGAGTATAAGGGGTTTGGTAATACAGACATCACGACCGGAGAATCCTCCCTCAGCTGGTCATGAGTTACGCACAACTTTAGCGGTTCCACTTGTTACATCTAGTTCACACGCGGCAGTTCTACATATCAATATTACATATTACGGCCTCTTCAATGTCACATGATTACACAGCATGAGGAGGGAGGTTACGGAAGATGTTGGTCCACCACTGAAGGTGAACTTACACTCTATCCACAGGAGAAACCGGAAAGGGACACAACTAGAGGATGAAATGTAATGCATTTATAAAAAAGCACACTTTTTAATTGATGTATGTTATATACACGCTTCTTTTCACCCGTTCTATATAATTTTGAACAATACTTTTCATGAGACCACTTATTTAAATGGAGGCACACAATCATAGCCCCATTATTTCTCTTTAATGGGGAGGTTGGAACCAATAACTGAATGTACAATCATTCAGGCAGCAGTTATTTTGGAGAACCTTTTACTATACATCAAGTCCCACTAACAATGAGTTGCAATAGAAAATCCTTATGATTAGTGGTTATTACAAGGTTGAGTGATCGGTGAGTGCTAATTTCAATAAAATGAATTAATGGAGCTGATGGAAGTCATTGTGCCAAGTTCTCCAGGGTAAGAGCTTTCTGCTCTGGCTGATAGACAAGTCTCAAAATCCTGTATAATCCTTCTCATAGGATTGCTTTCTTTTACTAGGAAGACAAACCAAAAAGGATGACACTCGTAAATATAAACTAACAGTCCATGTCACCATGAAAAATTTTGGTGTTTAGAAGCCAAACCTAAAGGGGGCTTTACACGGTAGCGATATCGCTATTGTGCGTACCCGCCCCCATCGTTTGTGCGCGATAGGCATATCGCTGCCAGTCGCGCACAAAATCGCGCTCCCATCACATGGCTTACCTGCCCTGCGACGCCGCTATGGCCAGCGATCCGCCTCCTTTCTAAGGGGACAGGTCGTACGGCGTCACATGGCAGGCGTCCAATAGAAGCGGAGGGACGGAGATGAGCGGGACGTAAACATCCCACCCACCTCCTTCCTTCCGCATTGCCATTGGACACAGGTAAGGAGATGTTCCTTGCTCCTGCGGTGTCACACACAGCGATGTGTAGTGCCGCAGGAATGAGGAACAACATTGCTAATGAGAGGTGAACGATTTTTGGTTTTAGGACGACCTCTCCGCGGCAAACGCTTTTTGCCACTTTTGCGATCAGTTTAGGTCGCACATAAGTGTCACACGCTGCGATAACGTTAATGACGCCGGATGTGCGTCACTAATGACGTGACCCCGACGATAACACATTAACGATATCGTAGCGTGTAAAGCCCCCTTTAGAGTGGTTCCAAAACATGGAAAATGAAGGTAAAAATGAAGGCTTGTCCAGTGCTCCGGAGTTAAAATATGGAAAATATGCTAGTCTTTCTTTAAATATTTTTTCTCTGTTCTTTCAACTTTTGTTTCTAGTTTAAAAAATAAGAATGTAAAGTACTGAAGAAAATTATGCCAAGAGCATGTGACTTTAAGTTGCCTGTCCACACAATATGGAAGGAGAATCTGATCAACTAGTGTGTATAAAAGTGTTGACTCCCCTTCGATGGCAGATGTCTAGTGAAAGAAGATTTGGGAAAGTGTATTAAAGTGTTAACTCTCCTCCAATCCTCCAATGGCAGATATCCATGGAATGAAGGATTGGTAAAGTGCTTTAAAGTGTTGACTCTCCTTCGATGGCAGATATTGGAGAAACAAGCATTGGGCAGATGTAATGACTCTTCTCTGATGGCAGATGTCTGAGAAAGAAGCATTGGGCAGATGTAATAAAGTGTGTTGACTCTCCTCCGATGGCAGATGTCTAGTGAAAGAAGATTTGGATAAGTGTATTAAAATGTTGACTCTCCTCCGATGGCAAATGTTGTAGAAAGGAGATTTTGGAAATTGTATAAAAGTGTTAACTCTCCTCCAATGGCAGATATGGAAAAAAGGATTGGTAAAGTGCTTTAAAGTGTTGACTCTCCTCTGATAGCAGATGTTGGAGAAAGAAGGATTGGGCACATCTAATAAAGTGTTGATTCTCCTCCGATGGCAGATGTCTGAGATAGAAGCATTGGGCAGGTCTAATAAAGTGTTAACTCTCCTCCAATCCTCCAATGACAGATGTCCATGGAAAGAAGGATTGGTAAAGTGTTATAAAGTGTTGGCTGTACTCTGATGGCAGCTGTCTGAGAAAGAAGCATTGGGCAAGGGTAATAAAGTAATAAAGTGTTGACCCTTCTCCGATGGCAGCTACACAGGGAAAGAAGTATTGGGCAAGTATATTAAAGTGTTGACTCTCCTCTGATGGCAGATGTTGTGAAAAGGAGATTTGGGAAAGTGTATAAAAGTGTTAACTCTCCTCCAATCTCCCAATGGCAAATATCAATGGAAAGAAGGATTGGTAAAGTGTTTTAAAGTGTTGACTCTCCTCCAATGGCAGATGTCTGAGAAAGAAGCATTGGGCAGGTGTAATAAAGTGTTGACTCCTCTCTGATGGCAGATGTTGGAGAAAGAAACATTGGGCAGATGTAATAAAGTGTTGACTCTTCTCCGATGGCAGCTGCGCAGTGAAAAAAACACTGGGCAAGTATATTAAAGTGTTGACTCTCCTCTGATGGCAGATATTGAGGAAAGGAGATTTGGGAACGTGTATAAAAGTGTTAACCCTTTCCAATAACAGATGTCCATGGAAAGAAGGATTGGTAAAGTGTTTTAAAGTGTTGACTTTCCTCTAATGGCAGATGTTGGAGAAAGAAGCATTGGGCAGGTGTAATAAAGTGTTGACTCTTCTCTGATGGCAGCTGCGCAAGAAGGAAGAATTGGGCAAGTATATTACAGTGTTGATTCTCCTCCGATGCAGAATCAGAAAAAAATGGGCCTCTCGATCTTGCACTACACTTTAGAAGTGAACCAGAGCAAATTCTGATCCTCCATGTTCATTTAGCTCCTGATGTTTTGGGGACAGGGCAGTCCAGCAGCAGTCAGGTGTGTAAGCTGACCGGTAATTACCGGGTGAAAGTAGCAGTGGATTGATGCACAAGCTTTCATCTCCTGTCCTGTACTATCTCAATGCGGATTCCCCTGGATCACTCCTTGCTGGGAGAGAAGATTTTACCAGCCCTACTGATGTATGAATTTGGAGCTGGAGATCTGGAGTCCTGCACAGTGGAGGAGGGGAAAGCTTGCTGCATCAGTGAAGTGCTGGAGGTGGATATTACTTATCTCTAACACTGAGTTGTGCCTGTACAGCACAGACTGCACAGACAAAAACAAAGAACCATTGCATCCAAATAAAGGCCCGTCCTAATGAAATAAAGACAGACACCATTTTGTTGGCAGATATCGGTCACAGCTTTACTGATATATTATTATTTTACAAACTTTTCCAAACTCATTAAAACTTGTAAAACATATTTTATAAACTTTTTCCAAACTCTTTAGAACTTGTAAAACATAACTTGACTCCAGGTGAGAAGGGACACTCTACCACAGGACCAAGGACTTCCGCTCTCTCACCAGAATGCTGTTGACACATGCTGCTGTGACTTCACTGTACAAACATTTAGAAACTGTTACCAAAAAAGAAAAACAAGTAAAATACAAGCATTAACAATAGGGAGGGAGGGAGGGAGAGCTGCTGCCGGATCCTGGGATACCAGGGGAAGAGGCCGGACACCGCCCCAGACCCCAATATATAGGTAGAAATTACAACCTATAGGTGGGATTGGGAAATCAGGAGGGGCCAGGACGGTGTCCCCTCCCAAACAAAGGAAGAGCAGGGCCTGGACGGGAGAGGGGGCTGGACAAAAACAGCATTGGGGTTAACCCCTTGCTGCACAGTCTGGGGCAGTTTCATTATGCACTACACCGCCCACCAACATGAAGAGGTGAGTGGGTATTTTACCCAACCACTTCTCATTTGATTTGTTTTTACAGTTTACACACAGGGAGCACTTTCTCTCTTTTTTTCTGTTTTATTTGATTCTGCTCTGATGGCAGATGTTGAGGAAGGAAGATTTGGAAAAGTGTATTAAAGTGTTAACTCTTCTCCAATGCCAGATTTCAGGGAAATAAGATTAGGGAAATGTTATAAAGTGTTGACTCATCTCCAATGGCAGATGTTGGGGAAAGAAAGACTGGGCAGGTGTATCAAATTATTGACTATTCTCCAATGGCAGATGTCAAGGAAAAATGGATTGGGCAGGTATATTAAAGTGTTGACTCTTCTCCGATGGCAGATGTCGGGGAAAGAAGGATTGGGCAAGTGTATACGAGTGTTAACTATCATTCAATGATAGATGTTGGGGAGAGAAGGATTGGGTAAGTGTTAACTTTTCACTGACGTCAGATGTTGGGGAATGAAGTATTGGGCAGGTGTATTAAAGTGTTGACTCTTTTCCGATGGCAGATGTTGGGGAAAGAAGGGTTAGGCTAGTATAAAGTGTTGACTCTCCATCAATGGCAGATGTCAGTAGAATAATGGTTTGTACAAGTTTACTTTCAACAAGACCAGTCCTTTTGTCTTAATTGATGTAGGCAGAGGTGTCTGCCACTTTAGCATTTGGTCAACAGCCTCTGAAGAGTATGGCCACCTTTACTGGAACGTGGTCATTGGAAAATTATCCAGCCCCCTACAGTGAGATATCTGAAGGTAACCTTGACTGATTCCTTAGCTTAAACCATAAAAAAATGTAAAATTGATCCCATGAGAGTCTTACATCAGCAGGGAATTTACATGTAAACTCTTTTTTACTCTAAACCTCAAAGCATTTTGAAATTCTGGGAAAAGCAGTCTAAACAATGGCCATAGGAGAGTCAACTCTTCATTTTTTTTCCAGAAGATCACTATTTATAAAATTGATCTTGCTATGCATCATATGGAGTCCTTCAAGATCGGCATACTTCACCTTGTCTATCTGGTCTAAAATATATAAAACCTCTTCTAGGCTTGTTTATTCTCTATATACCGTATTTTTCGGTTTATAAGATGCACTGGATTATAAGGTGCACCACAAATTTAGAGGAAAAAAGGTAAAAAAAATGGGGTCCATCTTACACACCGGTGGTGTCTTGCCGGGAGCAGGCGGCAGCAGCGGTGGAATAGGATCACAAGAGGCAGGGGCAGTGGTGGAGTAGGGTCACAAGAGGCAGGGGCAGTGGTGGAGTAGGGCGAGTGTGGTGGGTGTACAAGATGCTTGTTGGGGGCACAATGAGGCAGGCAACTTCCAGAAACTGTTGGCAGTGCGGGCTTCAAAGAAAGAGTGTTTAGAGTTGGCGAGTGCGCAGATGGAGGTCTCGGATCAAGATATCATCTGCGAATGCGCCACCTCCAGGCTCCATTTTCGTTAAGTCTGCTGCTGGGATATTAAAGGGCCGGAGGAGGCGCGTGCGCAGATGACATATTGAGCCATGAGCTCCATCTGCGCACGTGCCGACTCCAGGTGCCATTATTTGAAGTCCGCACTGCCGACATTTTCAGGATGGCGCTCACAACCCTAGCACAGCACAGCACTCACAGCCCACAACCCCAGCACAGCACAGCGCCCGCAGCCCCAGCACAGTACAGTGCTCACAGCCCGCAACCCCAGCACTTCACCCGCAGCCCCAGAACAGAACCCACAGCATTGCTCCTGCTACCTCTCTCCACTATCCCCGGTAAGCAACATTCAGATTATAAGACGCACCCCTCATTTTCAACCAAATTTTTTGGGAGGAAAAGTGCATCTTATAATCCAAAAAATATGGTATTTATCACTATTATAGCTAAAAATGTGATTACATAAACCAAGAAGCGAAACAGCTGACTCATTACCTTAACTTCCTAGAAATTATTTTTGTGAACGTCCATTTTTAAAATTCCGATTTCTACGAAAATTTAGAATCAGTTTCTCTTTTTTTTTCTAAGGCTAATTTGATATAAGATTTCATACAAGATTAGGGAACTCTTAAGTAGCCGGAAACAGCAGTGGCGCCTAGAAAATAAATGTAGCCTCGGAACCAAGTGTACCTGGCTAGACTCAATCCGTCACTCACGTGATATTATTATTGGCGGAGTGCTTTATCTGTCTGTGGTCTGGACACTGAACCATTACAGAATATCTGCTTTGTCTCAATCTTTCGAATACAACATGGAATGTGTCCAAACTTTTTCACAATCGATTGCGTATTTTCACCTCGCCTGTCTAAAAAGCAAACGTGCTGTTCCTCCTGTCAAAACTATAAAGCAATCGGTACCGCTGGTCTCTTATAAAGACAGAGAGATGCTATTTCAGGTAGAAAATTGGAAGCGACTTGAGTAGTTGGAAAGCGGCAGTTGATGCAGAAAATCTCGGCAAGTAGTAGAGTTAATTACTTTACTGCTGTTTGGAAATTGGCAGCTTGGCATCATATAGAAGAACATGACTGACAGCCAGTGTCTTTGTGAAGCTTCATTAAACCCTTTCTTCCCAGAAAAGTTGCTTCTCATGATCTACCGATATGATATTTTCCAAAATATCCGGAAACAATTGACTTTCAGTATTTGTTGCCAACAAGGAAATATATATTTTCACAACATTTTATATATTGCATTCTGAGAATAATGGATACATGTAAGCTGCTGGAGAATATGTCAGATTTAATTCAAGAATATCTATCTATAGTGCAAAAATTGGAACAGCACATTGGAAAGAATGAAAGGAGGGTGCAAGGCCCCCAGATATCTATGGCAAACAAGATAACAAAAAAGGGGGCAGCAATTCAGGAAAAAAAGAAAAAAGTGGATTTTATTATCCATATAGTGTGGCGATGTTTCGATTGTCTCCAAAAAAAGCATAGAGACAACCAAAATAATGGCACTCCATATGGGCTAATAAAGTCCACTTTTTCCTAATTTTTTTCTAGAGTGCTGCCTGCTATTTTGCTATCTATCTATCTATCTATCTATCCCTATATCTATTTCTCTATCTCTCTATCTCTCTATCTCTCTATCCATCCATCCATCCATCTGTTAGGACCAGGTGGACGGGCAGGCCCAGGAGGTGGATCCACTGGGCTGAACACCTCACCGAGGGCAAGGTGCCCGGTAGCCGGAGCACTACGGGTAGCAGGACAGTCCGTTCAGAGGAGTGGAGTGAAGAAGTCCCTGGGACCACGGAGTCTCTGAAGGTAGTCCGGGTGACGGAGCTCAGGTTCGGAGGCCGAGATGACGTCAGGCAGAATCCGGAACCAACGGAGCGAGAAGGTGGGTCACCACACGGATCCAGGGATCGGGGATGGTAGGGACTGACAGGATGGCAGACAGTCGCCGTACGGGGTTCGGGAATCATCAGGACTGGTTGGTGAGACAGGAGCGACTCTACAAGAGAGATAGGTAAGTATGGCACAAGACACAAGGAGACCTAACTCCTAGCTTAGCAAACACGAAGAACAGGCCCCGCCCACTTGGAAAGGATCCCCCTATATACCCTGTACCTGATTCCTCAATATCCTGTTTGAGGACACTGGCCCTTTAAGAGAGGGTCAATGACCGCGCGTGCGCCTTAATGCGCATGCGCGAGGCCCGGGTGCCAAAAGCCAGAGCAGGGAGCGGTGCACAGGAGGCAGGAGTGCCGGGCTGGCTCAGCATTGCCGATGGGCGCCGGGAGCGGGAACCGGGCTGCCTGGAGACCGCAGGTGATGGGGCATGGAGACTGTGGAGCGGAGGACCGGGAAACATGGCACGATAGTGACTGAGCGTGACCTGAGAGCGGGGAAGCGTGGCAGGGGAGCCGGTGAGCAAGGCAGGGGAGCCGGGAAGTATGGCAGGGGAGCCGGTGAGCGTGACACCATCCATTCATCCATCCATCCATCTATCCATCTATCCATCTATCCATCTAACCATCCATCCATCCATCCATCTATCCATCTATCTATATATAACATTTGGTCCTGCAACCACCCCCCCCCCCCGGTAACACCCGCAACCGCCATGCCATCTGCCTTTACCATCATGTGTAACAGGACGGCTGGTGGTAAAGCGCTCACTGATACCAGTGTGGTCCTGTAATAGGAGATACCAGGGTAGGAATGCAAATTATGGAATTTCCTCCCTCCTACATCTTCTCCCATTACCTGTAAGTAGAAGTGGAAGGAACCCCAGTAACTCAGCCACGAAGTGGAGACCATGTAACATTACACAGTGGGTGGCTGATTGCTGAGGAGAAATGTCACCTTCGCTCTGCTGACTCCAAAACTACAGTGCAGACCACCTGTCATAATATCAGCACAAACACTGCACCCACCGGGAGCTTCATGCCTGAGCAGCTTCAGCCGTACATCACCAAGCACAATGCTGAGCCATACATCATCAAGCACAATGCTGAGCCGTACATCACCAAGCACAATGCTGAGCCGTACATCACCAAGCACAATGCCGAGCCGTACATCACCAAGCACAATGCTGAGCCGTACATCACCAAGCACAATGCTGAGCCGTACATCACCATGCACAATGCTGAGCCGTACATCACCAAGCACAATGCCGAGCCGCACATCATCAAGCACAATGCTGAGCCATACATCACCAAGCACAATGCCGAGCCGTACATCACCAAGCACAATGCCGAGCCATACATCACCAAGCACAATGCCGAGCCATACACCACCAAGCACAATGCCGAGCCATACATCACCAAGCACAATGCTGAGCCGTACATCACCAAGCACAATGCCGAGCCGTACATCACCAAGCACAAAGCTGAGCCATACATCACCAAGCACAATGCCGAGCCATACATCACCAAACACAATGCCCAGCCGTACATCACCAAGCACAATGCCGAGCCATACATCACAAGCACAATGCTGAGCCGTACACCACCAAGCACAATGCTGAGCCATACATCACCAAGCACAATGCTGAGCCGTACATCACCAAGCACAATGCTGAGCCGTACATCACCAAGCACAATGCTGAGCCATACATCATCAAGCACAATGCTGAGCCATACATCACCAAGCACAATGCTGAGCCGTACATCACCAAGCACAATGCTGAGCCATACATCATCAAGCACAATGCTGAGCTGTACATCACCAAGCACAATGCTGAGCCATACATCACCAAGCACAATGCTGAGCCATACATCACCAAGCACAATGCCGAGCCGTACATCACCAAGCACAATGCTGAGCCATACACCATCAAGCACAATGCTGAGCCATACATCACCAAGCACAATGCCGAGCCATACATTACCAAGCACAATGCTGAGCCATACATCATCAAGCACAATGCTGAGCCGTACATCACCAAGCACAATGCTGAGCCGTACATCAACAAACACAATGCCCAGCCGTACATCAACAAGCACAATGCCGAGCCATACATCACCAAGCACAATGCCGAGCAATACATCAAGCACAATGCCGAGCCGTACATCAACAAGCACAATGCTGAGCCATACATCATCAAGCACAATGCTGATCCATACATCACCAAGCACAATGCTGAGCCGTACATCACCAAGCACAATGCCGAGCCATACATCATCAAGCACAATGCCGAGCCGTACATCACAAAGCACAATGCTGAGCCATACATCACCAAGCACAATGCTGAGCCATACATCATCAAGCACAATGCCGAGCCGTACATCACCAAGCACAATGCTGAGCCGTACATCACCAAGCACAATGCCGAGCCATACATCATCAAGCACAATGCTGAGCCGCACATCACCAAGCACAATGCCGAGCCGTACATCACCAAGCACAATGCCGAGCCGTACATCACCAAGCACAATGCCGAGCCGTACATCACCAAGCACAATGCCGAGCCGTACATCACCAAGCACAATGCCGAGCCGTACATCACCAAGCACAATGCCGAGCCGTACATCACCAAGCACAATGCCGAGCCATACATCACCAAGCACAATGCCGAGCCGTACATCACCAAGCACAATGCAGAGCCATACATCACCAAGCACAATGCTGAGCCACACATCACCAAGCACAATGCCAAGCCATACATCACCAAGCACAATGCTGAGCCATACATCACCAAGCACAATGCCGAGCCATACATCACCAAGTACAATGCCGAGCCGTACATCACCAAGCACAATGCAGAGCCATACATCACCAAGCACAATGCAGAGCCATACATCACCAAGCATAATGCCGAGCCGTACATCACCAAGCACAATGCCGAGCCGTACATCACCAAGCACAATGCCGAGCCATACATCACCAAGCACAATGCCGAGCCATACATCACCAAGCACAATGCCGAGCCATACATCACCAAGCACAATGCCGAGCCGTACATCACCAAGCACAATGCAGAGCCATACATCACCAAGCACAATTCTGAGCCATACATCACCAAGCACAATGCGGAGCCGTACATCACCAAGCACAATTCTGAGCCATACATCACCAAGCACAATGCCGAGCTGTTCATCTCCAAGCACAATGTAAAAGCCGTACATCACCAAGCACAATGCAGAGCCATACATCACCAAGCACAATGCTGAGCCATACATCACCAAGCACAATGCTGAGACGTACATCACCAAGCACAATGCTGAGCCATACATCACCAAACACAATGCCAAGCTATACATTACCAAGCACAATGCTGAGCCATACATCACCAAGCACAATGCCGAGCCGTACATCACCAAGCACAACGCCGAGCCATACATCACCAAGCACAATGCCGAGCCGTACATCACCAAGCACAATGCAGAGCCATACATCACCAAGCACAATGCTGAGCCATACATCACCAAGCACAATGCCGAGCCGTACATTACCAAGCACAATGCTGAGCCATACATCATCAAGCACAATGCTGAGCCGTACATCACCAAGCACAATGCTGAGCCGTACATCAACAAACACAATGCCCAGCCGTACATCACCAAGCACAATGCCGAGCCATACATCACCAAGCACAATGCCGAGCAATACATCAAGCACAATGCCGAGCCGTACATCAACAAGCACAATGCTGAGCCATACATCATCAAGCACAATGCTGATCCATACATCACCAAGCACAATGCTGAGCCGTACATCACCAAGCACAATGCCGAGCCATACATCATCAAGCACAATGCCGAGCCGTACATCACCAAGCACAATGCTGAGCCATACATCACCAAGCACAATGCTGAGCCATACATCATCAAGCACAATGCCGAGCCGTACATCACCAAGCACAATGCTGAGCCATACATCACCAAGCACAATGCCGAGCCATACATCATCAAGCACAATGCTGAGCCGCACATCACCAAGCACAATGCCGAGCCGTACATCACCAAGCACAATGCCGAGCCGTACATCACCAAGCACAATGCCGAGCCGTACATCACCAAGCACAATGCCGAGCCGTACATCACCAAGCACAATGCCGAGCCGTACATCACCAAGCACAATGCCGAGCCATACATCACCAAGCACAATGCCGAGCCGTACATCACCAAGCACAATGCCGAGCCATACATCACCAAGCACAATGCCGAGCCGTACATCACCAAGCACAATGCAGAGCCATACATCACCAAGCACAATGCTGAGCCACACATCACCAAGCACAATGCCAAGCCATACATCACCAAGCACAATGCTGAGCCATACATCACCAAGCACAATGCCGAGCCATACATCACCAAGTACAATGCCGAGCCGTACATCACCAAGCACAATGCAGAGCCATACATCACCAAGCACAATGCAGAGCCATACATCACCAAGCACAATGCTGAGCCATACATCACCAAGCATAATGCCGAGCCGTACATCACCAAGCACAATGCCGAGCCGTACATCACCAAGCACAATGCCGAGCCATACATCACCAAGCACAATGCCGAGCCATACATCACCAAGCACAATGCCGAGCCATACATCACCAAGCACAATGCCGAGCCGTACATCACCAAGCACAATGCAGAGCCATACATCACCAAGCACAATTCTGAGCCATACATCACCAAGCACAATGCCGAGCTGTTCATCTCCAAGCACAATGCCAAGCCGTACATCACCAAGCACAATGCAGAGCCATACATCACCAAGCACAATGCTGAGCCATACATCACCAAGCACAATGCTGAGACGTACATCACCAAGCACAATGCTGAGCCATACATCACCAAACACAATGCCAAGCTATACATTACCAAGCACAATGCTGAGCCATACATCACCAAGCACAATGCCGAGCCATACATCACCAAGCACAATGCCGAGCCGTACATCACCAAGCACAATGCAGAGCCATACATCACCAAGCACAATGCTGAGCCATACATCACCAAGCACAATGCTGAGCCGTACATCACCAAGCACAATGCCGAGCCGTACATCACCAAGCACAATGCCGAGCCATACATCACCAAGCACAATGCCGAGCCGTACATCACCAAGCACAATGCTGAGCCATACATCACCAAGCACAATGCCGAGCCGTACATCACCAAGCACAATGCAGAGCCATACATCACCAAGCACAATGCTGAGCCACACATCACCAAGCACAATGCCAAGCCATACATCACCAAGCACAATGCTGAGCCATACATCACCAAACACAATGCCGAGCCATACATCACCAAGTACAATGCCGAGCCGTACATCACCAAGCACAATGCAGAGCCATACATCACCAAGCACAATGCAGAGCCATACATCACCAAGCACAATGCTGAGCCATACATCACCAAGCATAATGCCGAGCCGTACATCACCAAGCACAATGCCGAGCCGTACATCACCAAGCACAATGCCGAGCCATACATCACCAAGCACAATGCCGAGCCATACATCACCAAGCACAATGCCGAGCCATACATCACCAAGCACAATGCCGAGCCGTACATCACCAAGCACAATGCAGAGCCATACATCACCAAGCACAATTCTGAGCCATACATCACCAAGCACAATGCGGAGCCGTACATCACCAAGCACAATTCTGAGCCATACATCACCAAGCACAATGCCGAGCTGTTCATCTCCAAGCACAATGCCAAGCCGTACATCACCAAGCACAATGCAGAGCCATACATCACCAAGCACAATGCTGAGCCATACATCACCAAGCACAATGCTGAGACGTACATCACCAAGCACAATGCTGAGCCATACATCACCAAACACAATGCCAAGCTATACATTACCAAGCACAATGCTGAGCCATACATCACCAAGCACAATGCCGAGCCGTACATCACCAAGCACAATGCCGAGCCATACATCACCAAGCACAATGCCGAGCCGTACATCACCAAGCACAATGCAGAGCCATACATCACCAAGCACAATGCTGAGCCATACATCACCAAGCACAATGCTGAGCCGTACATCACCAAGCACAATGCCGAGCCGTACATCACCAAGCACAATGCAGAGCCATACATCACCATGCACAATTCTGAGCCATACATCACCAAGCACAATGCCGAGCCGTACATCACCAAGCACAATGCAGAGCCATACATCACCAAGCACAATTCTGAGCCATACATCACCAAGCACAATGCGGAGCCGTACATCACCAAGCACAATTCTGAGCCATACATCACCAAGCACAATGCCGAGCTGTTCATCCCCAAGCACAATGCCAAGCCGTACATCACCAAGCACAATGCAGAGCCATACATCACCAAGCACAATGCTGAGCCATACATCACCAAGCACAATGCTGAGACGTACATCACCAAGCACAATGCTGAGCCATACATCACCAAACACAATGCCAAGCTATACATTACCAAGCACAATGCTGAGCCATACATCACCAAGCACAATGCCGAGCCGTACATCACCAAGCACAATGCCGAGCCATACATCACCAAGCACAATGCCGAGCCGTACATCACCAAGCACAATGCAGAGCCATACATCACCAAGCACAATGCTGAGCCATACATCACCAAGCACAATGCTGAGCCGTACATCACCAAGCACAATGCCGAGCCATACATCACCAAGCACAATGCCGAGCCGTACATCACCAAGCACAATGCAGAGCCGTACATCACCAAGCACAATTCTGAGCCATACATCACCAAGCACAATGCCGAGCCGTACATCACCAAGCACAATGCAGAGCCATACATCACCAAGCACAATTCTGAGCCATACATCACCAAGCACAATGCGGAGCCGTACATCACCAAGCACAATTCTGAGCCATACATCACCAAGCACAATGCCGAGCTGTTCATCTCCAAGCACAATGCCAAGCCGTACATCACCAAGCACAATGCAGAGCCATACATCACCAAGCACAATGCTGAGCCATACATCACCAAGCACAATGCTGAGACGTACATCACCAAGCACAATGCTGAGCCATACATCACCAAACACAATGCCAAGCTATACATTACCAAGCACAATGCTGAGCCATACATCACCAAGCACAATGCCGAGCCGTACATCACCAAGCACAATGCCGAGCCATACATCACCAAGCACAATGCCGAGCCGTACATCACCAAGCACAATGCAGAGCCATACATCACCAAGCACAATGCTGAGCCGTACATCACCAAGCACAATGCCAAGCTATACATTACCAAGCACAATGCCAAGCTATACATTACCAAGCACAATGCTGAGCCATACATCACCAAGCACAATGCCGAGCCGTACATCACCAAGCACAATGCCGAGCCATATATCACTAAGCACAATGCCGAGCTGTACATCACCAAGCACAATGCAGAGCCATTCATCACCAAGCACAATGCTGAGCCATACATCACCAAGCATAATGCCGAGCCATACATCACCAAGCACAATGCTGAGCTGTATATCACCAAGCACAATTCTGAGCCATACATCACCAAGCACAATGCCGAGCCGTACATCACCAAGCACAATGCAGAGCCATACATCACCAAGCACAATTCTGAGCCATACATCACCAAGCACAATGCGGAGCCGTACATCACCAAGCACAATTCTGAGCCATACATCACCAAGCACAATGCCGAGCTGTTCATCTCCAAGCACAATGCCAAGCCGTACATCACCAAGCACAATGCAGAGCCATACATCACCAAGCACAATGCTGAGCCATACATCACCAAGCACAATGCTGAGACGTACATCACCAAGCACAATGCTGAGCCATACATCACCAAACACAATGCCAAGCTATACATTACCAAGCACAATGCTGAGCCATACATCACCAAGCACAATGCCGAGCCGTACATCACCAAGCACAATGCAGAGCCATACATCACCAAGCACAATGCTGAGCCGTACATCACCAAGCACAATGCCAAGCTATACATTACCAAGCACAATGCCAAGCTATACATTACCAAGCACAATGCTGAGCCATACATCACCAAGCACAATGCCGAGCCGTACATCACCAAGCACAATGCCGAGCCATATATCACTAAGCACAATGCCGAGCTGTACATCACCAAGCACAATGCAGAACCATTCATCACCAAGCACAATGCTGAGCCATACATCACCAAGCATAATGCCGAGCCATACATCACCAAGCACAATGCTGAGCTGTATATCACCAAGCACAATGCTGAGCCGTACAGCACCAAGCACAATGCCGAGCCGTTCATCACCAGCACAGTGCCGATGGAAGCCTTTCCTCAGTGCAAGAAATATGAAAGCCCACATGGAGTTTGCAAAAATAACACATGAAGGACTCCCAGACTATCAGAAATAAGATTCTCTCGTCTGATGAGATGAAGATAGAACATTTTGGTGATAAATCAAAGCGGTATGTGTGGAGAAAACCAGGCACTGCTCATCACCTGCCCACTACAATTCCCACAGTGAGACATGGTGGTGGTAGCATCATGCTATGGGAGAATTTTTCAGCTGCAGGGACAGGACGAATGGTAATTGAAGGAAAGATGTATGCGGCCAAGTACAGAGATATCTTGGAAGAAAACCTCTTCCAGAGTGCTCTGGACCTCAGACTTGGCCGAAGGTGAGATATCACCTTAGTGCTGCACAGGTTGGAAAGTTAAGTGCCATGCCGGGGTACCCAGAAGTTCAGGAAATTTGTGCAGCTTCTATTATTGGCCAGACACTACTGACTCAGACCATGAACCGAGATCACTAGTTTCAAAATTCGGTTCTCCAATCTTTACTGAGCCTCCCGGTGTTCGCTGAACAGTTCGGCCAACATACCGAGCCCATTGAACTCAATGGGAAGCCAAACATATATGTTGTAAAATGGTGTAAGGGGGCTGTAAAAGAAAGAAAGTAAAACAGGACATGCTTACCGAGTCTTCAGCACGGCTGTAACTGCTCCCACAACTCGAAGACTCGGTAGATATGTCGGGCTTTAACCCTTTTGCTTCCTTTTTTTTTACAGTGATTTCTCTGGCCAATCACAGCCATGCCAATACTTGACATGGCTGTGATGAGGCCAGAAGTGGGTTTTCTTCAAACGAACACTTACCGAACATTGACGACTTTTGAGTAAAGTGCTCATTAAGCTGAGCCCGAAGAGACCAAAATTCGTACCGGATCTGAAATTGGTGAACGCGAACTGCACAAGTTTGCTCATCTCTAATCACGAGAAGCGATCTGCTCTTCTCTACTTAGAAGTAGAAATCCAAACCAGGTATATTTGGGTAAATAGGTAGCCATTATCAGCCAAAATCCAGGGGCTCTCAGGCAATAAAATGCCCAGGTATTTCACTAATTGCAGGAGGAGATCAGCAATGATGAAAATTGTGACCAAAGGACGTTACTGGAGGCTAAAATATTCATGCATAATTTAGAATTTTAGCCTTCGCAGTCTTCCATGTGCCTATAATTTGCATTTACAACTTTTAAAAAATCTGGAAGAACAATAGTGCAAAGGGTAACGAAACCTATTAGTATCTAGTACAGCCGTCGGAATTGTTATAGGTAACAGTCTATGCCTCATTTATTTCATTATCCCATTACTTAAACTTTATTACTTTTTGACATTTTTATATGCTTCAATTATTTAATAGTTATCCAATTTCAGTACCAGCATTTTAGGAAATGCATTATTATAAAGTGCATTATAATAAAAGAGCTTGAACCAAGATTGTAAGTTATTATGAGTTACTGATTAGAGATGAGCAATCCTATTGAAACTTAAATCCAACGACTTCGAAGAATATTATCCAAAAATGTAATTTGCAACAACTAAATTAGCGAGATTTTCAGTACTGGAAAGCTTGTAATTGCTCTTGAATTACACTTGGGGGAGAAAAGAGAGAGAGAAAGAGAAGCGAGAGAGAGAGAGGACCCCGCTGACCATAAGAGCTTACACTCTACAGAAGAGGAAAAGGACCTTGCTGACCATAAGTACTTATACTCTACAGAAGAGAGAGGGAGTGGACCTCACTGACCATAAGAGCTTACACTCTACAGGAGAGAGAGAGGGCCCCACTGGCCGTAAGAGCTTACAGTAGAGCTCACACTCTACAGAAGAGGAAAAGGACCCTGCTGACCATAAGTACTTATACACTACAGGAGAAAGAGAGGACCCCGCTGACCATAAGAGCTTACAGTCTACAGGAGAGAGAGGGAATGAACCCCACTGACCATAAGAGCTTACACTCTACAGAAGAGAGAAAGGACCCCACTGACCATAAGAGCTTACACTCTACAGAAGAGAGAAAGGATCCCACTGACCATAAGAGCTTACACTCTACAGAAGAGGAAAAGGACCCTGCTGACCATAAGTGCTTATACTCTACAGGAGAGAGAGAGGACCCCCACTGACCATGAGAGCTTACACTCTACAGACGAGAGAGGACCCCACTGACAATAAGAGCTTACACTCTACAGGAGAGAGAGAGAGAGAACCCCACTGACCATAAGAGCTTACACTCTACAGGAGAGAGAGAGGACCCCGCTGACCAGAAGAGCTTACACTCTACAGGAGAGAGAGGACCCCACTGACCATAAGAGCTTACACTCTACAGGAGAGAGAGAGAGGACCCCACTGACCATAAGAGCTTACACTCTACAGGAGAGAGAGAGAGGACCCCGCTGACCATAAGAGCTTACACTCTACAAAAGAGAGAGAGAGGACCCCACTGACCATAAACACTTTACAGAATACAGATAGAGAGCCCTACTGAACCTACACTGTACAGGAGAGAGAGAGGACCCCACTGTCCATAAGAGCTTACACTAGAGCTCACACTCTACAGAAGTGGAAAAGGACCCTGCTGACCATAAGTGCTTATGCTCTACAGGAGAAAGAGAGGACTCCACTGACCATAAGAGCTTACACTCTACAGGAGAGAGAGGGAGTGGACCCCACTGACCATAAGAGCTTACACTCTACAGAAGAAAGAGAGGGCCCCATTGTCCGTAAAAGCTTACACTATACAGGAGAGAGAGAGGACCCCACTGACCATGAGAGCTTACACTCTACAGGAGAGAGAGAGGACCCCACTGACCATAAGAGCTTACACTCTACAGGGGAGAGAGGACCTCACTGACAATAAGAGCTTACTCTCTATGGGAGAAAGAAAGAACCCCACTGACGATAAGAGCTTACGCTCTACAGGAGAGAGAAATGACCCTACTGACCGTAAGTGCTTATACTCTGCTTATACAGGAGAGAGAGAGGACTCTATTGACCATAAGAGCTTACAGTTTACAGGAAAGCGAGAACCCCACTGACCACAAGAGCTTACACTCTACAGGAGAGAAAAAGGACCCTGATAACCATAAGTGCTTACACTCTACAGGAGAAAGAGAGGACCCCACAGACCATAAGAGCTTACAGTCTACAGGAGAGAGAGGACCCTACTGACCACAAGAGCTTACACTCTACAGGAGAGAAAAAGGACCCTGCTGACCATAAGTGCTTACACTCTACAGGAGAGAGAGGACCCCACTGACCATCAAAGCTTACACGATACAGGAAAGAAAAGGGACCCTGCTAACTATAAGTGCTTACACACTACAGGAGAGAGAGAGAGAGAGAGAGAGAGAGAGGACCCCACTAACCATTAGAGCTTACAGTCTACAGGAGAGAGAGAAGACCCTGTTGACCATAAGAGCTGACACTCTACAGAAGAGAGAGGGCCCCACTGACTATAAGAGCTTACAATCTACAGGAGAGAGAGAGGACGCTGCTGACCATAAGAGCTTATACTCTACAGGAGAGAAAAATGCTCTGGTTCCCCTTTGACTTGCATTAGGTTCGTTATTCATGACGAATACCAGAATAGTACTTTGGGATTATGATGAATAATCCGCACACGAATAGTTACTATTCACTCATCACTAATTACAATGTTTCTTATATTCATTTGTAATACTGGTTTATGCAAATTTTGTTTATTATGACTATTTTTCACTCCCTTCCCCCCAGCTCTTCTCCATTGAGTCATGTAGTTATATATTGCATTGCAAAATGCTTTAAAATCTGAAATAGTTGCATATAAGTTTTTCTATAATTTTTTGGCTGCACCTGTGTAATAGATTTTGGTTCTTCATGGGAACAAAGAGGAATCATTTTCTTGAACACTTATTAAAGAGACTATCCAGGATCAGGGAAAAATTTCTGGTTTCTTCCAAAAACAGTATCATCTGTCACAAGGGTACCACAATTGAGAGTGATCCCTCCTATTGCTGGTGTCAGGAGATCACAGCACAGGGTGATACACACTTGTTCAGATTAATACTGTTAACAGTGCAGACTCTCCTTTATCCAGCGCTGCTGGAGTTAAGCAGATCCTCTGGTTCCTGAATCTCTGAATGAAAGGTATGAGCAGCTGTTCTCTATTGCTAATTAGCTCTGCCATAAAGATGTCCCTCCTAGTCCAGGTAATCACTGGTGATAGTTTCTGCTATTCTTGCCTCTTGAGGGAATCTGTGCAGCTTCTCCTTTATCCAGCGCTGGTGGAGTTAAGTAGATCAACTGGTTCCTGAAACTCAGAAAGAAAGGTATGAGCAGCTGTTTTCTATTGCTAATTAGCTCTGCTATAAAGACTTCCTTCCTAGTCCAGGTAATTGTTGGTGATAGTTTCTGCTATACTTGCCTCTTAAGGGAATCTGTGAGCTGAGGACCAGGAAGCCATTCAGAGAACATTTGTTGTGTGAAAGTTGTGCTGTTTTCCCTTTCTTAATCCTGTTTGGGTTTTCCCCTCTAACCCATTCCACATTATTACCCCTTGTTATTTGGAGTGCTTTCTATGATTGCCATTTATCTTACCCCTGTCTGGTGATAGTTTCTGCTATACTTGCTTTTTGAGGGAATCTGTGAGCTTCACCTTTATCCAACACTGCTAGAGTTAAGTAGATCATCTGGTTCCTGAAACTCTAAAAGAAAGGTATGAGCAGCTGTTCTCTATTGCTAATTAGCTCTGCTATAAAGACTTCCCTCCTAGTCCAGGTAACCACTGGTGATAGTTTCTGCATTACTTGCCTCTTGAGGGAATCTGTGAGCTGAGGACCAGGAAGCCATTCAGAAAACATTTCCTGTGTGAAAGCTGTGCTGTTTTCCCTTTCTTAATCCTGTTTGTTTTTTCCCCCTCTGATCCGTTCCTCTTTATTACCTCTTGTTGTTTGGAGTCCTTTGTATGATTGCCTTTTATTTTACCCCTGTCTGCCTAATCCTCTCTATGTATTTAGTCTAGAGTGAGACTAGTGTTCCCGCTGCCCTGCGCACTATACAGGGCTGAGTCCAGGTAAAGACAGGGATAGGCACGTGATCGGCAACGGGGTGAAATAACCCGTATAGGGCTAATAGGGAGTGCAGGGATCAGTCTCAGGTTAGTTTAGGAGGTGACCCTACTCCCCTTTCCCTAGCATCAGCGCCCACCAATATAACATGTACCCTAGGTGTTGCGATGCTCGCTGGGGGCTCCTGTGTATTTGGTGGAACCTCGGACCTCACCCCGGTCTACTGGTTGTGTGTAGCATTGAAGCTCTGCACCATTTAATTTAATAGAGTTGACCTGTAGACAGGGGTGGTGCAATTTTTGGAAAAAGTCACCAACTTTTTCCAATTCCTGGAAAGCCTCTTTAAAATACTTATTTCATTGTCATAAATATCGCTTTTTTCCAGGACTTTACCCTCCGATAACTCAACGGCTCGAATCTGAATTTCCCATTATTTTTAATAGGAAAATACAAGCTGGACGGGCAACGAGTCCTGAAAAAAATAATGTTATGAGAGCAAACTTTCCCCTTGGCTATGTGAGAAAGCAAGATAGACGATAGTTCACTGTCTAATCTGTTTGCTTCACAGCCCTGCGACAAAATTGTCACTGTTCATCATATTTCCCGGTCTCCAGCGTTTCCTCTCTCGATCTCCTCTCATTATTCCCGCCGGCTTGTTACTGTCGCTTTCAACTTATCATTCGGCCACTTAGGTCATCATCTGAATTTATTTTTCTTTTTGTTGTATCATGTGTCCGCAGCGCGCCGGCCTTGTACGCTCAGTTTTATTATTATTACCGAGGTCAAAATGCAAAGTGTACATGAGACGACATTACACACTGACAGCCGTCCGGTCACTGACGTGAGGAGGTCTAGTCACATGCCAGACATTCTGCCATCTTACTAACATAAGGCTACATACAGTCCACTGAAACTGCCCGGCACAATAATGCGTCTGTCGAAGATTTCCAAAGCTAAATGCACCGGAATTCTTGAACAATTTAAGCTCAAATCTGGCAAATCTGAAAAAAATATATAAAATCTGAAAGCAGCAAATGTAGGAAAAGAGGTAAAGAGAAAACTTTCTGTCAATATACAGTGTACACAGAAAGTTGCGTGGTGTGGGTGAGGTTATACAGGGCTCAGCATTCTGAGCATTGCTAGTTCTGCAGCATAGAAAAAAAATGATTGTATCAAAATGACAACAAGCAGTCCAGTAAGGGATACACTGCTAGAATCAGGGTCTTTTTGCCTAATTCATGCTGCTCTCAGATTACATAGCAAAAATCTGGTGACAGATTTTCTTTAAACTGTGCAGAATAGAAACAATATAAAGATAGTAGCTGTAATACCCGGTGTTGCCTGGAATAGTAACTGTCTCTCTGTCTCTCTCCCATGTTCCCTCTCTCCCACTCTCTCACTCTCCCTCTGTCTGTCTGTCTCCTCTGTCTGTCTCTCTATCTGTCTTTCTCTCTCTCTCTCTCTCTGTCGGTCTGTCTGTCTCTCTGTCTGTGTCTCTGTTTCTCTCTGTCTGTCTGTCTATTTCTGTCTCTATCTATCTCTCTCTCTGTCTCTCTCTTTCCTTGTCTGTCTGTCTCTGTCTCCCTTTCTGTCTGTCTCTCTGTCTGTCTCTGCCTCTTTGTCTGTTTGTCTCTCTCTGTTTGTTTCTCTCTGTTTGTCTCTCACGGTCTCTCTCTGTTTCTCTCTCTCTCTCTTTCTCCACCCACATCATATTACCTCACACATAAGTTTCTTATACTAAGAATTTGCTTCATTGCCTATAGCAACCAATCACAGCTCCTATTAATGACCTGTAGCTCCCAGCTCCATTGACTTTAATGGAGGCAGTTTTTTTTGTTGAATAACTGTAAATTTCCCCCTTAAAATATAGTCTATGACGTTCCCTGAGTCACATGAGGCATCTCTGCAAAATTTTGTGATTGTAAATGCGACAGTGCAAATTCGTTTAGTGGACATACATACACAAATACATACACACACATATACACACACATGCATACACACATACACATACATGCACACACATACACACACATACACACATACATACTGTGAGACTGTGACCGGGGTTATCTATGACGGCCGGTATGTCTCGCCCCGGTTGTGCTCACTCCATGATAATCCACTATAGGGTTAATGCTGTTTTCCCTACAGGCTGAAGGGAGGGATAAATAGATTCAGGAACAAGGGCAGGTGTGCCGGGTGTGAGAGGGTGATCACATCTCCCTGAGTTCTCTGCCGGAAAGGCACCTATGTACTATTGTGAACTTTTTCTTTGGAATAAACCGTGTGCTGTGACCCTTGGTGCCTGGATCCCGTGTCTTCTGCAGCGCAGCCGACGACGCTACCTCACATATGGTGGAGAATCGGCGGGCATGACAGCCGGTGAGGTGTAGCATCCATTCCTGGTGACCCAGCTGCGCATGTCCTGGATTCGAGCGGCTATACTACAGCCCAAACCCGGCGACGCCATGGAGGACATACTAAAGCATTTGGCTCAGGCTAATGCACAGCAGCAACAGGCTAATGCACAGCAGCTACAAACCAATGCACACCTGCTCCAATCCTTGCAAATGCAGGAAAAAAAATTCCAAGAACAGATGGATCAGGCCAATGCACGTCAGCAGCAATCCTTGCAAGTGCACCAAGAACAGATGGAGCAGGCCAATGCACGTCAGCAGCAAGCCTTGCAATTGCAGAAAAAAAGGCACCAAGAACAGATGGTTCTCCTGGCCAAGTCGATCCGTGCCAGACCGGCAGCAACAACCCCGGGACCGGATGACGACAGCAGCGTCCGGAAAGCGGTGAAACAAGCGTTGCAAAAGATGACCCCGGGTGATGATGTGGAAGCGTTCCTGGCGGTGTTTGAGCGGGTGGCCGAGCGGGAAAAGCTGCCGACCCCGCAGTGGGCTGAGGTATTGTCGCCCTATCTGACGGGGGAACCCCAAAAAGCGTACCTGGACCTCTGTACCGAGGACGCCATTGACTATGTGACCCTGAAAGCCGAAATACTGGTTCGGTTGGGGGTGAATACCTATGTACGGGCTCAGCGGGTAAATCAGTGGTTCTTTGAGGAAGCCAAACCCGTACGCTCCCAGGCCTATGACTTGTTACATCTTGTAAAAAAATGGTTGCAGCCTGACACTCTGAGCCCGGCGCAAATGGTGGAAAGAGTAGTAGTGGATCGTTTTGTGCGCACTTTACCCGTCACCATTCAACGGTGGGTCGGACAGGGTGACCCGAGTACCCTGGACCAATTAGTGTCCCTGGTAGAGCGGCATGTGGCTACGCAGGACTTGATACGGGACACTGAGACTTTGCGTACCGCCCGTCGGTCCGGCCCCTCCAAGCCTAGGGCCAAGGACCCACCGCTGATACCGGTGCGGGAGTCCGCTACCGTCCCGTCTGAAGCCGCACCCTCCGTCCCTGAGGTCCGGAAAACTATGTACCCTAAACGACAACTCGTCAAGGGGGTGTCCTTCCCTATTAGATGTTGGCGGTGCCAGCGGGTGGGACATATGGAAGCCCAGTGTCCACTCACCACGGAGCCCATGGATTGTGGGGTTACCCGGCGGGGTTCAATGTATGCTCAGGTGGTGTGTACCGCTGACCTGGTCTACCCAGAGACTGAGCCCCACTTGTGCCAAATTCAGGTGAATGGATGTCCGGTTACAGGCTTGTTGGATTCCGGAAGCTTAGTGACCCTTGTGCGATCAACCCTAAGGGCTAAAGTAAAGGCCACAGGACGTACCGTGGGGGTGGTTTGCATACATGGGGACCGCCGAGACTATCCCACGGGGATAGTCACCATCACAGCACCTTGCGGTCAGGTGCAACATGAGGTGGGACTTATTAATACTCTTCCCTATGATGTGATCCTAGGAAGGGATCTGCCCTATTTTTGGACTTTATGGAAGGGACCTCCTAAGTCCCCTCAGATATTGGTCAGTCCGGGACCTGAGCCCTACAATCCTGAATCCGGGACGCCTGCCGTAGGGGTCCCCATGATAGGGACAGGATGTGAACCTGATAGGTCGCCCCTAGAGGTATTGGCAGGAGAGGCTGAGACGGTCGAGCCCATCCCGGAGTTGGAGGCGTCCCCGGATACGTTTGGGACAGCCCAACTCCAGGACCCTACATTAATACATGCCCGGAGTCGGGTGACAGTAGTTGACGGGGTGGCACAGCTGCCTGGTGCCCAGGTAAGATACCCCCATTTCGCTCTTAAGCAGGATTTACTCTACCGGGTAGATGAAATACGGGGCGTAGGGGTAGAGCAGTTGGTGGTGCCCCAGCCGTATCGCCGGCGGGTCCTCGACTTGGCTCATAAACACCTGATGAGTGGTCACCTAGGGGTCAAGAAAACGCAGGAGCGAATATTGCAAAGGTTCTATTGGCCCGGGGTCTTTGGGGAGGTAAAACGGTTCTGCGAAACCTGCCCGGAGTGTCAGCTTACCGCACCCCTGACCCACTTTCGCAGTCCGTTGGTACCGTTACCCATTATAGAAGTCCCTTTTGAACGGATAGGGATGGATCTGGTGGGGCCCCTCGTAAAGTCTGCTCGAGGGCACCAGCATATCCTAGTGATCGTTGACTATGCCACCCGGTATCCCGAGGCGATACCTCTCAGACATACTCCAGCCAAGCTTATAGCTCGGGAGTTGTTTGCTGTGTTCTGCCGGGTGGGGTTGCCCAAGGAGATCCTTACGGATCAGGGGACCCCATTCATGTCTAAAGTGACCAAAGAGCTATGCCGGCTACTCCAGATCAAGCAGTTGCGTACGTCTGTGTATCATCCTCAGACGGATGGTTTAGTGGAACGATTCAAGAAAACCCTGAAAACCATGCTCAAAAGGGTGATTTCCAAAGACGGGAAAGACTGGGATATGATGCTTCCCTATTTGATGTTTGCCATACGAGAGGTGTCAAAGGCATCCACGGGGTTTTCCCTTTTGAATTGTTATACGGGCGACATCCCCGGGGATTGTTGGACCTGGCAAAAGAAACCTGGGAGCAGGAGCCCACCCCCCATAAAAGTGTGATTGAACATATTTTGGGTATGCAGAACCGCATAAGCGCGGTCATGCCAATTGTGAAGGAGCATTTACAGGAGGCTCAGGCCGCGCAAAGCGGCCGCTACAATAGACAAGCCACCATGCGGACCTTTAAACCCGGGGATCGGGTGTTGGTATTAATCCCCACGGCGGAGAGTAAATTCCTGGCTCAGTGGCAAGGCCCCTACGAGATAAAGGAAAGAGTCGGGGTGGTTAACTATAAAGTATTGCAGCCCGGTAGGCGGAAACCTGAACAAATATACCATGTCAACCTATTAAAACCTTGGCAGGAACGGGAAAGCCTGATGGCTGTTTTTTCCCCACCTCCCTCCTCTTCGGGTCGTTCACATCCGGCTCCAGCGACCTCCGGAGAGGACGAACCGGAAGTAAGGATTGGAGAAGCCCTCACCAAGCAACAGAGGCGAGAGGCCAGACGGTTGGTTCAGCAGAACCCCGATGTCTTCTCCGAGCTGCCCGGTAGGACCAGTCTGATACGACACGATATTGTCACCGAGCCCCACCTGAAGGTACGCCTGAAGTCATACCGGGTACCGGAGGCTCGACGACAAGCCATATCGGAGGAAGTAAAGACAATGTTACGCCTGGGGGTCATCGAAAAATCCCGGAGTGAATGGGCTAGTCCGATTGTCCTAATACCAAAACCCGATGGCTCCTTAAGGTTCTGCAATGACTTTAGGAGATTGAACGAAATATCCAAGTTCGATCTCTACCCCATGCCCCGGGTGGATGAGCTGATTGATAGGCTGGGACAGGCGCGATATTTTACCACGCTCGACCTGACCAAGGGGTACTGGCAGGTGCCACTAACGGAGTCCGCCAAGGAGAAAACCGCTTTTGTTACGCCGGAGGGTCTCTTCCACTATGTTGTCTTGCCTTTTGGGTTACATGGCGCTCCGGCCACGTTCCAGAGGTTGATGGACTTAGTGCTGGAACCCCACCAGGCGTATGCATCAGCGTACCTGGATGACATCATTATTTACAGCTCCGATTGGCAGACCCACTTGGAACAGGTACAAGCGGTGGTGGACGCGCTTCGAACAGCCGGATTGACAGCCAATCCCAAGAAATGTGCGTTGGGACTCACGGAAGCCCGCTACTTGGGCTACGTGATAGGCCAAGGAGTGATTAAGCCCCAAATTAACAAGGTTGAGGCGATCCAGAAGTGGCCTAGACCCCTGACCACGAAGCAGGTTAGGGCCTTCCTGGGTATCGTGGGGTACTACAGGAGGTTTGTAAAGGATTTTGCGGGACTATCAGCCCCCTTGACGGACCTTCTCAAAGGCAAGAAGTCCGTCATGGTGCGCTGGACTCCGCAGGCCGAGGACTCCTTCCGGGCCCTGAAGGGGGTCCTGTGCGGACAGCCCGTTCTGGTCAACCCTGATTTCCGGAAGGAGTTCATTGTACAGACTGACGCCTCGGAGGTCGGCCTAGGGGCAGTGCTGTCTCAGGTGGTTCAGGGGGAGGAACACCCCGTCACCTTCTTGAGTAGGAAGCTCACCCCTCCCGAGCGGAATTATAGCGTAGTGGAGAAGGAGTGCCTGGCGATCAAGTGGGCCTTGGAGTCCCTACGCTATTATCTGCTGGGACGGCAGTTTCGCTTGGTGACAGATCACTCTCCACTGGTCTGGATGAGGTCCGCCAAGGAACGGAATGCCCGGGTTACCCGGTGGTTCCTTTCTCTGCAGAACTTCCGGTTTACGGTTGAACACCGGGCCGGTGGGTTGCAGGGCAACGCCGATGCCTTGTCCCGCGGCCCGTGTTTGATGGCTGGAGTTCAACCCCGCACGCTTGAACTGAGGGGGGGGTATGTGAGACTGTGACCGGGGTTATCTATGACGGCCGGTATGTCTCGCCCCGGTTGTGCTCACTCCATGATAATCCACTATAGGGTTAATGCTGTTTTCCCTACAGGCTGAAGGGAGGGATAAATAGATTCAGGAACAAGGGCAGGTGTGCCGGGTGTGAGAGGGTGATCACATCTCCCTGAGTTCTCTGCCGGAAAGGCACCTATGTACTATTGTGAACTTTTTCTTTGGAATAAACCGTGTGCTGTGACCCTTGGTGCCTGGATCCCGTGTCTTCTGCAGCGCAGCCGACGACGCTACCTCACAATACATACACACACACATACACACACACATACATACACACATACATATACATGCACACACATACACACATACATACATACATACACACAGATACACTCACACACACATACATACATACACACACATGCATACATACATACATACACACAGCTTTATATATTAGATAATATAGAATGTTACCTGTATTTCTGGCACTTTACATTCCCTTGATTTTCCAGCACGTATTATTGCATTAAGAATCATGGTATAAAGCTACTGTATATTCTTTTCTGGTGGTTTATCGTTTCCGCATTTGCCAGTATCCTGTATATTATAGAAAATTGAAGAGTGAAATTAGGTGATTTGCTTGGTTTAAGAGGTACTTTGCACGTTGCGACATCGCACCTGCGATATTGTTGCGGTCAAATCGAAAGTGACGCACATCCGGCGCCGGTAACGATGTCACAACGTGTAAAGCCTAGATGCGCCGATTTACGATCGCAAAAGCGTTGTAAATCGGTGATCTGTGTAGCGTCGGACATTTCCATCATTTCGGAACGACCGATGTTACGATGTTGTTCCTCGTTCCTGCGGCAGCACACATCGCTGTGTATGAAGCCGCAGGAGCAAGGAACATCTCCTTACCTGCCTCCACTGGCAATGCGGAAGGAAGGAGGTGGGCTTGATGTTTACATCCTGCTCATCTCCGCCCCTCTGCTTCTATTGGCCGCCTGCAGTGTGACGTTGCTGTGACGCCGCACGGATCGCGCCCTTAGGAAGGAGGCGGGTCGCCGGCCAGAGTGACATCGCAGGACAGGTAAGTGCGTGTGAAGCTGCCATAGTGATAATGTTCGCTACGGCAGCTATCACCAGATATCGCATGTGCGACGGGGGCGGGGACTATCGCGCTCGGCATCGCTAGCATCAGCTAGCGATGTCGCAGCGTGCAAAGTACCCCTTTGAGTATGTGACTATCACTCAGCAGTAGAAATGCCAGAGAAGGCTGGTTGCTGTTCTTGTCACCATAGAGGCATTTCAACAATCTGAAGCTTTGATTCTTGTGAAGCCACTTGTGAGATTTGTAAGATAAAGGGAACCTGTCATGTTAAAAAATGCTATTAACCTGCACATATGGGCTTAATCTGCATATTAATAGTGTTCTGAACTTGCCCAGCACCTGCTCATTAAACCCTGCTGCCAGGAGGAAATTCATTTTAATGCTCCTTTGGCATCCTGGTTTCAGTCATGGAGGCGGTGCCGGTGCGGGTGCGAGTCACTGCTCTGTATATGGAGAGCGGTTGCTTTTTTCTGGCCCTGCACTGATTGATAGCAGCTCATCATTCTCATCATTAGAACCTTGTGAGCCAGTTACAGACACTGCTCTCCTAACATAGGGCGATGACTGAAAGTGCGCTGGCGCCGCCCCGATGACTGAAACCCGAATGCTGCCAGGAGGAATAAAGTTAATTTCCTCGGGGCTTCGTTGTACAATGTACAGGCACCAGGCAGTTTCCAAACACTATTAACCTGCCGATTAACCCCACATCAGGTGGACATATTTTAGTAGTTTTTTTGGAATGGGTCGACTCTAAAAAATAAATAAAAAAATAAATAAATAAAAAAATCACCTCAAAGTTCTTGACAGATTCCACCTTTTCATTTCAGTGTTATTCCACTTTCCTATAAATATGATTAATGTTTTGTTCCGCTTCAGGTTTCGACAAATACCTGGAGGAAAAACATTAAAATGCATGTCACTTCTTTGAAGCTAATCATGATTAAATCTTTTCCAAACTAATCACTTAGCAATCAATGGGATGCAAAAAAAAAAATACTTCAGAGAAAAAAACTCTTCTAAAATGCTTCCAAAAACTCTTCAAAACCCTTTTTTTTTTCAAAAATTCAAAAATGAATGCTCTTGTCCTCAAGCAGTTTCTACTATAAAAATTCATTGTTTTCGATGACCTCAAAAGTCTCCATCTATACGGTCCTGCAAATTCGATAAAGTCTAGCCTAAGGGAAAACATTTTTCCCCTTAGACCCTACTATAGCTTCTCATACAGCCAGATCAGATCTCATACTTTGCACTGACGAGGGGCAATTACCCTGAAACACCATGTCTGCACATTGAGGTTCTGATCTGGTATAAATCCTAAGTCATATGACAAAGCTCGTTAAAGGGTCACTTTTGACTTTTAGGATTGCTACTTCCAATAGGGGGCACTAGAGTTCATCTCCTTCCTCCCTGAAGAGACAATTTCCATAAAGTCTATGCACTGCAATTTGTCTACCCATAAAGCTCACTAAGAGGGTGTATTCATTAAGACTGATTTGTACAAGTAAGTCTTAATGAAGAGGTGTAGTAGGGTAAGATGGACTGAATTCATAAAACTGAATCTGTCCACAGATTTTTGCTGTGTAATCTGAGGACGGCAGGAGATAGCTTAACCCCTGATTTCAGATATGTGTCACTTATTAGGCTGTGTGCTGTTGTTTTCACACAATGAATGTTTTATCACCAGGATATTATCACTACCAAGACTACAGCTCCCTCACTGGCTAGACTGACTATGTTCCTGAGCTCTGATAAGCATCTCACTGTCTATAGACAATGTACACAGAGATATCAACTCAGTTCACTAAATGATGTCAAATAGTGAAATAACACCAAAAACTGTTAGATAAATACACATATCTGACCCAAGCTCAGAAGAAAAAATGCAAATATATTTCCTATATGTTAAAATAAGTTTATTAATTTAAAAATTAAAAATACATGCTTTTTAAAATAAGCAGATGCCCCACTAGAAGGGTCCGAATATACCAATGACAATAGATATATTAGTAGATACAAAAAATAGTAGTAGGATAGGTTGCATATTCCGGCACTTAATAGTATATAATATATGCCAGAAAAAAAACTAAAAGTACAATGTCGTAGTATATAGTACCTGTCTAATAATATAACATATCTCTCTATATAGGTAGTGAAGTGCATGAAATTAATTACAGCCAATGACATTTAATACCTTGATAATAGTATGATATATTGGTCCATATAGATAGTAATGTGAATTAGATAAGTGGCCGTCAGTAAAAGTAATAAAATGTAATGTGCAATAACGTTTATAAGGTCCCTAAAGTTGCAACATATATCATATACCTTGCCAGTATGTAGATCAACAGTCTATAGAGCCATATTGAATATAGCGTATAAAAGTATAATCAAGTTTATTCCAGAGTATAACTCGGCTAAGGACACCCCCTCCAGTATATTATATGAAATAATAATGTGTGATTATGATATTAATGACCAATATACTGTAAACAAAGTTACATAGAGGTGCACTTTTAAGATGAATACATAACCAACCTTTTGTGACAAAGTGTTTCATTGATAAGAACAAACGCCCCAACGCACGTTTCACTCCTGCTTCATCAGGAGATGTGTGGATATAGATCATTTCAAGGGGACTTGTCACCAGGCTTTCCCAATATAAAGTACAGCCACCACCTTTAAGGCCACTTCTACAGCATTCTATTAAGCTGTATATATACCCCAAATCTTCTTTGTATAGTTCAAAAAGACCTTTTATTATACCCCCAAACAAGTGCAGTCTGATCCAATGGGCATCTTTGTTCTTTATCTGGCACCTCCTCTCTTCTCTCATTCTCTGTCCTCCTTCTCTTCTTCTGGTGGATGATGCATTCTACATCATCCATATAGTATCTCCCAATTGCACTCCTGCATAGGCGTACGTCTGATGACAGCAGAACAAAGTACTCTAGTAAGTTATTGGCGCTCTTTGACCTTTCCCAATGCATGCGCATTACTGGGAAGATGAGAGATTAAGGAGGGAGGGGAAGGATGGTAGAGAGTTGAGCAGCTAAATGCTGTATTGAAATTAAAGGACTGAAGAGAGCTGACAGGGATGCTAAGAGTTCACCCCTCTCCTGCCTTGTATCTACTGCTCACTCTTGGCCTTTCCTGGTGCATATGCATTACTGGGAGATGAGAGGGGAAGGATGATAGAGAGGTGAGCAGTTACCTGCTGTATAGAAATCAATGGACTGAAGAGAGCTGACTGGGATGTTAAGAGTCAACCCCTCTCCTACAATGTAACTACTGCTCACTCTTGTCCTTTCCTGGTGCATATGCATTACTCCTCTCCTGGAATGTAATTACTGCTCACTTTTATGGGTACTTTGCACACTACGATATCGCAAGCCGATGCTTGCGATGTCGAGCGCGATAGTCCCCGCCCCCGTCGCAGCTGCGATATCTTGTGATTGCTTCCGTAGCGAATATTATCGCTACGGCAACTTCACATGCACTCACCTGCCCTGCGACGTCGTTCTGGCTGGCGTCTCGCCTCCTTCCTTAGGAGGTGGGTTGTGCGGCGTCACAGCGACGTCACACGGCAGGCGGCCAATAGAAGTGGAGGGGCGGAGATGAGCGGGACGTAAACATCCCGCCCACCTCCTTCCTTCTGCATAGCCGGCGTGAGCCGCGGTGATGCAGGTAAGCTAATGTTCCTCGCTCCTGCGGCTTCATACACAGCGATGTGTGCTGCCGCAGGGGAACGAGGAACAACATTGTACCGTTGCTGCAGCGCAATTATGAAAATGTCAGACACTACACTGATGATACGATTATGACGCTTTTGCGCTCGTTAATCGTATCAAAAAGGATTCACACACTACGATATCGACAGCGACGCCGGATGTGCGTCACTTTCGATTTGACCCCACCGACATCGCACCTGCAATGTCGTAGTGTGCAAAGTGCCCCTTAGCCTTCCTTGATGCATGCACATTACTGAAAAGATGAGAGGGAAATGAGGGAGGGGAAGGATTATAGAGAGGTTAGCAGCTAACTGATGTATAGAAATCAATGGACTGAAGAGAGCTGAGCGGAATGCTAAGAGGTAACCCCTCTCCTGAAATGTAACTACCGCTCAATCTTGGCCTTTCCTGGTGCATTACTGGGAAGATGAGCGGGAAAGGAGGGAAGGGAAGGATGGTTAAAGGTGAGCAGCTAATTACTGTATAGAAATCAAAGGACTGAAGAGAACTGACTGGGATGTTAAGAGTTAACCTCTCTCCTGGAATGTAACTCCTGCTCACTATGGGCCAGGCACTGGAGGACAAGCTCCATGGAAATGAGCTATACACTATAAAAGTTAACTTTCAATGCAGAAGAATCACAGAATAAGCAAGTCAGTTGCAAACTTGCTTATTTTAATGCTGTCTAACTATTTAACAACTTTGAGAAAGGTAAGTAAAAAGATAGTTCATTACAGTGAAGTGTCCTTACTCTTCCTGGCTTTATAACATTCTTGTGTCAAGCGGTAATAACCTTTGTAGCATTGAAGTCAGACTTGTCATGGGTGGGCTAGGCTAGCAGGGAGACCTGAACTGGCCCTAAGACTGGGATCCCAGCTCTGACCCTTAACCCAAAGGTATACTTAAGGGTAGTGAAGTCTGGGTCCCCAGCATGTCCCTGTCTCCTATTCCCACTCTGACCTAACCGTTCATACCCCCCTACACCCGGGATGGGCAGGACACCCTGAGATAACCCCCCTCTTAAAAAGAAATGGACAGGGGAAATAACTGAAACTCATTCACTCTGCAAACAACCACAAAGGGAAGACAATAAAGGCACAGTGGGAAATAAAATATAAAGGAGGAAGTAACGCACACTGATGGACACTTCCACACCACACTAACAACAGATTGCAGGTCACCAAAAAGGATCGCCAAGGACACCGGATATTGGCAAGAGCAAAAGCAGATGCTATATTCGGCGTTCTCCTAACACACTCCCCAGCCTTAAATAGGGATAGACCAGCTGTGGATGGTAATCAGCAACCTGACTCTCAGAAAGTTGCACACTGCTCAGAGAAGGATTAACTCCTACATGATCGGGAGCAGTGGACACAACTCAGCCGATGCCCGGGAGAGCTGGGCATTAAAGAGAAACCAGGTTGCCCATCGCATTCTGCAATGTGAACAGGGCCTAAAACCATTACTGTAATCCGTGAGTGTGGATCTGGACAGCGCATGTCAAGACCAGGGAAGAATATTGTCTGTTCTTAACATGAAATGCATTACACAGAATTTTAGACCCAAAAATTATATGACTATGCTATTACAAATAAATTGTAAATACAAATTTGTTAATGTTCCTTCAATAGATTTGACATATAAGAGATATTAAGGAATAACAGGCTGATTGAACTACAGAAGAAATACGATATGGTTTTGCAGAACTCACAATTATCCCAATTGAGAAACCTACCACTACACCAATGAAAGGAAGTACATTTCTTTCATTGGTGTAGTGGTAGGTTTCTTGCTTGGGATGTGCACTATTGTGGGTTTGAATCCTTGTGAATGCCTATGGACTGTGCTGTGTGCAATTGCGTAGTCCAATGGCCCACGATGTCTATCAATTTACTTCCTTTCATTGGTGTCGTGGTAGGTTTCTCGCTTGGGATGTGCGCTAATTCTGGGGAATGCCTATGGACTGCGTATGACTGTGTGCAATTGTGTGGTCCAATGGCCCAAGATGTCTATCAGTTTACTTCCTTTCATTGGAGTTGTGGTAGGTTTCTCGCTTGGGATGTGCGCTAATTCTGGGGAATGCCTATGGACTGCGTATGACTGTGTGCAATTGTGTGGTCCAATGGCCCAAGATGTCTATCAGTTTAATTCCTTTCATTGGTGTAGTGGTAGGTTTCTCGCTTCGGATGCGCGCTATTGTGGGTTCAAATCCTGGTGAATACCTATGGACTGCGTATGACTGTGTTCAATTGCGTAGTTCAATAGCCCACGATGTCCATCAGTTTCATTTCCCGTCATTGGTGTAGTGGTAGGTTTCTCGATTGGGTTGCGCGCTATTGTGGGTTCAAATCCTGGTGAATACCTATGGACTCCGTATGACTGTTTTCAATTGCGTTGCTCAATAGCCCACGATGTCCATCAGTTTCATTTCCCATCATTGGTGTAGTGGTAGGTTTCTCGCTTGGGTTGCGCGCTATTGTGGGTTCAAATCCTAGTGAATGCTTATGGACTGCGTATGACTCTGTGCAATTGCGTAGTTCAATAGCCCACGATGTCCATCAGTTTCACTTCCTTTCACATAACTTACAATTACACCCAATAAGATCAACAGAAATTCCACCAACCTCTTCTTCTGTTGTCCATTATTTCAGTGGTGTTTACTGTCATGTAATAGTGCAATTTTGTGAGGATTGTGGCCCCTGCCTGGCAGCAATGTATCTTTGAAAATGATATTCAGGAATATAAATCAAAAGCCTTTTGTTCAAATTTCCTATTCAAGTGCACAAAAGCGACAAGAACAAAACACAACGGCAGCCTTGTGCTGTGAAACCATGTCTGAATTGTCTGAGACTGAGGAAATGCTGTTACCCTGTTAAATATATTGTTTTTTCTACAGATGGAGTTATTACAGTATATGGCTACAGAAAATATTACAAGGTTGAGAACTGCTATTGTTACAATTGTTATGTTCTTATTGTAGGCATTATCCCTTCCAAGATTATTCAGAAGCTCATGTTACAACTATGTATGCGAAACAAGAATCTACCGAGCAAGTAGCTTTCTGACGGTACGCTCTGCATATCCAAACAGTGGGACAAGAAGCGCAGTAGTGTTGTCACGATTCCTCTATGCAGAGCATCTTGCACACTGGTGATGCTCTGCCGCGCCTTCCTTAACTACAGAGTCGGGAGTGACATGTTTCCTTGTACAGAGCATTTTGCATATTTGGAGATGCTCTGCTGTGTTTCTCTGAGCACTAGCTGACAGGTTATTTGACAGCACAGGATCCCATGCAGGTTCTGGAGGTGCTTTTACTAAGGTGTTCCACCTTCCTGGTAATTGCTCTGTTTCATTACTGAGTATGCTCTCCCAGAACCTCGCCAGTCATACTCTCTGGTTCCGCAGTTGTGCTCTTGGTTCATGTTTGTGTTCTGATCTAAGTTTCTTGACCCTGGACCATTGTTTGACTCCTCTCTGCCAGCTCCCTGTTCTTGTCATTACCTCCTGGCTTCTGACCTCAGACCGTTACCTGACCACATCTCAGCCATCTCCCTGTTCTTGTCGTTACCTCCTGGCTTCTTACCTCGGACCGTTACCCAACCACGTCTATGTCTGCTCCCTGAATCTTATACATACTCTCTTGGAATTCTGACCCTCAGCCTGTAGCTTGACTGCTTTGTTGCTTATTTCCTGTTTCCTGATGTGTCCTCCTGTTTCCTGACCCCGGCTTGTCTGACTACCCTTCCGTCTATACTATCCATAAGTAGTGATTAGCATCACAAGGGTCTTATCTGGTGGAGATTTATTTGGTGAGGAGTACGGATATTGCTCACCTGTTGGGGTTGTTTAACCCAAAACTGAGGACTCAAAATATTGAAGATTTTGAGTCTTCTAATGAAGAAGCCTCAAGGATCAAAATGTGTAGAGAGTAAACCACATGGTCCTATCCTGAATATGGTATCTGGATTTCTTGATTCTAATACCAGCAGCGGAGAATACTACTGGTATCCAAATTCAACTTTAATCTAAAGGCAAATTGTTAGCAAAAATAGAAAATAATAAAGAGATATTTACCAGCAGTCACTATGAAAATCTGCAGGTAAATATCATTTTAAAGACGACCAACCACCAGGATTTTCCTAAATAAACTAAATCCAGTGCTATACTGACACTATCATGCTGATTCTATACATACCTTTAGTTGTGAGATCGGATGTATACCTTCTGAAATATAGGCAAGTAAAGTTTGTGAAATGCACTGTTATTTGATTGATAGGTGCAATGGAATATCTAATAGGTGGGTTGGGTTTTGCTAGTTATTCCCGCCCCTGTCTGCTGCCTGTCCTTCCTCCCCGTGTCTCTGTTATTACTATTGCCATGGTGCATTGGCAAATGGCATAATGGTAGACAGAGTTCATATCAGCTGTGTAGTGTCAGTTGGCATCAAGCCCTGGTGTTAGTAATAGAGAAGTAACCATTGCCTTTGATCTATGTAATTCAAGAACATTGTAGGAACCAATGAACTACATCGGACCTGGGAACTTTGCTTTCTAATTAACTGGTGAACGAAAGACAGTCTCTTGTTTTTGCTTCTCTCTTTTTAATTCTTAAAGGTTTCCATTTGTGGACTACGTCAGTGTTATGCCTCGGGTTCGGGACTCTATCCTCACCTTGTGCTGTGTGGTCAGTTTTCTTCCCTGCTGGCTGATAAGGCTGATAAGTCCCTGCCCAAATGTTCCTTTTACCTTTTTTTTGTCTCCTTTAGGTTGCAGCTATCAGGTGTTCTCACTTGCTCATTTTCTCTGCCCTATCACATCCCTGATGGGGCTATTTATATTTTCCTGATGCTAGCTATTTTCCTATGTGGTTTCTACTAAGGAGTTTCAGCCCCGCTACTAGAGATTTTTACCTGTTAGACAAAGATAAATTTGGTATTTGTTCTGTGCTTTCTCTTGTTTGCTGTTAGGGTTGTAAGAGGCTAACCTAGCTTGCATTTATTATTTCTCCTTTGTCCGCTTGTGCTTATGTTTTATGTTTGCTCACCTTGGGTCCCTGCTTACTTCTGCACACTTATTATATCTTGACTTATAGTACATTACAATCTTCCTTCTGGTTCCTCAAGAGATATGAGAAACAACTTGATGGCCTTTTAGGCAGAGAGGTCTGATTTCTGGATTTCTAATGTTGCAGAGAGAGATATTCCATCCTGTGCAGGAGCCATTAGAGGATGTGCAGCTAGGGATACTAGTATGTACAGGAACCAGTTGGGTGCAGGTTAAGCTGCATTGAGGCTTTATTTCCCCTTTTACCTGTGTTGGAATCATTATGTGCATAACGGTCAGATTCCGTGGACTATGTTGGAATTCCTGGACTACATTGAACCAGCATTTTTATTTTTAATAAATTGGTAAACCATGGAAAGAGTAGAGGAGTGTTTTTTCAAATAAACTACTTTTTTTGGGGTGATTTTTCTTTTTATTTACTGGCTAAGTAGCGGGGGAGACTTATAGACCCCTCTCCATTATTAACACCAGGGCTTGATGCCAGCTGGTATTACACAGCTGACATCAACCCCAATTATTATTACCCCATCTGCCAATACATCAGTGCAATCGGGAAGATTCAAGGTAAAGTACCAGTAATGGAGCATCTAATGTGATGTGTCCCCTCTGGGGCGGCTGCGGGCTGATATCTTTAGGTTGGTTAGGGTCCAATATCCATGAACCTTCTAGTCTGTTCATACCAGCTCACAGATGTCTGATTTAACATTGCTGGTAATCAAAAATATATCTATTTTCCGTGCGAGGTACTGAAGCAAAGTGTGCAGGATTTGAAGATAAGTGTGGCATAGTTTCAACACAATTACATAGTGGTGATAACTGTAATTGTTTAATTTCATTAGTGAATTGTTTGTCTGTTTGTCTGTGATACTGTTAAAAAAGCAAAAAAAAAAGTTTGTCTTGGGATTTAATCAGTAGCATTAGTCACACCTGTTTCTAGAAGCTTCTGGCAGCTTCTGGAAGTCCTGTAGAACTATATAAACCAGCCAGAGCAAGCGAGGTGCTGAGCGTGCGAGGTACTGAAGCAAAGTGTGCAGGATTTGAAAATAAGTGTGGCATAGTTTCAACACAATTACATAGTTTGACACAAGAACATAGTTTGAATTTATCTTTATACGTTCCCATTTTTTTTTCTCTTGTTTTTCTACTTTAACGTTTATCCCCATTTAATAGGTGCTCCATGGACAATGCTACCAGGTGTGTATCTTGTCAGATGTATGCATGCCTTGAGCAGCCGTTCGAGGGTGAATATGTCTGCACTCGATGCAAGCATGTTGCGTATTTGGAAGCCAAGGTAACTGATCTAAATAAGCAGCTTGCAACACTCAGGGGCATTGCAAACCTGGAGAGGAGTTTAGAGCTCACTGAGCTTTCTCTGGCTGGTGCCAGTGATATGGAGGAGAGTGGAGGTGGAGAAGATCAGGACCCAGAGGTAGGTAGTTGGGTAACAGTTAGAAGAAGAGGTAGGGGAAAAGTGTCAGGGAGCCTAGTCCTGACCTGGCACAACCTAGTAAATATGCCTGTTTGGCTGATATTAGGAATGAAGGGCCTGGACTAGGGTCACTACAGCAGGACGTTGCTCCTAGCAACCAGGAAAACAACTGCTGTAGGAAGGAGGGAAATAGGAGTGCAGCAAAGCCCAGACAGATGTTAGTGGTAGGGGACTCTATAATTAGGTGAACAGACAGGGTCATCTGTCGCCGAGACCGTGAATGCCGAACAGTGTGTTGTCTGCCGGGTGCTCGGGTTCGGCATATTGTGGATCGGATAGACAGATTGCTGGGTGGGGCTGGGGAAAACCCAGCGGTCATGGTGCACATTGGTACTAATGACAAAGTTAGAGGCAGGTGGAAGGTCCTTAAAAATGATTACAGGGAACTAGGAGAGAAGCTGAAGTCCAGGACCTCCAAGGTGGTGTTTTCAGAAATACTACCGGTGCCACGAGCGTCACTAGAAAGACAGCGGGAGCTTAGGGAGATAAATATGTGGCTTAGAAATTGGTGCAGGAAGGAAGGGTTCGGGTTCATGGAGAACTGGGCTGACTTCTCAGTCGGCTACAGGCTCTACGGTAGGGACGGGCTGCACCTCAATGGGGAAGGTGCAGCTGTGCTGGGGGAGAAAATGGTCAGACGGATGGAGGAGCTTTTAAACTAGGATCTAGGGGGAGGGAGGGTAGTGGAGCAAAAAAGGGGATAGATAGAGCAGATAGAGACAGTGAGATGGTAGGGGTCAATGAAGGATTAGGGGGGGATGGGACATACAAGGAAAGTAGGGAGGCTAGGAGTAATAAAGGTGTTAATAGGATTAAATGTCTACTGGCAAATGCAAGAAGTCTTGCAAACAAAATGAATGAATTGGAGACTCTTATGTCAACCATGGATTATGATGTGGTGGGCATTACGGAAACCTGGCTGGATGAAAGCCATGACTGGGTGACAAACATACAGGGTTATAGTACATTTAGGAAGGACAGGAAAGACAAAAAAGGTGGTGGGGTGTGTATATTTATCAAATCTAACCTAAAACCTGTGTTGAATGATGACATTGGGGGGAACTGCAACAATGTAGAGTCAGTATGGGTAAATGTACATGGGGAGGGGAATAATGGAAAAATGCTAATTGGAGTTTGCTATAAGCCTCCTAACATACCTGAACAAATAGAGGGTGAAATGCTGGAACAAATTGAAAAGGCAGCTAATAATAATAATCGGGTTCTTATTATGGGGGATTTCAACTATCCAGACATACAGTGGGACATAGAATCTTCTGGTTCTGCTAAAAGCTGTAAATTCTTATCTACCATTCAAGACAATTACCTCTCTCAGATGGTAGATGAACCGACCAGGGGAGATAATTTGCTAGATTTGGTCCTGTCAAATAGACTGGATACAATTTCAGATCTACAGGTCCGGGAGCACTTGGGCACCAGCGATCATAATATGGTAAGCTTCAATGTAATATTCAATAAAACATTTCAAAGGGGAAATGCTAAAACCTGGAATTTTAGGAAAGCTGATTTCAACAAATTAAGGGAAGAGATTAAATGTGTAGATTGGGACAAAGTCTTGGTAACTGGGGATACTGAACATAAATGGGGAAAGTTTAAGGATATACTGCTAGAATCCTGTAATAAACTTATACCCTCTGGTAATAAAACGTCCCGGAATAAAAAGAAACCACTATGGATAAATAAAACTGTACAAAGTATAATAAAACAAAAACAAAGGGCGTTTAAAATCTTAAAGGCTGAGAATACAGAAATAGCATTGCAGGAGTATAAAGAGATATCAATAGGCAATGCAAAAAAGAAATCAAACAAGCAAAACTAGCTACTGAAACAAAAATCGCCAATGACATTAAAATAAATCGCAAAATCTTTTATAAATACATTAATGCCGAAAGGAAAACAAAGGATAGTACTGGCCCCTTAAAATATAATAACAAGTTAGTTATAGAGGACAAACAAAAGACTGAGATATTAAATAGGCATTTCTCTTCTGTGTTCACCAAGGAACTGACTGTACCAGGCATCATTCAACAAGTGAAAAATCAAAGTTCACCACCCGATATAATTAATTTAACACAAGAAGAAGTACGCCTACGTCTGAGTAAATTAAACATTGACAAATCCCCAGGGCCAGATGGCATTCATCCACGAATATTGAGGGAATTGAGCTCCGTAATTGACAGACCGCTGTATCTTATCTTTTTAGACTCGCTTGTAACAGGGTTCGTGCCTCAGGTTTTTAAGATTGCTGATGTGGTACCGATATTTAAGAAAGGTAAGAGGGTAGATCCAGGCAACTACCGTCCAGTAAGCCTGACATCAGTAGTATGCAAAGTTTTTGAGGGCATTTTAAGGGATGACATACAAAAATATGTTGCAGAAAATAATATAATAACTGACAGACAGCATGGATTCATGAAAGATAAATCGTGTCTAACCCACCTGTTGGGGTTCTATGAGGGGGTAAGTGCAAACCTGGATATTGGTAATGCAGATGATGGGATTTATTTGGACTTTGCAAAGGCATTTGATACTGTACCACATAATAGCCTTATACTAAAGCTCCAGAAGCAAGGACTAGGGGAAACTATATGCAACTGGGTAAGGAATTGGCTAAAAGATAGGAAACAAAGAGTAGTCATAAATGGAACATTCTCTAAATGGGCTATAGTCAGCAGTGGGGGCCGCAGGGATCTGTGCTAGGACCGATTCTTTTTACTCTCTTTATTAATGACCCTGTGGATGGGATTGATAGTAAAGTGTCAGTCTTTGCTGATGACACCAAACTATGTAGGATATTAAAAACTGACCTTGATAGTATAATATTACAAAAAAATCTGGATAAGATGTCAGAATGGGCAGATACTTGGCAAATGAGATTTAATGTTGATAAATGTAAAGTAATGCACCTAGGACGGAGTAATCCTATAGCTGCGTATACATTAAATGGAAGTAAACTCGGGACTACAGAACAGGAGAAGGACTTGGGTATTCTCATTACAAATAAGCTGAGCAGCAGCACTCAATGTCAAGCAGCAGCTGCAAAAGCAAACAAGATTTTAGGGTGTATAAAAAGAGAGATTAGATCCCGTGATCCCAACGTATTGTTACCCCTCTATAAATCACTTGTAAGGCCACATCTGGAATACGGGATTCAGTTTTGGGCTCCACATTTTAAAAAGGACATTCAGAAGTTAGAGTCAGTTCAAAGGCGGGCAACTAGACTACTACAAGGAATGGAAGCCGCCCGTATGATGACAGGTTGAAAAAGTTAGATATGTTAGAAAAAAGACGTCTCAGAGGAGATCTCATTTATATGCATAAATACATGTGTGGTCAATATAAAGACTGGCACATGACTTATTTCTTCCGAAGACAATACTAAGGACCAGGGGGCACTCACTGCGAGTGGAAGAAAAGCGATTCCGGCAGCTAAATAGGAAAGGGTTCTTTACAGTTAGAGCAGTCAGACTGTGGAATGCCGACCACAAGAGGTAGTAATGGCAGATACTATAACAGCTTTCAAAAAAGGGCTGGAGGATTTCCTCAGTACACACAACATTGTTGGTTATAAATGACTTAGTGACCAAATGTAGAACTGGTGGAGGAAGGTTGAACTAGATGGACCTAGGGCTTTTTTCAACCTAAATAACTATGTAACTATATTTGTCCTCTATCTATTTTCTATCTTTGCACATCTTTAAGACATAAAAGCCATTAATTTCAATGTCATACTTTTTATGCAGAAGGTGCTCCATGGACGGCACACATGTGCACATAGCTGGCACATGAATAGAACATGGATGACACACATCTACACACAGATGAACCAAACAGAACATACCACAATTGTGTTTTTTATACGCACATGTGAAGGAGGCCTAAAGTGAACAGACCATTTTCGAAGACGGTAGCTGCACTGATCGTTCCTTTTTCTCTCTTAAATATGGTGCTGTCCTATTGTTATACTAGGTACGCCGAAGTAACAAGCGAGCAGCGAAAGATAAGGGAAGGGGGCCATTGCGTCTAGGGAAGGGGGAGATAGTGACCCCTGACCAAACCTACAGCTGGTACCTGGGGTCCCTCACCACCCTAGATGAGTTCTGCACCTATGCGCCAAGCTTGATACCTGACCCTAGGTATCCCTAGTGCTGGTCCCTGGGATCCCTCACCAACCTAGATAGGTTCTGCACCTATGCACCGAGCCGGATACCTGACCCTAGGTATCCCTAGTGCTGGTCCCTGGGGTCCCTCACTAGCCTAGATAGGTTCTGCACCTATGCACCGAGCCGGATACCTGACCCTAGGTATCTATAGAACTGGTCCCTGGGGTCCCTCACCACCCTAGATTGGTTCTACACCTATGCGCCGAGCCGAATACCTGACCCTAGGTATCCCTACTGCTGGTTCCTGAGGTCCCTCACCACCTTAGATAGGTTCCGAACCTATGCGCTGAGCCGGATACCTAACCCTAGGTATCCCTAGTGCTGGACCCTAAATAGGGAATGGGTGGGATTAGCTCTTCATCAACCTTACTAAATGATAAAGGAAGACACAAGGTGGACACATGAAAGAAAATAGAAAGGAGAGAGGAAAGGATCCGTCACAACTTGTTGTTGTGCCGGATCCTTTCCTCTCTCCTTTCTATGTTCCTGACCGGTTGGGACCCACCGGTGGATTCTAGGCACCCGAAAGGATCAGAAGTCCGGGCAACAGGTGAGCTGAAGATTACTCCTACTTCCTTACGTGAAAGAAAATGCATGGACTACTTAGCCACAGACGACTCAGGTAGGCGTTAGCAATGATACCACAGAGGAGTACAAGCCACCTGCTTGCAACCAGAGCTTAAAAGAACTGAATAATATCACCAGCACCAGTCCAGGGAAAATGGAAGTATTTAAGCACAAGTGGAATACTGCTGGATAGAAGTCAAGCTCTCCTTGGTCCTAAAGGGGAATAGATGGCAATCCAGCAGGAAAGCTACCTAGTACAATTTACTAACAGCAGGAACAATAGAAAGTCAGGGAGCATTTTGCGCAGTCAGACGCTGTGACCTTCTACTGCCAGAAACCACATGACTGTCTTCCAATTTCTTCTTTATTCTTCTACATAAAAGTCCCGAGATACATAGATGACCACTATAATTGATCAGTTGTGCAATTATGTTGATGAGTATATAGACTAAGTAACTTACACGTCTAAAAAAAACCATGGAGGTGGAAGAGCCAATAATTATGTTGGAAGAGAAAATCGTGAGATTACAAACAAACAAACAAAAGAAAATACTATCGCTCAATTAAAATGAACAGACATCTCCAGCTGTTTCTTTGCGGCGCCTGTCAATGAATAAGTCATAGGATGTGCTTATGTTGATAAATTGTTTAAATTGCTTGAATCTATGTTTGCTGTAAGCTAAGCCTCTGAAATATATTCTTCCTCATACACAGAAGAAAGCCATTATAATATGACAGAGAAGAATAGCATAACATTACTGTCTTCTACTTTTGCAACATTTAATCAGTTATTGTTTTATTTTCCTGAAGGCAACATGAAAACGATATATTCTAATCAGCGCTAGAAATGCACGGTCTGGAGGAACCAGCCAATTTATACATTGTGTTTGAAGACAAATATATAGTGACTTTCGGGAAAGATGTTTGGGTATGACAAAGAAATTGAAATACACCTGTAATTTAATTGTTTCTGCCATTACTACCTCTTGTGTTCGGCATTCCACAGTCTGACTGCTCTAACTGTAAAGAACCCTTTCCTGTTTAGCTTCCGGAGACGGCTTTTTTCCACCTGTGATGAGTGCCCCCTGGTAGAAATGAGCAAACCTGATTTTCGATTTACAAACTGAATGTCGACTTTGAAAAAAAAACAGTGTTCGATTTCAAAGTTCAGGTGCTGACAGCTCACGCGAGAAGCCCTGTGCTCGAGAACACTCGTTGCTCAGCCCAGTGCGATCTGCTTGCAGTGTTTGATCGACACGCACTGGGGGTAACAAAGTGAGATCAGATGTAGCGTGCACCAAAAAAAAGGAAAAATCTCCCTCACCCTCTCCTAGAAGTGATCTGCTTATGGCTGGTTGTATGTGGGCGGAGACTCAACCTGCCAATCAGTGACTTGGGGTTCGGGTCAAGTTTGAACCAGTAGAGGTTCCACTCGACTGAAGCTTTCGTCGGGTTCACTCATCTCTACCCCCTGGTCCTTAGTGTGATCTTTAAAAGGAAAAAGTCCTCTGTATTGACCTCACATGTATTTATACATATAAATGAGCTCTCCTTCGAGACATCACCAATTTTCTAAGTATATAATGAACAAATATGAGCAGTTTGAAGCATAAACTGTAAATTAGCTTTTTTGGAATGAAGTGATAAAAAGATATATTTCCTAAAAAGCAAATCACATGACGAGGGGTTTCTCAAATGCTTCATCACCTGCTTTAACTCCTGACAAAGCATTTGCGAAACATACTTTAGGCGTTTTCTGTTTGAGCCTGCTACTCCTTTGTTACCACTAATTCTCTTACCAGTTTTAGCTAATGTGACTTCCCTTACAAAAAACATAACTTCAGCTTATGAACTGTGTATGCTCGATACTGCACAGGTTTATCTATTATTTCTATACCACTTTTTAGAATATCTGCACTTGTTACGTATAAAGGATTCCCATTTGTTTCTCTTTCCAGGTAACGTATTTTTTTGGATTATAAGACGCACTTTTCCTCCCAAAACTTAGGGAGGAAAATGAGGGGTGCATCTTATAATCCGAATGCACCCTCCCGGAAGGTGGTGGAGAGGGGTCGCAGGAAGAAGGTGCTGTGCTGGGGCCTGTAGGGCGCTGTGCTAGGATTTATAGGGCCTGTGGGGTGCTGTGCCGGGGCCTGTGGGGTGCTGTGCCGAGGCCTGTGGGCATTGTGCTGTGGTTCAATTGGCTGTGGTGCTGTGGGCTGCTGTGCTGCGGTGCTACGGGCTGCTGTGCTGCAAGCAGTGAGGCGGGGCATCCTTAAAATGTCGGCAGTGCGGGTTCAAACAATGGAGCTCGGAGGCGGTGCATGCGCAGATGGAATTTGTGACTTAAGATCTCATCTGCGCACGCGCCTCCTCCGGCCCATTCATCTCCTAGCAGCCGACTTAAGGAAAATGATGCCTGGAGGCACCACGTGTGCAGTTGAGATCTTGGCTTGTCATTGAGCCGATAGCTCAATCTACACACGCACCGACTCCCGGCGCCATTTCTTTGAAGTCTGCACCGCCGACAGTTTCTGGACGTTGCCTACCTCACAGTATCTGGGACACCCGCTGCCCCCACAGCCCACAGCAACAACCTGCTCCACCACCGCCCCTGTTTCCTGTGACCCCCGCACCACCACCGCTGCCATCCCACTCCCAGTAAGAGACCATGAGATTCTAAGACGGACCCCATTTTTCTTTTACCTTTTTTTTCCTCTAAATTAGGGGTGCGTCTTATAATCTGGTGCGTCTTATAAACCGCAAAAATACGGTAAATATTTATGTTTTTCAACTTTATTTAATAAAAGGGGGTTTTTTTGTTTTTCTTTTGCAAATACCCTGCTCCTTGCATGTTTTTTGCTTTCTAAATTCTTGTTTTGTGACCATCCATGCACTTTGGACCTTCCACTTTGCCTAGGCTTACCCTCTCTTTTCACATAGCTAAAATACAGGTAAGAACAACACAAGCCTTATGCTTGCGCTAACTTTAAAAATAAAAGAATATTGGATGCTTCCATTGCAAAATGCTGTTTCATAAAGAGATAAAATTGAGTTGTGAGATGTCCAGTGTGCTGTGTGAGCGCCGGGCACTATTCTGTTATATGCCTATGTTAACAATACCATAACTATTGATCTGTGCGGTAAGACGGAACGGCGTACCATCAATAAAAGATCACAGGTCGTTTCTGGGCACTGGTTAAAAGAAGTCAATAAAGAATGATTGATAGGATCAATTGGAAGAGATTATTAAAGCATTTCTTCATTGTTATTTTAGCACAACGCGCTTCAGCATTGAACTGATGTTTTGACAGATGAATACACAGAATTAGTATAAAACATTTTTATATCAAAAATTGTAAGGAAATCTAATATATAAAGCTCAGTGTGTGTATGTGTGTGTGTATGTGTGTATGTGTGTGTGTGTGTGTGTGTCTGTATGTGTGTGTGTGTGTGTGTCTGTGTGTGTGTGTGTGTGTGTCTGTATGTGTGTGTGTGTGTGTGTGTGTGTGTGTGTCTGTATGTGTGTGTGTGTGTGTGTGTGTGTCTGTATGTGTGTGTGTGTGTGTGTCTGTGTGTGTGTGTGTGTGTGTGTGTGTGTGTCTGTATGTGTGTGTGTGTGTGTGTGTGTATGTGTGTGTATGTGTGTATGTCCGCTAAAGGAATTCGCACCGTCGCATTTACAAGCACAAATTTTTGCACAGACACCCCATGTGACTCAGGGAACGTCATAGACTATGTTTTGACGGGAAAATTTAACCCTGCACTTTACAGTTAAGGCCCCGTCACACACAGTGATAAATCTTTGGCAGATCTGTGGTTGCAGTGAAATCATGGACATATTGTTCCATTTATACACAGCCACAAACCTGGCACTGATTGTCCACAATTTCACTGCAACCACAGATCTGCCGCAGATTTATCTTTGTGTGTGACATGGCCTTTACTCTCCAAAAAAACTGCCTCCATTAAAGTCAATGGAACTGCAAGCTATAGGTTGTTAGTATAAGAAGCTTATGTGTGAGGTAATAAGATGTTGGTGGGGAGACGGATAGAGAGAGACAGAAAGAGACAGAGACAGAGTAAGAAGAGACAGAGACAGACAGGGAGATAGACAGACAGACAGACAGGGAAAGAGACAGAGAGAGAGACAGACAGTCAAAGAGACAGAGGCAGACAGACAGACAGGCAGGGAAAGAGACAGGCAGACAGGGAAAGAGACAAAAACAGGGAAAGAGACAGACAGGGAAAGAGACAAAAACAGGGAAAGAGACAAAAACATGAAAAGAGACAGAGATATGGAAAGAGACAGGTAAAAAGACAGAGACAGACGTGGAAAGAGACATATCTGGAATGAGACAAACCTAGAAAGAAACAGATGGGGAACGAGACAGACTTGGAACGTGACAGACTTGAAACAAGACTGACAGACAGACACAGAGGTAGAGAAAGACAGACAGACACAGAGATAGAGAGAGACAGAGTGATAGACACAGACACACAGACATGGATAGAGACAGAGACACACATGGATAGAGACAGAGACACAGATGGATAGAGACAGACAGAGACAGACAGAGACAAACTCACAGAGACACACATAGAGACAGACACACACACAGACAAACACACAGACAGACACAGAGAAAGACACAGAGACAGAAAGAGACAAACAGACAGACAGTGGGAGAGAGACAGAGAGAGTTACTATCCCGGGCAATGCCCGGGTACTACAGCTAGTAGCATAATAAAGAGGAATAAACATTGCAATTAAAATAATGAATCAAGTGATAGTTAAAAATTGCTGCAAATTTACTGCATTTGGTTCAAATGGCCATCTAGTGTCAGGATCACTAGTCAATTGCAATGTAATACAAACTTCCATTAATGGACAGTGAAGAACACTTCCCTGTCCATTAACGGATGTGCTGCTGACACTGGGTGACTAATGAACATTTTGTGTTGCTGACAATCGACTGTTGGAAATATTTTGGTAAACATTTGCTTGGAATTCTGATCATCCTATCCCGGATCTCTGTCACATGTTGAAAAACCTAGTTGTCTATTTTTTTGCATTACACACAGATTCTGTATTATTCCATTTTTATGCCAAACCATGTATACTGTTGATATAGAAGAGTTAATAGCTTTCTATATTTCTATATTTTTAATACTTTATTAGTACATTTTATTAGATTGTGTTTAGTACATACCAGTGTCATAGTCTCATATTCAAGGTTTCATATTTGTTTATATATTTTCTTATCTCATATGCCAGTCTCTGAGTCTCCACGTCTCTGAGACTTCTAAGTCATATTTGACGCACGGGGGCAACTGGTGAACCTCCAATGGAAACATTTCATGCAGTGTTACATTGGTCTGTAAATGCTATAAGTTATGTGTGCACAAGTAAATAAAGAGGAAACTGATTTTACTCACAATAAGTGTGTATTTCCTTCCTCGTTATCTCAAAGCCCTAATTCAATTTGGACCTCACTGGTGATCCCGTAATCTGATGTTTAGTTCAGAGTAGAACAGATATGACACTGTTTTTTTTTCTTTCACGGAAGTTATGGAAATTGACCAGCTGTCATGGTTCTGATCTATGGTGTTCTGCTCTCCAGCAGAGTCAGTGTTCTGTTTTGTCTCATGCGCCAGTTGACGGGTGGTTTCCCGTCCTCGGTTCCTACTCTGGTGTTGGGAGGGGCCTCTCTCCAGGTGCCTTGTTCCGGGTGACTGCTCTGCTTCATTAGGGAGAAACCTCACCCGTAATGATGCCAGTCGTAGTTCCTGACTGCAGTTAGTGCTCTGGCTCCCGTTTGTGCTTTAATCTCGTCCTCCTAACCTGGACCTATTGTTACTCCTCTCCTCCTATGTCCCTGACTCTGACATTGTTCCCCGGCTCCTGACCTTCTGCTTGTACCCTGACCTTGGCTCCGCTTTTCCCCAGTATACCTTATATGACTTCCTGACTTCTCACCTCTGGCTTGTACCCTGACCTCAGCTCTGCTTCCCCTGGTGTACCTTATGTGACTTCCTGGCTTCTGACCTCTGGCTAGTGCCCTGACCTCGGTTTTGCTCTGCTTTTCCCAGTATAACTTACATGACTTCCTGGCTTCTGACCTCCAGCTTGTGCCCTGACCTCAGCTCTGCTTCCCCCGTGTACCTTACATGACCTCCTGGCTCCTGACCTCCGGTTTGTTTGACTTGTTTCCGGTGCCACCTAGTGGTAGTTCGTCACACCAGCACACCACTCATGCATTTCTATAAATGAACCGATGTCTGTGTGAATTTTCATAGTTCTTACATCTAATTTTAAGGCAGCATGGAACTAATTGCTATCAAAGTTTATTAAATTCATAAAATGAAGCCAAAATGAATTATAAAAAAAACAAAATGTGAAAAGTCTTCAAAGCTCGTAAGGAATATCATAAAATGTAAATATAGAAACACTCCTGGTAAAAGGGATAATTAGTGTTATGCCTAAAGCAAGACCTGTGGGTTAGTGCATAAGCACAGGGATCCAAAGAAAACTAGATGGAGAATTTCTGTCTACTACACTATCCCCTCTGGACCTGTACTAGGGATTACACAATGTATCAGTTTTACTCAAGACTCTCTATAAAATGGTCTTTCTTTCAGACAACTTTATCTCATGTGATAGACAATGTGATGAATAGACAATCTGCAAACCATTTTATTTAAAAACCATGTTGTCTAACCCATAAAGGAAATCACTCCAAAGTTCCATCGGCTAGGTGACTTCTTTCAGTGTAACTTTGTATCATCGGGCTATTGACAACTGTAATTCAACTCTATCGGTAGAGAGTCCCCAAGACGGATTACAGGAAGTGACAGCCAGAGTTACTCATCTACTCTCATCTTTACTCTCTACTGGAAATTGGTGTACAGCTTTCCCTACAAGAAGTGGAAGGTATTAATGGAAATGGTGAGTGAGTCTTTGTCTCTCTGCATGGGCAGAGTTTTTGCATCTCTGACAACAGAGATCCCAAGACTGATTGCAAAAAATGAGTACAGAACTTTATTTCTCGTTAGGAAGTTTGGGGTATGTATGTGTCTCTCTACAAGAAATAGGGGTGCCTTTGCTGTTGGAGAAATAAAACCCATATCGTATAGAGAGACAGAGAATCCAAACCTGAGTACAGGAAGTTGTGGTGGGACTATATTTCACTACAAGAAGAGGCAGTGGGTCTTTCTCTCTTTATAAAAAATGAGGGTAAGTCCTTCTCGCTCTATAAGAAGTTGGGGTGGCTATTTGTCTATAAACAGGGAGTTGGGGAGGGTCTTTGTCTCTCTACAGGAAGTTGGGGTGGGTCTTTGTCTCTGTACAGGAAGTTGGGGTGGGTCTTTGTCTCTCTACAGGAAGTTGGGGTGGGTCTTTGTCTCTCTACAGAAAGTGGATGTGGGTGTTTGTTCCTCTACAGGAAGTTGGTCTTGGTCTTTGCCTCTCTACATGAAGTGAGGCTGTCTTTTTTTGTCTACAAGAAATGGTGAGTCTTTGTCTCTCTACAGGGGCAAAGTTTTTGCATCTCTGACAACAGTGATCCCATGGCTGATTACAAAAAATGAGGACAGAACTTTGTCTCTCGATAGGTTTGGAGTATGTATGTGTCCCTCTACAAGATATAGGGGTGCCTTTGCTGTTTGGGAATCAAAACCCATCTTGTATAGAGAGATAGAGAATACAAACACGATTACAGGATGTTGTGGTGTGACTTTATTTCACTAGAAGAAAAGGCAGTGGGTATTTCTCTCTTTTCAAGAAATAAGGGTGGGTCTTTATCGCTCTGAAGAAGTTGGGGAGGGAATTTGTCTATCTACAGGAAGTTGAGGTGGGATTTGTCTCTCTACAGGAAGTGGGGATGGCTCTTTGTCTGTCTACAAGAAGTTGGTTTTGTTCTTTGCCTCTCTACATGAAGTGGGGCTGTCATTTTTGTCTACAAGAAATGGTGAGTCTTTGTCTCTATATAAGCAGAGTTTTTGCATTTCCGACAACAGAGATCCCAAGATTGAGTACAAAAAATGGGGACAAAGCTTTGTCTCTTGATAGGAAGTTTGGGGTATGTATGTGTCCCTCTACAAGCTATAGGGGAGCTTTGCTGTTAGAGAAACAAAAACCATCCTGTATAGAGAGATAAAGAATCCAAACATGCTTAAAGGAAGTTGTGGTGTGATTCTTTACAAGAAATGAGGGTGGATCTTTCTCGCTCTAAAGACGGCGGGGTGGGTATTTGTCTATCTACAGTAAGTTGGGGTGGGTCTTTGTCTCTCTACAGGAAGTTGAGGTGGGTCTTTGTCTCTCTACAGGAAGTAGGGGTGGGTTTTTGTCTCTACAGGAAGTTGAGGTGGGTATTTGTCTATCTACAGGAAGTTGGGGTGGGTCATTTCTCTCTACAGGAAGTTGAGGTGGGTCTTTGTCTCTCTACAGGAAGTAGGGGTGGTTATTTGTCTCTCTACAGGAAGTTGAGGTGGGTCTTTGTCTCTCTACAGGAAGTGGGAGTTGGTCTTTGTCTCTCTACAGGAAGTTGGTCTGGGTCTTTGCCTCTCTACATAAGGTGAGGCTGTCTTTTTTTGGCTACAAGAAATGGTGGGTGAGCCTTTGTCATTCTACAGGAAATGGGGGCTGGGTCTTTATCTTTTTGCTACAGCTCTTCTGTCTGGCAAACTATGCTATGCATGCTGGAAACAAAATTCCAGCACACATAGTGCTGGCAGAATACACATGAAGAGGAACCACCCATTAATTAGGCCTGGATGTCAAACTACAGAGCATTAGAGTCAGGACAGTTGCGCAACATATATTTGTGAAAGAAGGGGTAGTCTTTAAGGTAGCTGGAATTATGTAAATGAGAAAAGACATTTTAGATCACAATAGGTCGGGTTCTCTTTGTCATAAGTTAAACTATTATGTAATACCTCTTATTATATCAAAGCTGTTTATCTATTCATGCATGCTTATACACAGTTTATTATATTCATCATCATGGATACTGCCTTGGACATGCTGTTTTAGCTCCCTTATTGGTAAGGACACAACTATCAACATGACAACTCAAGATAGCAAAATATCCTCTTTTTCTGCTTGTCAAGCTGCAGATATAATCTATCCAGACCCTGAAATGAATTACCCTAATTAGTTGCTTGACAGGGGAGAGCAATGCATGACAGATACCTATTTACAGTTGACAGAATCCAATCACATGAATGAAGACAGGCAGAGTAAGTAGTTAAAATGGATATCATGAAGTCTTGTTCTTGGTAACATTTCCCACCACTTCCTCTGTAATACAGACTTATCGGATCTGACAAGGAAATTGCAAAATGAGTCAAATTTCGCAGAAAGGGCGGAAACCCCCAGTGCTCCAAAAACACGAATATCAACTCCAAATTATGGGTTTAGAAATGAAAAATGTATGAAAATATAGCTTGTACATGAATAATGCTCTACCAAAATGGAATACTTCAATGGACACATTGCAACTAGTTAAGAACAAAAGATAAAGGGTTTTCTTAACACAGTGATTCTGGAGCATGCCGCTCCCGGTAAGCAGGAAATAGGGAGGCAGGGGAGATGTGTACTCCTGAAATTCTGTCTTGAGAGTGACATACCCCTTAAGTTTTGATTTTGCTGATGATGATTGACAGTTTGGACAAGTGACATGGTTGATTTGCTAGCCTGATCTGTGTGGTGTCCCATGCTGCTAGTTTTGCCTTTACACTATCAGAGGAGCACAGTGCTACTGAAGAATCCAACAATCCCTCCAGCCAAAAGGTTGCAAGTATTATGCTCCTTGCCTAGGAAACTGGCCACTTTTACCAGACTACAGCGGCTGGCCTCCAAACATGGTGGGTATTATGCCATCCAAATTGTTCAGACCAAATTCTCCCAGTATTTCACAGGCTTGTCAAAATGTTGTTGTGCAAACTTTAAGTGCACTTGAACCTGCCTTGAGCATGCATACAGGCCATGGAGGGTAACTTAATTACATTTTTTTTCCCAAACAAGTGTACCTGCTGATTCCAGTCTTTCTATAGCTCTCAACAAATGGTTATTGGCTCTTGGACAACTCTTCTGATAAATCCTATCACTCCTGTTTGAAATCTTGCGGAAAACTGGTCACCTGGTCATTGCCATTTTATGGTGGATTGATGCTCTTTCCTGTTCAGATTATTGCCCCAACAGTGCTCACTGGAACCTTCAGTAGTTTAGAAATTTTTCTGTAACCAATACCATCTGTATGTTTTGCAACAAGGTTGCAAAGGTCTTGAGACAGCTCACTGGTTTTACCCATCATGAGTTGTTTCTTGTGTGACACCTTGGTAATGAGACACCTTTTTATAGTCATCAGTTGATCCAGCTGATATGATTTTTCATTAAATTGTAAGATTGCTTTCTATTTACTGATAGTTTTCAGCTGGTGTCATGATTTTTCATTGCTTATTGCACCTCTTTTTCTTCATGTGCTCAATACTTTTTCCCTATGTCATTTTTGTTTTCTAAATATCACTAAATTTTTGGACAGGTATGGTTACATTTTTTTGCCTGTGTGGATTGATGGCTTGTTTCCAACATCTGGTGAGAAATTTGTATTTAGAAACATATTTACTTAGAAAATTGATGACGTATGGAATACTTATTTCACCCATTGTATATATGCTATACATGCTTTATTTTTTTATATATAAAGAAATAAGAACAGTGTAAGAAAAAATTGCTTTCTGACACTATTTTCTGTATTTTTCTGAAACTTTTTTTTGATTGATAGACCGGTATTAGGGCGTGTTTTTTTATTTGACCTTTTTTTATCATTGATATAATTTTGGGGTACATACAATGTTTTGAATTCATTTTAAAATTTCAATGTTGGAATTTCATTTTTTTTTCTCTCTAGAATGTTTTCCATTGAGGTTAAAGAATTTTATATTTTGATATGTCTGACTTTTCCAGATGTGGTGATACCAAATATGTATATTTTTCTTTTTTTTTTACATTTCTTTATTTGTATTTGGAAAAGTTTGGTATTAAAACTTCAATGGTTTTTTTTTTTAATTTTTAAATATTATTTTTTTACATTTTGCTCTTTTTCGATCCCCAAGGAAAGTGTAATGCAAGTTATTACTTACGGGTACATGTAATGGAATTCACAACTTACGGGTAGTACAGCCGGAAGAGTTGTAAGGAAAGCCGGAGTCAGATATCAGGAGGGCATGTATGGATACAGGGAGAAAACAGAGGCATAGTCAGGTCACAATCTGAGGGTCACAATTCTAGGAAGGCACGTCGTCGATACAGGGAGTAAACTGAGACATGGTCAGGTAATGGTCCAAGGAAAAAGCCAGGAGGTCATGACAGGAACAGGGAGTGAGCTGATACACACAGCATTTCTGGGGTGGTGCTCAAGTAGGGTCCAAAACTGTCTCAAGTGAATGTAGAAACTTGGCACTCAAGATCAATATGAATAGTGGTCTTTTATTGAGAAGAACTTGTACGACCAGCACAAGCACAGACGTTTCGGTCAAAGACCTTCATCAGTGTGCATGGAGAGGGTCCTCAGAAGGTATAGCAACTTGGCAACTGGCATAGTCAGGTATGATACGGTGTCTACGTAGACAACTGTGGACACTGCGTCATACCTGACTACTCCAGTTGCCAAGTTGCTATATCTTCTGAGGACCCCGTGCACGCACACTGATGAAGGTCTTTGACCAAAACGTCTGTGCTTGTGCTGGTCATATAAGTTCTCAATAAAAGACCACTATTCACATTAATCTTGAGTGCCAAGTTTCTAAATCCACTTAGGAACAGGGAGCGGGTTGTGAGGAGTCAAACAACAGTCATGGGTCAGAAATAGAGAAGAGCGAACCGGTCACGGTTCTGCTCGAGGTCGGCTCGCCGAACGGGGGTCCCGTTCGAGTTCGGTTCGTCGAACGTTCGACGAACCGAACTAGAACCAATAGGCTATAATGGGAGGCAATCACAAACACATAAAATGCATGATAAATGTACACAAACAGTTAATAAACATTGCCATAACACTTATCGGTCCCCGCGATCCCTTCTGCACTCTGTCTCCTGCCGCTATTCCATCCGATGATCGCTGAATCCTCCCGTGACCGGCACTGCCAGCAGAGATGCAGGACCTGTCGTGACGTCAAAATAGCCATGTGACCAGTCACGTGGCTATTATCTCATTGGCTACAGACTGGTCACATGACTATGACGTGTCATGTAGGACCTGCAAGTGCATCTCTCCGGTACACGGTGCACATATGTGTATCGCCGTGTACCAGCGACATGCTCTAGCACACGGTCGACTCCCCGTTCCGTTAGGGACCGGCTGACACAGCCGGTCATTAACGGAGATCACCGTTGCCATAGCAACGCAGTTAGCGGTGACGTCACCGCTAACCGCAGCTCCGAGAGCACCGTTGCTATGGTAACGCGTCTGTCAGCGTTACCGCTGTTACCGCTGACAGCCAACACTGATCACTCACGGAGTGAAGGCTGCACGCTGCTTCCCGATTGTAGTGAGGATTGTACTGAGGATGAGGTTCCCCAGCCCCAAGTGATGGGCTGGTGAACCTCATCCTCACTACAATCGTCACTACTACTACACTAGTGAGGATTGTACTGAGGATGAGGTTCCCCAGCCCCAAGTGATGGGCTGGTGAACCTCATCCTCACTACAATCCTCACTACTACTACACTAGTGAGGATTGTACTGAGGATGAGGTTCCCCAGCCCCAAGTGATGGGCTGGTGAACCTCATCCTCACTACAATCCTCACTACTACTACACTAGAAAGAAAGAAGACAGAAGAGCAGGATCGTGGAGGGCTGACAGGGGGTAATAAAGATGGAGTCTCTAATGTGTCTGTGTATTTATTTCTATTAAAGTATTTTTTCTCTGTGTGGTGTCTTTTTTTTAACCCTTTATTGGAGATTCTGAATGGCCGGGTCAAACGTGCCTGACATTAAGAATCTCTGGCTTAATACTGGCTAGTAAAACAAAGCCAGTATTAACTCATGATTACCCAACAAGCCACCCGGCTCCAGGGCTGTTGGAAGAGTTGGATACAGCGCCAGATGATGGCGCTTCTATGAGAGCGCCATTTTCTGGGACGGCTGCGGACTGAAATCCACAGCAGAGGCGCCCAGAAACCTCGGGCTAACCTGTGCTGCGGATTCCAATCCCCAGCTGCCTAGTTGTACCCGGCTGGACACAAAAATGGGGCGAAGCCCACGTCATTTGTTTTTTAATTATTTCATGAAATAAGTGAAATAATTAAAAAAAAATGGGCTTCCCTATATTTTTGGTTCCCAGCCGGGTACAAATAGGCAACTGGGGGTTGGAGGCAGCCCGTGGCTGCCTGCTGTACCTGGCTAGCATACAAAAATACGGTGAAGCCCACGTCATTTTTTTGGTGGGCAAAAAACTTCTGCATACAGTCCTGGATGGAGTATGCTGAGCCTTGTAGTTCTGCAGCTGCTGTCTGCTCTTCTCCATACAGACAGACAGCAGCTGCAGAACTACAAGGCTCAGCATAGTCCATCCAGGACTGTATGCAGAAGTTTTTTGCCCCCTGAAAAATTTATGTGGGCTTCGCCATATTTTTGTATGCTAGCCATGTACAGCAGGCAGGTACGGCTGCCCCCAACCCCCAGTTGCCTATTTGTACCCGGCTGGGAACCAAAAATAAAGGGAAGCCCTTTTTTTATTTTTTCATGAATTTCATGAAATAATTAGAAAACAAATGACGTAGGCTTCGCTCCATTTTTGTGTCCAGCCAGGTACAACTAGGCAGCTGGGGATTGGAATCCGCAGCACAGGTTGGCCTGAGCTTTCTGGGCCCCACTGCTGCGAATTGCAGTCTGCAGCCTCCTCAGGAAATGGCACTTTCATAGAAGCGCCATCTTCTGGCGCTGTATCCAACTCTTCCAGCACCTGCCTGCTGTACCTGGCTAGCATACAAAAATATGGCGAAGCTCACGTCCTTTTTTTGTAGTTTTTTGGCAAAAAAAAAAAAAAATGCTTCCCTGGATTTTCCATTGCCAGTGAAGGTAACACCAAGCAGTGGGGGTTAGCAGCCAGTAGCTGCTTGGATTACCCTTAGCTAGCAATACAAAAAATGCAGCGGGAGCCCATATATATTTTTTTTAATTGTTTATTTAAATAACTAAAAATAAAATGGGCTTCTCTGTATTTTGATTGCTGGACATCACAGTGCTGTAAAAATAAATCTTTAAAAAAATGACGTAGCGCTCCGCGGTATTTTTGATTCTCAGCAGATAAAGCAGACAGCTATAGGTTGCCACCCCCATCTGCCTGCCGTTACCTTGGTTGGCAATCAAAATACAGGGAAGCCCATTAATTTTTTCTATTTAAAAAATAGTTAAAAAAAAAATGACGTTGGGTCCCCCCATTTTTGATAGCCAGCTAGGCTAAAGCAGACGGCTGTAGCCTGAAAACCACAGCTGGCAGCTTTACCGTGGTTGGGGATCCAATGTGGAGGTCCCCTCAGGCTCTTTTTTATAATTATTTTATAAATATTAATAATTACACAATAAAAGTAGGGTCCCCCCCAAATTGGATCACCAGCCAAGGTAAAGCGGACAGCTGTGGTCTGGTATTCTCAGGGTGGGAAGGTCCATAGTTATTGGGCCTTCACAGCCTAAAAATAGCAGGCCGCAGGCACCCCAGACGTGGCGCATCCACTAGATGCGCCAATCCTGGCGCTTCACCCCAGCTCATCCCGTGCCCTGGTGCAGTGGCAAACGGGGTAATAAATCGGGTTGATACTAGCTATAAAGTCACCTGAGATCAAGCCCAGCAGTTTGTGATGTCATGGCGTCTATTAGATACCCAACATCATAAACTGTCAGTACTAACAAAAAAAAAAAATCGACAAAAGAAATTTATTTGAAAAAACAGTCCCCAAAACACTTCCTCTTTCACCAATTTATTGTAAGAAAAAAAATAAAGGGGTCCCACGATGACTCTGGACCGTCTAGAATATGGGGGGGAGACACTCAGGGAACGTATCCCCCATTTTCTAGGAGTGCGGACCCTTCATGTGAGGAGTGTGGGTGCAATGAATCTGCACTCACTCTCCCCGGGTCCACAGCAGCAGAGTCCATGTCGTAATGGTTGCTACCAAAGCTGCAATGCCCTGCTCATGACGTAAGGGCATGCCTAATCAGGAGAACTACTGTAGAGGAAGCTCTGCTCACTGGTATATAGGTGCTCAGAGGTAATAATAGATAAAATTAGTGAGTAACCTCGGCACTCTAAATCTCCCAGACTAAGTCAGTAAGTCACAACGGATAGTAATGCAAAATCACTCTTTATTGGTCCGTATTAAGAAAAACATTTTTTCATAAGCATATATGTTTTTGTCCAAAACAAGTTACAAATGACGTTTCGGCCTGAGCCTTCGTCAGATTGGACTTATCTGCATGTAATCATGAAAAATGACAATAATCAGTATCACATAAGAGTGAGAGAACAATAACATAAACTCAAACAATGTAGAGGTACAATTGGGATGCAGCAAAAAAATTGCAACACAGCAAGAAATGAAACACATGATACAAATGTCATAATACAGTACAAGGACAATATAGTAATGACAAATATGGGGTCAGAGTAGACTTAGACAGCTCTGGTACGAAAGAGATGTCAATCATAAAGTAACATGTGCAGTAGGTGTAGAGCTACAGTATGCATGGCAGAGCTAATGGGTAGACTGACCATAGAAAAAGAACGGAGAAAAAGTGGAGAAAAAGTGGAGAAAAAATGGAGAAAAAGTGGAGAAAAAGTGGAGAAAAAAGTGGAGAAAAAGTGGAGAAAAAGTGGAGAAAAAATGGAGAAAAAGTGGAGAAAAAGTGGAGAAAAAGTGGAGTAAAAATGGAGAAAAAGGGGAGAAAAAATGGAGAAAAAAATGTAGAAAAAGTGGAGAAAAAGTGGAGAAAAAAATGGAGAAAAAGTGGAGAAAAAGTGGAGAAAAAGTGGAGAAAAAAGTAGAGAAAAAGTGGAGTAAAATGGAGAAAAAGTGGAGAAAAAGTGGAGAAAAAGTGGAGAAAAAGTGGAGTAAAAATGGAGAAAAAGTGGAGAAAAAGTGGAGAAAAAGTGGAGTAAAAATGGAGAAAAAGTGGAGTAAAAATGGAGAAAAAGTGGAGAAAAAGTGGAGAAAAAGTGGAGAAAAAGTGGAAAAAAAGTGGAGAAAAAGTGGAGTAAAAGTGGAGAAAAAGTGGAGAAAAAGTGGAGAAAAAGTGGAGAAAAAGTGGAGAAAAAAGTGGAGAAAAAGTGGAGAAAAAGTGGAGAAAAAGTGGAGAAAAAGTGGAGTAAAAATGGAGAAAAAGTGGAGAAAAAGTGGAGTAAAAATGGAGAAAAAGTGGAGAAAAAGTGGAGAAAAAGTGGAGAAAAAGTGGAGAAAAAAGTGGAGAAAAAGTGGAGTAAAAATGGAGAAAAAGTGGAGTAAAAATGGAGAAAAAGTGGAGAAAAAGTGGAGAAAAAGTGGAGAAAAAGTGGAGTAAAAATGGAGAAAAAGTGGAGAAAAAGTGGAGTAAAAATGGAGAAAAAGTAGAGAAAAAGTGGAGAAAAAAGTGGAGAAAAAAGTGGAGAAAAAAGTGGAGAAAAAAGTGGAGAAAAAGTGGAGAAAAAGTGGAGAAAAAGTGGAGAAAAAATGGATAAACAGTGAAGAAAAAGTGGAGAAAAAGTGGAGAAAAAATGGAGAAAAAATGGAGAAAAAAATGTAGAAAAAGTGGAGAAAAAGTGGAGAAAAAGTGGAGAAAAAGTGGAGAAAAAGTGGAGAAAAAAATGGAGAAAAAGTGGAGATAAAGTGGAGAAAAAGTGGAGCACCCTTTGGTGCCTTTCATGTGGCACTAAGGAGTGCTTAGCTTTGTATTTAGCCAAAAAAATGAAAAAAAAAATGACGTAGGATTCCCCCTAGTTTTGTAGCCAGCTAGGCTAAAGCAGACGGCTGCAGCCTGCAGACCACAGCTGGCAACCTCACCTTGGCTGGTAATCCAAAACTGAGGGCACCCCACGCTGTTATTTTAAATTAATTAAATAATTAAAAAAAAAACCACGTAGGGGTCCCCCAAAATTGGATCACCAGCCAAGGTAAAGCAGACAGCTGGGGCCTGATATTCTCAGACTAGGGAGGTCCATGGTTATTGGACTCTCCCCAGCCTAAAAATAGCAGGCCGCAGCCGCCCCAGAAGTGGCGCATCCATTAGATGCGCCAATCCTGGTGCTTCGCCCCAGCTCATCCCGCGCCCTGGTGCGGTGGCAAACGGGGTAATATATGGGGTTAATACCAGATGTGTAATGTCACCTGGCATCAAGCCCTGGGGTTGGTGAGGTCAGGCGTCTATCAGATACCCGACATCACCAACCCAGTCAGTAATAAAAAAAATAGACGACAAACACATTTTTTTTTGAAAAAACACTCCCCAAAACATTCCCTTTTTAACCAATTTATTAGAATGAAAAACAAATCCAGGTCTGGTGTAATACAAGGGGTTGCCATGACGATCCACACTGTCCCAGTCAATGAAGAGCAGGTTGTTCCCCATTGGCTGGGAGAGCAGTGCAGTGACCTGAGCTAACATCAATGGGTCAGCCCAGGTCACTGCAGGGGATGACAAGTGCTGCTGTCAGCGAGGTACATTACCTGCGCTGATCTCCAGCACACTGACAGCCCCTGTCACTGAGTTCAATGACCGGCGTCTTCACACCAAGTATCGCGAGAGGCCCGTGACGTCACCGCTAGTCAGTCTCGGGTCGGAAGCGAGAGAAGGTGATGTGACAAGCGGCGGCCATGGAGGACAGTGACAGCGCTGAGGTCGGGATGGCGGGACTTCATCACCGCAGGTAAGCCGAGCGGACCATGTGTGTGTGTGTGTGTGTATGTATTTGTACATGCTGCGTGCAGGAGGGGGCGGAGCGAGCTGAGCGGGGAAGTGTGGGCTTCCTGCACGTAACTAGGATAAACATCGGGTTACTAACCAAAGCGCTTTGCTTGGATACCCGATGTTTATCTTGGTTACCAGCTTCTGGCAAGCTGCCAGCGATGGCTCCTGCACACTGTAGCTGTAAAAAGCCCTGCTTTTTGCTGCTAGAACCGTTCTCGAACGTATCTAGAACTATCGAGCTTTTGCAAAAAGCTCGAGTTCTAGTTCGATCTCGAACAACCCCCAAAATCACTCGGGCCTAGAACTGGAGAACCACGAACCGCGAACCGCGCTCAACTCTAGTCAGAAAACAAAGATCAGAATTCTAGCATAAAGACAGGCCAACAGCACAACAACTGAACCAGAATGTACAACTAGCAAAATTCTGCAAGAGAATTCTCAGTAAAGAAGTAGCACAATTACCAGGATGAAGAAAACACCTGATCAATCAATCAACCTGCCAGCTCAGTAGCCCAGGAAATCACAGTAGAGGATATCCTAGTTGAAAATGCTTTGTACAGAGGAATCGTGATACTGCCAGCTCAATAGTTCAGAAAAACACAGCAGAGCATCTCCTAGTGTGCAAGATACTCTGCACAGAGGAATAGGAAGTACTTCTACTTCAGTGCTACAGTATAAAATTACACTAAACTATGCATTAATATGTTGGTTATGGTGGTCTCCTTAAAAAGAGCCACTCCTTGGCTAGGTCCTTCCCGGAGGGATATCTGGCTATTTTCTGTGTTGAGACTCCTAACAGAGGCTCCACGGACCTTTTTTTGTTCTTTTTCTAAACTATGCATAGGAGATGTGGGTAGGCAACTTCTGAGAGGTTTTTAAAGGGGTTGTTCATGACTACAACAACCTCTTTGGATTCCATCAGGTAAAATATTAAAGCTTATACTCAGCTCCCATACCGATATGCTTCCAGTGGTGCTGTCACTCGAGCTCCACTTCCAATCAGAGTTGGATCACTTCTCTCCACCTTTGGACCAAATGAACTATCAACAGGAAGTGAGCTCACTTCCTGTTGATTAACTTATTTGGTCCCGAAGGCGGAAAGACAGAAGCCGACCCTGATTCCTCATTGGACACCAGCTCAACCCCATGTGAGCCCATATAGTGAGACCCAATAGCAACTGAATATGGAAAGCAACAAATACCGTGCTGTTCACCCTGTAAAGGTAATGCTTAGGTGGTACTTTGCTTGACACGTCCAGTGAAACATTTTTGAATTTTATGTTTACGGCAATATAATTCTATGCAATGTTTATTTTGCCCATCAGTCATCTGCATTAAATCTATTTTGAACTCACCAGAAAGTAATAGAACATCTATATATATAATTGCCTTATTCTG